>NC_041396.2:172676316-172985483 GCF_900747795.2 Erpetoichthys calabaricus | reverse complement strand
GTCAACCTTTCAGTGAAGCAGTCTGAACTGAACCCAGACTCTGAAGTTGTCTGTGCTAATTCCTGCACTGCCCTTCCATTTTTTGGTAAAGCTCATTTCATTGAGCTGAATTCACTGGCAAGTTTTTTTTAGAATTTCTGTTCCAAATGTGTTTTCCACAAAGCTAAATAAACATGTATTCATGTACAGTGCCGCACATAGTGAAGAATGTGCAGAGAACAACGTATGCTCTTTTATATGAAAAAATCATTACACAAATTGCAAGTCTTTTCAGCTAAACAAATAAATAAATAAACAAAACAGAAAGATGCCAGATGAATGAATAAAAACTCCTGGGGAGTAGAGCTTGATTTTTCACCAATAATGTTAGGTTGCCACGTGTGAAGTAAATGCAGTGCCTTTCCTTAAAGTGCCTAAAAAACAGACTGATCAACAGCAATGGCGCAGCAGGATGCTTCAGTTCTATTGTCGTTGATCTCTTTCAGAAATAAACTCTCTTCCCAGGTGACAGAATATTGAAAATACCAAATCACATATTTCAGACGTGATCCCATCCCCAGTCAGACAGGCGCTCTGTGTTGTTCAGGGGTCCCAACGGGGATTCCTCAGGCCTCCCTTCCAGTGTTCTCCTCTCGTATTTTGCAGCTGTCACGGAGACCTTTACAAGCTGTTTTTGTTGTTGATGGCTCATTCATCATATTTCTTTAAAGTTCAGCTGCAGGTTATGCATGCCGCCATCTTGTATGGGGACAAGGAGATAATAGCACAGGGTACTTATCACAATGGAGTCATTTCAACCCAACCCAAAAAATGGCACAGTGATGATGTCATAAATGACATTTTAAAATAAAGAATCCTAGATACAAATAATTACTGCGATAGATAGATAGATAGATAGATAGATAGATAGATAGATAGATAGATAGATAGATAGATAGATACTATAAAATTAGAAAACTTGTTTTATTACACGTCCCAGCAGCAGAATCCACAAGGTGGGATCAAGACGGGACCCTTTCACGCCAAACAGCCTAACATGCTTGTCTTTAGCATGATGGTGGCACAAATAAAACATGTAAATCCCACTCAGACAGTCAGCAGGCCTCTGGAGCTCTGGCCAACACATGTAATGTGTGAGCGGCCGAGCAGTGCTGCGGACTGGTTGGGGTCCTGGCCCAGCCGCTGTCCATTTCAAGTCGTCAGGTTCCCCCCACATCCCTGTAGGTTTCTCTGAGGCTCAGTGATGAGTGTCTTCTGTTGATCAGTACATGATAGTGCCCCATCCTGGAATGCTTCCTGACTTGACAAACTCATTTGCACCATGGCTATGTGTTTTGCTCAGATAGGTTAAAAAATGGAGGAATGTATGGCTGTAATAAACCGAAGAGCTCCTGAATGATTACATCTGACTGCCTTTTACCCATAAACGCAAGTAAAAGCCCTCTTGCTTGTATTGTGAGGGATGGGCAACGAAAATCAGAGTTTGTTTCCATCATCATTTGCCTCCGACTAGCACAATGGAGAGCTCCCCCCACACGTTTGCTGCTATGTGGCCTCGGCAATGGCATGCCCATGTCTGACACGTTGTAAGGCGCCAGATAAATGTGAACGTGTCAGTACAAGAGCAACACCAAGCTAAAAATTCCCTCTCTGGCGAATGCAGCCTCCTCGAGGCTTTCCCAGGGGACGTATCTCATTATCACCAGAGTCTGCAGTGGCTCTGCTAATATTCGGCGTGATGGCTTCTGGTTACTTTGCAAAGGCGGACCCATCTGTGCATGATTTGAGCTGCAAGTAAAATTAAAATTCCCCCGACTTCCTGTGCTTGATGATTTAATAAGACGATTTTCCAGCCTCACAAAAGTCTGTTTGTGGCTGAGTGTTTCTTCTCTTACCTGCCACTGGAATCCTGGGGTCTCTTTGTTAGGCAGTGCATAGCTAGCAGAGCTTTTCTTTTGTGGCAGATGACACACACAAGCTGTGCATTTCAAAGGGTGCCCTGTTTTTAAAGATTCAACAGTGGCTGTGAAGAGGTCAGTGCATATTTAATAAGCAGGCCAGGATATCTGCATGAGCACCGGCTCCATGGAGTGGTAGGCTGCCAGAACTCAGTCAGCATTATTCATCATCAGACTTGTGGGGGAGCAGTGTGTTCATCCGCTTCTCTCCTTCTCATGTTTGTTCACATCTGTGTTTATCCGTACCACATATGGGAAAGGTGCTATATAGCTATAAAAGGTATAATTAGTAGTGGTCCTGAAATCTCTGCTCTTTCATTTGCTACTGTTCCTGCTAAGTGCTGCCCATTTGCTGGCCACCTTGCATATACTCCCCATGCTGTCTGTTGACAGTCTTTTTTTTATTCTCTCAAACACCTTTCAAAATTTCCAGAAGAAGCCAAAAAATGCAAATTGTTAAAAAGCTCTTTCACTTCTGAGGGAAGGCACCTCTGTGACAACTTGGATGGAAACGAAACAAATCCACGGTGAGCTGTGTTGGCAGACTTCATGCCCACCTTACACTTTCATACAACTGCACCGGAGGCTCACCACCACGTCACAGGAGTCTCCTGTAATAGACCTCATACTGACGGAAGGACCCTTGGACCAAAGGTCACATCCAGAGACAGAACATTGGTTAACCAACGGCCCAAGCAACCCAATGCAGTGCGAACTGGCATTCTAGGGGTGTCAAATGTCAAATGTGTCAATAGGAACACAAGGTTTACTTATGGACACAGGCGTACCCTGGTGCCCACTCTGAGTTAATCTTTTAAGTAATATCAGTTATTATTATTTTGTTTTTGCACTGAAAAAGATTTGCATGTCACTTGGAAATTAAGTGACTGTTAAGTGACCTCAGCTTAATGTGCGTTACGTGACTCTGGGTGAGCATTCTGACTGCTTAAAGCCTAAAGTATATATTATGTTAATTAACTCCATATATTCAAATGTCTGGCATCCCATAACTAAATATACATGATACAGTGGTTCGCTGTCTTGGGCTGACAGAATGTATCGGATGACACAGCAGCAGTTAGCACAGCTGCCCCCTGACTCCAGCATCCAACACCTCATTGTTGCCAGGCCTCCATGTCTCTGTGAGGGGCTGTCCTGCGGGTGTTAGGTGAACAGACCCCACATTAGCTGGACTGCATGCCAGTGGGCTCTGCGATGGACTTGTGCCCAGTCCGGGTGTGCCACCTGCCTTGTGCCTGAGGCTGCTGATATACTTTCGATTGCAGCCTCAGTCACTCTGAATGTCTGAATGTTATATTCTTACTGTTATTTTAAAATACATTCTTGAAAGAGAAGAACAAGTGGACCCAGCTGTAAACTTGTTAAGCGCAGATTTTGCACTAACTTTCTTCACACAAAGAATCGTGTGGTGCACAGGAGGAATTCAGGAACCTTCCAGTCTCGACTTGATTGTTATTTTGAAGAATCTATGAGATTAGGATTGGTGAGCTTCTTGGGCTGAATGGTCTGTTCTCATCACAATTGTTTTAGTTTTAATATATATTGTGGCAGACGAATGGTGCCCATATCTGTTTTATGGAAGGACCGGAGGAGAAAACGTGCACAGGGTATTATCTCCTCCAGATTGCTAGATGGAAGCCCCCTTGGGTGCAATTTCCCACAGGGCACCATGGGACTTGGAGTTTGGTGGCTCAGCCCTGTTGGGATCTAGGGGTGCTGTCAGGAGGGGCTGCACGCATTGAAGGGCCACTTCATTGGGCTCCCACCTCAGCCAGAAGTGCTTTCGGACCACACGTACAGGCCACCAGAAGTACTCCTGGGTGCAGCATAAAAGGAGCCAGCTGCCACTGCTCCAAGAGCCAGAGTCAGGAGGAAGGTGACAAAGCTTTGCTGAAGGAGGAGTGCAGGCAGAAAGAAGAGAGAGACAAAGAAGACAAAATGCTGCTTTCTTATTGTACTTGATGCTTTATTGGGAAGAGTTTCCTACAAAACAATAAAACCTGCATGTTGTGCTGGACTTGTGTCTGCGTCTTCTTGTGTCATGTTTGGGGACCTGGGGCGCCCCCTGCAGGCCATAATATATTATATTATAACAGGAGTGGACTGGGTCTCAAAACCGGCCCGGGCATCCTTCAACGAGTGAGGTGACGAGGTCGGCCCACACGGCCCATTATTCATTTAATTTTCTTAAAATTTGTGATTAGTACGCGGCTCGCTACTTGCTATGAGCCTATGATATGAACTCTGTCTAAAGTGTTGCCAAACTTAATCTGTACAGTGTTGTTTAGACACAACTTAAAATTTGACAACATGCTTAGAAATAAAATTTAATGAAAAATAAAAATTTTGTAGCACAGCTTACATGTTATTAGAGTACATGTCAAATGTCAATGTCATGTCCAAGTGCCAGTACCCCAGTAGGCTAGTAGCTGCTCATTTACAATGGAATAAAGTATAACCGAGGTTATAATGAAAACCTCACATGATCGAAATGTTCCATTAACTTAACGATAAACTAGAAATGTTCAGTCCTAAAATGAAAAATTCCTATCCTGTGCTTTATAACTTTATTTCAAAATACTAATAATCGCAGCTGAAAACCACTAATTATCGCTCACACCGACAAACAGAGAACAATAAAATGCATAATACATAATCTAAACTAATTACCAGTACTGAAGAATTTAAATACTAGGTATGAAATAAAATAAATAGCAATAATAAATCGGCAAATGGCAGTTTTGACCAAATTTTTCTCTGGAACGTGTACTGACAACTGAAACAACTTGATGACGTAATACAGTATATTATATAGAACTATATAAATCGCAGTACCGAATAGATAATGTTTAGTAGTTTAGTAGTTTGGAAAATTAATTTTAATGTCAAATAGTAACCAGTACATAAAATTTATTTCATGAAATGGCCGGCCCATAATCAGACCAGAGTCCGTGGCCCATCGGGCATTGCCCAAATGCCCTAATGGACAGTCCGCCCCTGTATTATAAATAGTAATAATGATGGCCCTATATATTCTATTAACACACAAAAGAGAACACTTATAGTGACAGCACTGGTATGTCTCTTAACAAGCTGGCCTTTCAAATGATAGGAACTTCCTGTTTAATAGCATCTTATCTGCTGGCACCAGAGGGGGAGGAGCTGGGGGGTGGAGCAAGTGTGACATCACTGGTCTTCTTCTTATGAGGGCCCTTCTGCAGAGGAGCAGGGGATGCAACCTTCAACATAGATATGAAAGACAGAAGCACCCCAGCCCAGAAAAGACTTCTTGCATCAGAGTAACAAATACTTATAAATTGACTTTTATTATCATGAGATATGAGGCCTGTGTGTTAAGGCAGTTGATCCCTTGTGATTGTGACATAAGTTTGTAATAAAGTGAGTTTGCAACCAAAACATCCCCAGAAAGCAAAATTGCTGCTTGCCTGTAACATATATAGGTTATATATGACACACGTGTGCACAGGGGGCTCTGAGAGGGTTAGGGTTACCACTCTAGGGTGCTGTTGCTCATAACTTTGTCTTTCCAGCTCTGAAGGACTGCAGGCAGCTGATGCCTGACAAAGCCCCTGCAAACCTCACATGCCATGGAGCCATGGAGATATATGTCCAGAGAGAAAGTGACAAGATGAGCTCCTCCCTAGCTATAGCCCTGATAATTTTGTTATTGTTAATGGTAGTGGTTAATACTTTACTTTGTACCCTTTTTCCTTTTATTCTGTGACATTTAAATGGGGCTACCAGGATGGTTCCCCAAATCTTGAATTTGTGTCTGACTGTATATATATAGATAGATAGATACTTTATTAATTCCTATATATATATATATATATATATATATATATATGTATATATTTATATATGTATATATATTATACACATATATGTATATATATATATATACACTGTGTATATGTAAAGTGACCACTTGAGGGCACTGGGTTTTCATAGTGGGGCTGACGTCTGATTACAATACAAATCAAACTTGCAGTATTTTCTGTGTACTTAGGAGAGTAAATGCAACAGATTAGCATAAACAGATTCTCTTCCTACAATGTAATGGTGCAGGCAGTGTGGCTTACTGAATAAGGCTTTGGACTTCCAACCATGAGGTTATGGGTTCAAATGCTGCTACTGACACTGTGTGACCATGAGCAAGACACTTCACCTGCCTGTGCTAATAAAAGAAATGTTAACAAGTGTTGTAAGTGGCCTTGGATAAAGGTGTCAATCAAAGAGCAGAGGTTGTGTCAAACATGCGTAAGGCGGCACATATAAGTGCACAGACTCACGCATACAGAAAGCCTAACATGCTACACTGAACATACCATTCAGTGCAATCGAAGATTATAAACAAATAAATAGGTAGACAAATTCCAGAATGACTCTTTTGTTGCTTTGCCCAGCACAGTATGCAGCAAACAAGGCTACTAAAATAATGACCTTACTGCAGATAAAGTAAATGTGAACCATGGCTTGCTGTGTGATAGTGCTGGGCTCAAATCCACATAGACAAAGGCTGAACACACCATTAAAGAACTGAATCTCAGCAGTAAACATGTCATCAAAATCACAGGGATTTGCTAGACATTAAAACTTTTTTTTACAACTGAGCAATTTTAATTCAGGTCATTTTTATTATGTAACAAACAGGAACTGAAATATATATAAATGTTATGGTGAAAATAAACTATGAATATTTCTTTTATGGTCTGGCTTCAGGATCAACAGTCTCCAGCACAGACTGCCCTTTTTGTGTTAAACTGCTGACTTCTAGCACTTGCCTTATCCTTGTCACAAAGTCCTTTATAGGAGTTTGTTAACTTTAAGTGCCCCATTTGGAGGTTGAAAATTTAAGAGGTAATCCCTCCTAATTCGCTGTTGTTCTTCTCAGTCATGGTTTGAACATTTTTGTCCTGTCTCTTCTTCTTAATGCCCAGCACAGTTGTTTTCCTGGGGCCGCTGCAGTTTCTGGCAGAAGCAGAAATGCTGAGCTGAACTATGAATACTGTACATATATATTATATATATAATGCACAATTGACTTACTCATCAACTAAAACACTCCCATGTTGTTAAAAAGCTGAAATTTCTAGGGCAATAGGTATCCACTAAGAAAGGACACTTTGATACATTAATAGAAGTTTAAAAAGTCACAACAAAAAAACTAAATACCCCAGGGTCTCAAAAATGCTTTAAATGATTTGATTGAAATTTGCCAATTCTTCTTCTTCTTTCGGCTGCTCCCGTTAGGGGTTGCCACAGCGGATCATCTTCTTCCATATTTTTCTGTCCTCTGCATCTTGTTCTGTTACACCCATCACCTACATATCCTCTCTCACCACATCCATAAACCTTCTCTTAGGCCTTCGTCATTGTCTCTTGCCTGGCAGCTCTATCCTTAGCATCTTTCTCCCAAAATACTCAGCATCTCTCCTCTGCACATGTCCAGAGCAACGCAATCTCGCCTCTCTGACTTTGTCTCCCAACCATTCAACTTGAGCTGACCCTCTAATGTACTAGTTTCTAATCCTATCCATCCTCGTCACACCCAATGTAAATCTTAGCATCTTTAACTCTGCTATCTCCAGCTCTGTCTCCTGCTTTCTGGTCAGTGCCACCATCTCCGACCCATATAACATAGCTGTTTTTTTCTCTTATTTCTTATTGTCCCGTGGTATCCTGTATTTACCCAACCCAAGGAGTTTCTACTACAGTATATAAACATGAGCAATAAGAAAGGGGGTCAGAAAGAAACGGAAAAGAATCCTAAAGCTACATCCAAGTCTATACAGGCATTAAGTCCAAGTGCAAGGTACGACCTTTCAGAGACTGACCTGAACAGACAGGCAAAAACACAGACTTCCCAGGACCCTGCTTCGCTGCATCGTCTGCTGTCGAGAGCGAAAATGGGAGCGAATGTGCAAGTGATGCAGGTCATGATAGCTTGCCAATTCCAGATCACTTGAAACTGGAGATGGCCTTGCAGTCTGCGCTTTCATCTACTCCTCGCGAGCCAGAAGTATCGGCTGTAAGTGGGATTACCACTTCACCCGTGGGGCACAAAAGCCGAAACGATTTGTCCGAACTGAAGGTAATGATCGCAACAATGGCCATGGCCATAAATGAGCTCAAGAAAGACATTCAGAAAAATATAAAGAAAGAAAGCAAGAAGACAAATGAGAAGCTGCTGCTGGAGATGCAGGAGCTGCAGCAGGATAATAAAGACTTGGAAAAACGTATATATAATAGCTTTGATGCAGCCTTTAAAGGTATGCTGGGAAAAATTGAGGAACACATTCAGGAAAATGCGTCCAAACTGAGAGCACTTGCCGATCAACTGGAAGACGTTAAGCAGACATTCACGACTCAAATTGAAACTGCTGAAGATTTGGCATCTAACGCCGATGGAAAAGCTACAGCTGCGAATTCTGAATGCAAAAAACTCAGAGACAGACTTGCTGCTCTGGAAGATGGATGCAGAAGGCATAATATTAGAATCGAAGGTCTACCTGAGAATCGTGAAAGTCCAAACCCAGTGAAATTCACAGCTGAACTATTCTCAAAAATAACTGGAGAGGACTTTAAATCAGATATCGAGATAGCGGCAGCTTATTGCATATGTGGATCAAATACCTCTAAACCTAGGACTTTAATTGTTCACTTCGAGAGATAACAATTTAAGCTTAATGTAATGTCACTTCTCAGACACAAACAAGAGATTATATTTGAAAATAACCACATTCGTATGTTCCCTGATTTCTCACCCTCAACAGCTGCTAAACGTACCGCTTTTTACAACATATAACAGAGGTTACGGAAAGCAGATATCAAATAAAGCCTCTTGTATCCTGCCAAACTGAAAGGGGATATTCAAGACAAATATCACATCTTCACCACTATGGAGGAAGCAGAAAAGGAGTTAAGAAAGCTGATCTTGACACTTTTTTGAAATATGTGTGAGTTGCATCCTGTCATGGTATGGCAAAAACATATTACCTGCTGGCTGATCTGCTTGCAATGATACTGGTACCATAATTATACATCCTTTTCCCTTCTAGGCCATTTTTTCTTTTCTTTTTTTTTTTTTTACTATTCTAAAGGAGACTGTTTAACATCATACCCTTGATTTATTGTTATTGTTATTATTGTATTAGGGTTTGCTACGCTTATCCAGGGCCACTTTTTAACAGCATTCCCTAGGTTTACTATCTTAATATTTCAAGACTGTTGAATATATTTTATGCTTATAGTATTTAGACTTTATCGGCAATAGATATCTCTATTATTCAACCCTCAAACGCTGCTGCTGGGGGGCTTGTTTTGTCAGAGGACTGGGACTTTGTGAAGTGGGGCCCAGCCTTACGTGGGGAGGCAAAAATAAGGGGGGGGGGGGAGAAAGAGAGCAAGCTATATCTAATCTATCCTTTTAATCCTTACAGTTATAATTACCAACGTAACAATAGGCTGCATGGCAATAACTAGTGGGAAAATTGGAAATTAAGGTTAAAGCTGTCTCACTTCCAGTTAAGACTACAAAATGACATCAAAAATTCAGAATCAATGTCTACCATGATGGAACAGTTAACTTTGTGCGCTGGAATGTTAAAGGCCTGAATCACGAATTAAAGAGAAAGAAAGTATTCTCTCACCTAACAGGTCTAAACACTAAAATAGTATTTTTTACAGGAGACACACTTATTAAGCAAAGATCAGTTCCAGTTGCAAAAAGACTGGGCTGGCCAAATGTTCCATTCCAGCTTTACAAAGAAAACTAGAGGTGTGGGAATTGATCTAATACATAGAACAGTCTCATTTGTGTTATCAGATATCTGATCCTGAAGGGACATATGTGATTGTCATGGGCAACTTATTTAACTGTAAAGTGATTTTGATAAATGTTTATGCATCCAATGTCGATGAAAGGGAATTCATGCAAAATGTATTTGCATCCATTCCTAATGTGAACACTCATAAAATTACAATGGCTGGGGATTTTAATTGTGTTTTAAATCCACTCTTAGATAGGTCTCCTGTCACAGGGGTGATGACATCCAACACTGCAAAGACAATTACACAGTTTTTAACTGACTAAAACTTATCAGACCCCTGGAGGTTTCTAAACTCAAACTCAAGAACATATTCCTTCTACTCACCAGTGCATCATTTGTACTTCTTGCCTACGATTAAATCTTGCAAGTATGACGCTATTGTTATTTCCGACCATGCCCCTCTGATCTTGGAGCTAAAGTCATTATGGCCCACATACTCATCTCGCAGATGGCGTCTTAACTCACTCACTCACAAATCAGTTTCTTCCTAGAGACAAATACATCCTCAGAGGTCTCTGGTAGAATACTTTGGGAAACTCTAAAGACAGATTATTTCATATCTTTCCCACAGAAATAAATTAGAAACTAAGAAGGTATCAAGAGCTAATCAGCGAAATTACTAGAATAGATCAAGAACATGCCAGGTGTCCAAGTGAGGTTCTTTATAGGAAAAGGCAGGCTCTGCATTCAGAGCTCAACCTCTTAACAACTAAAGAAACTGAACAACTCATTTTTAAATCAAGACATCATTACTATGAACACGGAGAGAAAGCTAATAAGCTCTTAGCTCAACAAATCCACAAGCAAGAAGTTCACAATGCAATCCCAGCAATCACCAACACGAACGGAGACAAAATCATTGACCATAAAAATATAATGCACACAGTTAGAGACTTCTATAAATCCTTATGAGGAATTGGATAAACCTCTGGCGCTATCAGAATTACTAGATGCTATAAAGTCACTTCAGAATGGGAAAGTAGCAGGCCCTGATGGCTACCCTGTCGAATTTTATAAGAAATTCTCCACTCAGTTAGCACCCCTCTTATTAGCAACATTTACAGAAGCTAAACACAATCAAATTGTACCTCAAACTTTTCACCAAGCATTAACTTTCCTAAACAAAATAAGAACTTATTACAATGTGCATCATACAGACCAATTTCACTTCTGAATAATGATGTTAAGATACTCTCCAAAGTCCTAGCTAGAAGGATGGAAAAAGTGCTGCCTTCGGTAATATCACAAGATGAAACTGGATTTATTAAAGGCTGACACTTAGCTTCCAATCTTCGATGCCCGTTTAATGTAATATATTCACCTGTAAAGTCAACCACTCCAGAGATATTATCATTGTTGGATGCAGAAAAAGCATTTGTTATGATTGAATGGAACTACCTTTTCACTACACTACATACACAGGCTTGGTCCGCAATAGAAATAAAATCCTGCAGTACTTCTTTATATTCCCTGCTTTGTGCCCCTATAAATGCAAGTTATCGCCAATATACTAACAACCCAATTGTGCTTCACTCACTCAGAATATGGAACCAATATAGAAAGCATTTTAAGATTGAAAATCTTTTATCTGTGGCACCTCTGCAAGAGAACCACCTCTTTCAACCCTTGCAAACATATGTAGTTTTTAATATCTGGAAAACATTTGGGATTAAATTGCTTAGAGATCTTTATATAGACAACGTATTTGCAACCTATGAACAATTATATTCCAAATTCAACTTTCCAGCAACACATTTCTTTCACTATCTTCAAATTAGAAACTTTGTTAAACAGAACCTGCCCGATTTTCCTCATCTTCCACCTTCCTCTATGCTGGAAAAAATATTGCTCAGTTTCAAGGACTCAGACAGCATTTCTGCAATATATAAAATCATTTTACAGTCCCTCCCATTCAAAGATCCAAGAGAACATTGGGAAAAGGATCTCTCACTCAACATATCAGAAAAGGAGAGGAAGGTAGCAATGCAGAGAATTCACTTGAGCTCCATATGCGCAAAGCATACAATTTATTCCACTTAAAATTATATATCAAGCACATCTGTCTCATTTAAAGTTGTCCAAAATGTTTCCA
Organism: Erpetoichthys calabaricus; assembly: GCF_900747795.2. Classification (NCBI taxonomy): domain Eukaryota; kingdom Metazoa; phylum Chordata; class Cladistia; order Polypteriformes; family Polypteridae; genus Erpetoichthys; species Erpetoichthys calabaricus. The sequence continues at coordinate 172,973,559 of NC_041396.2, read as the reverse complement.
GGGCAAGATCCAACCTATGAATGCTGCAATCAAGTTCCAGCCTCACTGGGTCACATGTTTTGGGCCTGCACCAAATTAACATCATTCTGGACAAAAATATTTAAGTGCCTTTCAGACAGCCTTGGTGTCACAATCCCTCCTAATCCATTAACAGCTGTGTTTGGTGTTCTTCCAGATGGGCTTAAAATGGAGAAAGACAAACAAACTGTGATTGCCTTCACTACACTATTGGCACGCAGACTTATTTTGCTAAACTGGAAGAATCCTAACTCTCCTCTTTTATGTCAGTGGGTAACTGATGTTTTATACTATTTGAAATTGGAAAAAATCTAATTCTCACTTAGAGGATCTGTGCAGAACTTTTTCAAAACCTGGCAGGATCTAATCAATAATATTTAGATTAAGCTCTTAAAGCACTGAGGAATTCTCTTCCCATTTCTTTTTCTTCTCCATTTATCTTTATCCGCTTATTAAACTCATCAATTTACTAATTTTTTCTAGCTTCAAGTTTTACTTCGTTGGCCATGCTCTCTTTCTTACGGGTGGGGGTTGATTTGTTTTCAAGCCTATTTTTTGTAAAAATGTATCTATTTGTATGGAATGATGACAACAAAATCAATAAAATTTAAAAAAAAAATAGCTGGTCTCACTACTGTTCTCTTTCACTCTTGCTGATACCCGTCTGTCACAAATTACTCCTGACACTCTTCTCCACCCATTCCACCCTGCCTGCACTCTCTTTTTCACTTCTCTTCCACAATCCCCATTACTCTGTACTGTTGATCCCAAGTATTTAAACTCATCCACCTTCGCCAGCTCTACTCCCTGCATCCTCACCATTCCACTGACCTCCCTCTCATTTACACACATGTATTCTGTCTTGATCCTACTGACCTTCATTCCTCTCCTCTCCAGAGCATATCTCCACCTAACATAGAGAAAAGAAAATTACCTGACACGTCAATATTAATTAATATTACACTAATTTACATGCTCTGTATGGTGCTGAGAGTGTGGCTTTATGCAAAAGAAGAATATAGCAGAAGTGACTGAAAGGCCATGCGAATGGCACCACTAAACAATACGGTGAGAGAACAACTGAAGACAGGGTGATGTTCTGGACAGAAAAAAGGAGACGTGATCATGTTGTGACATGGAAAGAGAAAGTTTGGCAAAGCTCAATGGTTAGTAAGTGCTGCTTATTGCTGTTGACTACCAGTACTCATCTTGGTTATCCATTCTGCTCCATCGCCCCCTGCCCCATCCCCAGTCAGGGCACTTAAAGCTTAACCCCACTCTTCAATTATGGTTCTAAAAACATGAAGGGAGAACCCAAATCCCCAAACCCCTGTCCCACTCTGACACTCATTGTTCATGGTGCCGCAAACTCCATGGGAGAAACGCTGGCCTTAGATAGTGGTGTTTGAATTTCTAATGCTCTTCATGTTAATACATAGGGTACTGCCATTATGTATATCCACTTGAAGCTCTGTTCTGTATATACAATTCACTTCTGCACACTTTAAAGAGGACTGCATACAACTGATGAAAACACTTAAAAGAAATACTGTGCTTCAGTGAATGGCGAAAACAAAAGAAAATCATTAACATCTTATTATAATAATATATACTCAAATTTCACTGTATTCCTACTGTTAATACACTTTATTCTAAAAAGGTGTTTTGCAATGACCATCAACAAAAGCCAAGTCACTTGGAAACGGAGAAATTGATTCAATGTAGGAATGTTTACCTCATAACCTAGCCACAGGGGATGCACAAACCAGTGTGTTTCTTGGTGCCGGTCCCAAGCCCGGATAAATTGGGAGGGTTACATCAGGAAGGGCATCCGGTGTAAAATTTTGCCATATCAATATGCGGACAACAATACAAATTTCCATACTGGATCGGTCGAGCCCTGGGTTAACAATGACCGCCACCAGTACTGTTAGCCAACAGGGTGCTGGCAGAAATGGGGCTACTGTTGGCCAAAGAAGGAGAAGAAGAGGGGGGAGACGTGTCCAGAGGAGAGGAGGAAAGTAAAAAGAATGGAACTGAAGGTAGGAACTTAATATTGGCAGTATGAATGGTAAGGGGAGAGAGTTAGCAGATATGATGGAGATGGATATGAAGGTTGATACTGTATATTGTGCGTGCAAGAGACTAAATGGAAGGAGAGTAAGGCCAGGTGGATTGGAGGTGGATTCAAATTGTTCTGTCATGGTGTGGATGGGAGGAGAAATGGGGTAGGAGTTATTCTGAAGGAACAGTATGCAATGTTGGATGAAGTGATGAACAGTGTACCCAAGGGACAGAAAGTGGTGATTGGAGCAGATTTCAATGGACATGTAGGTGAAGGGAACAGAGGAGACGAGGAGGTGATGGGTAGGTATGGTGTCAAGGAGAGGAATGAAGAAGGTCAGAGGATAGTGGATTTTGCCAAAAGGATGGACATGGCTGTGGTGAATACGTATTTTAAGAAGAGGGAGGAACATAGTGTGACATGGAAAGAATGGAGGAAGATGCACACAGGTGGATTACATCCTATGCAGAAGAGTTGATTTGAAGGAGATTGAAGACTGCAAAGTGATGGTAGGGGAAAGTGTAGTTAAACAGCACAGAATGGTGGTCTGTAGGATGACGTTGGAGATCAAGAAGAGAAAGAGAGTGAGGGTAGAGCCAAGGATCAAATGGTGGAAGTTGAAAAAGGAAGACTGCAAGGTTGAGTTTAAGGAGAAGGTGAGACAGGCACTGGGTGGTAGTGAAGAATTACCAGACAGCTGGGAAACTACCACAGATGTAGTAAGGGTGACAGCAAGAAGGGTGCTTGGCGTGACATCTGGAAAGAGGAAGGAGGAAAAGGAAACTTGGTGGTGGAATGGGGAAGTACAGGAGAGTATACAGAGGAAGAGGATGGCAAAGAAGAAGTGGGATAGTCAGGGAGATGCAGAAAGTAGACAAGAGTACAAGGAGATAAGGCGCAAGGTGAAGAGAGAGGAGGCGAAGGCTAAAGAAAAGGCATATGATGAGTTGTATGAGAGGTTGGACACTAGGGAGGGAGAAAAGGACCTGTACCAATTGGGTAGACAGAGGGACCAAGCTGGGAAAGATGTGTAGCAGGTTAGGGTGATAAAGGATAAAGATGGAAACGTACTCACAAGCGAGGAGAGTGTGTTGAGCAGATGGAAAGAGTACTTTGAGAGGCTGATGAATGAAGAGAACGAGAGAGATAAGAGGTTGGATGATGTGGAGATAGTGAATCAGGAAGTGCAATGGATTAGCAAGGAGGAAGTAAGGACAGCTATGAAGAGGATGAAAAATGGAAAGGCCATTGGTCCAGATGACATACCTGTTGAAGCATGGAGGTGTTTAGGAGAGATGGCAGTGGAGTTTTTAACCAGATTGTTTAATGGAATCTTGGAAAGTGAGAGGATGCCTGAGGAGTGGAGAAGAAGTGTACTGGTGCCGATATTTAAGAATAAGGGGGATGTGCAGGACTGTTATAACTACAGGGTGATGAAATTGATGAGCCACAGCATGAAGTTATGGGAAAGAGTAGTGGAAGCTAGGTTAAGAAGTGAGGTGATGATTAGTGAGCAGCAGTATGGTTTCATGCCAAGAAAGAGCACCACAGATGCGATGTTTGCTCTGAGGGTGTTGATGGAGAAGTATAGAGAAGGCCAGAAGGAGCTGCATTGCGTCTTTGTGGACCTGGAGAAAGCATATGACAGGGTACCTCGAGAGGAGTTGTGGTATTGTATGCGGAAGTATGGAGTGGCAGAGAAGTACGTAAGAGTTGTATAGGATATGTACAAGGGACATGTGACAGTGATGAGGTCTGTGGTAGGAGTGACAGATGCATTCAAGATGGAGGTGGGATTACATCAGGGATCGGCTCTAAGCCCTTTCTTATTTGCAATGGTGATGGACAGGTTGACAGACGAGATTAGACAGGAGTCCCCATGGACTATGATGTTTGCTGATGACATTGTGATCTGTTGTGATAGTAGGGAGCAGGTTGAGGAGACCCTGGAGAGGTGGAGATATGCGCTAGAGAGGAGAGGAATGAAGGTCAGTAGGAACAAGACAGAATACATGTGTGCAAATGAGAGGGAGGTCAGTGGAATGGTGAGGATGCAGGGAGTAGAGTTGGCGAAGGTGGATGAATTTAAATATTTGGGATCAACAGTACAGAGTAATGGCGATTGTGGAAGAGAGGTGAAAAAGAGAGTGCAGGCAGGGTGGAATGGGTGGAGAAGAGTGTCAGGAGTAATTTGTGATAGACAGGTATCAGCAAGAGTGAAAGGGAAGGTATTAAGGACGGTAGTGAGACCAGCTATGTTATATTGTCTGGAGACTATGGCACTGACCAGAAAACAGAAGACAAAGCTGGAGGTGGCAGAGTTAAAGATGCTGAGATTTGCACTGGGTGTGATGAGGATGGATAGGATTAGAAATGAGGACATTCGAGGGTCAGCTCAAGTTGGACGGTTGGGAGACAAAGTCAGAGAGGCGAGATTGCATTGATTTGTACATGTGCAGAGGAGAGATGCTGGGTATATTGGGAGAAGGATGCTAAGGATAGAGCTGCCAGGGAAGAGGAAAAGAGGAAGGCCTAAGCAAAGGTTTATGGATGTGGTGAGAGAGGACATGCAGGTGATGGGTGTAACAGAACAAGATGCAGAGGACAGAAAGATATGGAAGAAGATGATCCGCTGTGTCAATCTCTAACGGGAGCAGCCGAATGAAGAAGAAGAAGAAGTAGGAATGTTTACCTCGTGGACAATTGTGTATGGCATGTTCAAAAGTAAGCAGCTCCAGGATTATTAATTATTATATATTATTTGATACCTTACAACATCTGTGATACAATTGGTTGCATTTCTTTTGTTTTTTTCCAGTGGAGCACAGGTAGGTGGTCACACAGTGTTAACCACAGAAGTTGAACCAAAGTCCAAACTACTAAGTTTGAGTCCAAAGCCTTAACCATTACAACACAATGCCTATCAATAATATTAGGGAAAAAAACTACAAATATTGTGTGCAGAAAGTTACATAGAACTTCTGATACACATGGTTAACTGACAGCACTATAACTGACGACATAGTCTTTTGAAACTTCCCAGGTGAAGCTAGTAAGCCAGTAACACAGCTAGTCCTGTATATATATCTAGAGAATGGCATGGCGGTTATATTTGTTACTTCACCTTTGGAAGTTCCCAGATTTTAATCCCAGCCCAGGCAGTACATGTAGTTTCTGTATTAGAACAAAAGAACAACTTTGCCAGGAGGAGACCATTCAGTCCAACAAGCTTGGAAAACTTGTTGACTCATTTTCTTCCAAAACAACATTAAGTCGAAATTTGAAGGTTTGATTGTCAACCACACTACTTGGTAATTGTTAGAAGTACAGTGCATCCGGAAAGTATTCACAGCGCATCACTTTTTCCACATTTTGTTATGTTACAGCCTTATTCCAAAATGGATTAAATTCATTTTTTTCCTCAGAATTCTACACACAACATCCCATAATGACAACGTGAAAAAAGTTTACTTGAGGTTTTTGCAAATTTATTAAAAATAAAAAAATTGAAAAAGCACATGTACATAAGTATTCACAGCCTTTGCCGTGAAGCTTGAGATTGAGCTCAGGTTCATCCTGTTTCCCTGATCATCCTTGAGATGTTTCTGCAGCTTAATTGGAGTCCACCTGTGGTAAATTCAGTTGATTGGACATGATTTGGAAAGGCACACACCTGTCTATATAAGGTCCTACAGTTGACAGTTCATGTCAGAGCACAAACCAAGCATGAAGTCAAAGAAATTGTCTGTAGACCTCCGAGACAGGATTATATCAAGGCAGAAATCTGGGGAAAGTTACAGAAAAATTTCTGCTGCTTTGAAGGTCCCAATGAGCACGGTGGCCTCCATCATCCGTAAGTGGAAGAAGTTCAAAACCACCAGGACTCTTCCTAGAGCTGGCCGGCCATCTAAACTGAGCGATCGGGGGAGAAGGGCCTTAGTCAGGGAGGTGACCAAGAACCCGATGGTCACTCTGTCAGAGCTCCAGAGGTCCTCTGTGAAGAGAGGAGAACCTTCCAGAAGGACAACCATCTCTGCAGCAATCCACCAATCAGGCCTGTATGGTAGAGTGGCCAGACAGAAGCCACTCCTTAGTAAAAGGCACATAGCAGCCTGCCTGGAGTTTGCCAAAAGGCACCTGAAGGACTCTCAGACCATGAGAAAGAAAATTCTCTGGTCTGATGAGACAAAGATTGAACTCTTTGGTGTGAATGCCAGGCGTCACGTTTGGAGGAAACCTGGCACCATCCCTACAGTGAAGCAGGGTGGTGGCAGCATCATGCTGTGGGGATGTTTTTCAGCAGCAGGAACTGGGAGACTAGTCAGGATAAAGGGAACGATGACTGCAGCAATATACAGAGACATCCTGGATGAAAACCTGCTCCAGAGCGCTCTTGACCTCAGACTGGGGCGACGGTTCATCTTTCAGCAGGACAACGACCCTAAGCACACAGCCAAGATATCAAAGGAGTGGCTTCAGGACAACCCTGTGAATGTCCTTGAGTGGCCCAGCCAAAGCCCAGACTTGAATCCAATTGAACATCTCTGGAGAGATCTTAAAATGGCTGTGCACCGACGCTTCCCATCCAACCTGATGGAGCTTGAGAGGTGCTGCAAAGAGGAATGGGTGAAACTGGCCAAGGATAGGTGTGCCAAGCTTGTGGCATCATATTCAACAAGACTTGAGGCTGTAATTGCTGCCAAAGGTGCATCGACAAAGTATTGAGCAAAGGCTGTGAATACTTATGTACATGGGATTTCTCAGTTTTTTTATTTTTAATAAATCTGCAAAAACTTCAAGTAAACCTTTTTCATGTTGTCATTATGGGGTGTTGTGTGTAGAATTCTGAGGAAAAAAATGAATTAAATCCATTTTGGAATAAGGCTGTAACATAACAAAATGTGGAAAAAGTGATCCGCTGTGAATACTTTCCGGATGCACTGAATGTTTTTGAGAAATCTACCGGTATCAAGTTTCCAATTGGGTCCCCATGTTCTTGTTCAACTCATTTTAAAGTAACAGTTTCGATCCACTGTACTAATTCCCTTCATAATGAAAGGGTTCAACTTCTTTGATCTCTCCTTGTAGCTCGTTTTGTGAGTCCTGGAATCAGTTTTGTTGCTCTCCTTTTCTAGTGCTGCCTCGTATTTTTGTGATATGAAGATCAATACCGTACAAAGTAACCCAAAGCAAGAACAGTTTTATTCTTTTTGCATAGGTGCCAAAACATCTTAAACGCAGGCCTGTTAATGTGCCCTGCATGAATGAGTGTGGCTGTGTCTCTGGGTGTGCCCAGTGATGGACTGTTTCTTTGCAGTGGACTTATCAGAGGAGGGGTCCTGCTTTTTGCCCATCTCTCTTTTCATTTCAGGGTCAAGGACAGAACGTTCACAGAACGGTTTGATGAACTGAGCTGCCACTTTGAGGACTAAATTGCAAGCTTTGTGGTTTACAGCCCAGCACCTTAACCAACAGGGTACTGCCCATGTGTGTCTGCTTTTCACACCCCTTGCCCTGCCATCTGCTCTTCCTATGCCCATTACTCCCATATGAGATCAACTCAAATCTTGGATGCCTTAAAAAATATTTCCTTCTGTAATTTTTGTTGGTGACTAATGTGAGATGTCTCTGCCAGAAAATTATGATAGTTGATTGCGTCACACTGGCTGGTATGAGCAGGATTACTGGTGCACGCTGATGAAGGATGCCAGGCTTTCAAACCCCTTCCCCCACCAGGAAGAACTGCCAAACATTGTGGCGTCCATGATCTTGAGTAACTGCCACATGATTCTAAAAGCCACCCGCGCATGAGATCACTTAGATGTTCTCTTTCAATTAAGAATGAAGCGTGTGAGTGAATGACATGGTGGTGACCATGGCCATGTGACTGGCACACTCTTTGTGTGGCCAGACTCTGAATGCACACATTCTTTCTGAAAAAATGTCACAAGGAATAAACACAGATTTATGAGTGGAGGAAATTTAAATAACAACCATTATTATTACTCAATGGCACTTCCCCTACTCACAATTCCCACTGACTGGCATGAGACAGGCTGAGAGAAGAGGGCAGGGAGCAGCCGAAATATAAAACAGCAGATACCACATACTGTACCACTCAAAAAGAGATGAACTTTTCTACTTTCCCTCAGTTCACCAGTAACACAAACATGGGGAAGTTGTCTCCCCCATGTCTCGTCCTTTCTCCACTAGTGTATCTTCACTCTCTCTGCTGTTGGCATCATTGAATCCTGGGTTGCAATTGGTACTCTACATGGTTAGTCACGTCAGGAAAATCTTTACGCAGTCTACCTTCTCAAAGAACAAGTCCCCTGGGTCACCTTGGGGTCTTCTCAGTTCAGCCTGTGGTCACCAGGACTTCAACATATATGGTACCACCTTGACGATCCTGGGGTCTGTCCAACAGAACTAATGAATGGTGGCCAGTTCCAGAAAGGTTGAGGGACCCTCCAAACCACACTGCATCCTGAATACGCACCTGCTCCAAAGCTGAACTTACCCACCTGTGCATCTAGTGGATCTGCTGTTTCAAGCCTTTGGTCCTCTATAATCAAACTGAAGCTCATACTTCGGTCAGTTCTAAAGATAAAGTCACCAATGCGGTAATGGAAGGTTTGTTACCAAGGGCACCATCTTTAGACTCTCGGGGATAACATTGTGGACTTAGATAGATAGATAGATAGATACTTTATTAATCCCAGGGGGAAATTCACATACTCCAGCAGCAAAAAATATTAAATTAAAGAGTAATAAAAAATGCAGGTAAAAAACAGACAATAACTTGAATAATGTTCAACGTTTACCCCCTCTGGTGGAGTTGAAGAGTCGCATAGTTTGGGGGAGGAATGATCTTCTCAGTCTGTCAGTGGAGCAGGACAGTGACAGCAGTCTGTTGCTGAAAATGCTCCTCTGTCTGGAGATGACACTGTTTAATGGATGTAGTGGATTCTCCATAATTGATAGGAGCCTGCTGAGTGCCCGTTGCTCTGCTACGGATGTCAAACCGTCCAGCTCTATGCCAACAATAGAGCCTGCCTTCCTCACCAGTTTGTCCAGGCGTGAGGCATCCTTCTTCTTAATGCTGCCTCCCCAGCACACCACTGCGTAGAAGAGGGCACTCGCCACAACCATCTGATAGAACATCTGCAGCATCTTACTGCAGATGTTGAAGGATGCCAGTCTTCTAAGGAAGTACAGGCGGCTCTGTCCTTTTTTGCACAGAGAATCAGTATTGGCAGTCCAGTCCAATTTATCGTCCAGCTGCACTCCCAGGTATTTATAGGTCTGCACCCTCTGCACACAGTCACCTCTGATGATCACGGGGTCCATGAGGGGCCTGGGTCTCCTAAAATCCACCACCAGTTCCTTGGTTTTGCTGGTGTTCAGTTGTAGGTGGTTTAAGTCGCACCATTTAACAAAGTCCTTGATGAGGTTTCTATACTCCTCCTCCTGCTCACTCCTGATGCAGCCCACGATAGCAGTGTCGTCAGCAAAGTTTTGCACGTGGCAGGACTCCGGTCCTTTCATGACCCTCTTTTGGTTTTGAATTTTTTTTTTTATTTACTTTTTCCTGCAAGCTTTTTGTGTCTATTGGGAGTGTTGAACTATGTAGATTTCAATTACAACAATGTTTGTTTTTCAAATATAGTAAGATCCATAAGTATTTGGACACAATTTTCATAATTTTGGCTCTGTACGCCACCATAATGGATTTGAAACAAAGAAATCATTATGTGATTGAAGTGTAGACTTTCAGATTCAATTTAAGGGGTTTTCAAAAATAATGTGTGAGCCATGGACATGGCCATGGGTTCCAGACTTCAAAAAGACTTTAACTGCAAAGGAGTTTCAACCAAATATTGAAAATGATCGTTATATACATAATTATGTTAGTTTATCCAAATACTTTTGAGCCCCTGGAAATGGGGGGCTATGCAGAAAAATGGCTGTCATTCTTAAATGGCTCATGAAATATTTTTGGTAAATCCCTCAAATTAAATCTGAAAGTCCATACACTTAAAACACATAATTATTGCTTCATTTCAAATACATCATGGTGGAGTACAGAGTTAAAATTATTAATATTCTGTCAGTGCCCAAATATTTATGAACTAACTGTACATTTAACATTATTAAAATGAGTTGGTGTCATTTTTGATGCCATATTTGCTTGCCCTCAGCATTGCCATTTTGTAGCTTTTGTTGTCGTGTTCCTGGCGTGACGAGCCAGAGATGTGTGGCATAACAGGAGAAAAGGTCACCACTGACGTCTCAACCTGAGAGTGAGGGTAAGACCTTATGAAACAGTTGCATGTACATTTATGTTTTTATCCTCGCTGGGCAGTAGATGTTTCACTACATATTTTTTGACTTTGAGTTTGGGTTTTGTTTTAGGCCTGGTAGAAGATCAGTCTGACATTCTGGTGATCGAACTTTGCACTTTACTTTTGACTACATCTCACTTCCTGGTCCGTCTCATTTATTTTGCTTTTTCCTATCTGAGGCAGTACAGGTCCATAATGTTAAAAAAGGTGAACATCATAGCGACTGTTAGAAATAAGCACTGTGTGGTATGGAGAAAAAAATATAAAAAAACTAAAGGAAGAATATAAGCAACCCAACCACAGGGGATGCACAAACCAGTGTGTTTCTTCGTGCCGGTCCCAAGCCCGGATAAATGCGGAGGGTTATGTCAGGATAGGTATCTGGTGTAAAATTTTGCCAAATCAATATGTGGACAACAATTTTGGATGATCCGCTGTGGCAACCCCGAACGGGAGCAGCCAAAAGAAGATGAAGAAGAATGGAAGAATATAAGCAAATCAGCACCACAGCAATTACATCCATTATTCACATATAGCTAAGAAGCAAAAGTGTCTGCTGCTAATTTTTGACATAATTAACATTCAGATAAGGTGTCTTATAGTCCAAAAACCTCATTTGAGTTCCTGCCTTTTTAATTCTGAGGTCCCAAATTTCGTGGACAGTTCTAGGACCTTAGGAAAAATGCCAGGAAAATGAGCTTGTTCCAATTTGTGGCGAAAAAGGCACGATTACATCTCAGGCGAGATTTTCCTGTTTAACTTGTTATAGTGTTTTATGTTTTACATTTTTACTGAATGCCTGAAAGCGCTGGCCGGAGCTGTGGGCCGTAGCACTAAGCACACTCTGTTGTGCCCCTTGGCCCCTCCATTTGTTTCAATAAGCTGCTATATTATTGTACAGCTAACAGCCGCGCTTGGAGTGCAGTAGGGACTCTAATTAACTGTCTTTTGTCATTTCTTTAGAGAACAATTTCTATGAGACTCCATGTATTGAAATTCATTAGTAGAATCTACACTTATTTGCATTTTCTTTGTCTCATTTTTGCCAGCACAAACTTAAAAAGATTTTTAATTCCAAATTTTAACAGATTAATTTCCTTTTTCATTTCTTTTTCTTGTAAAATTTCATGAACAGCCGTCCTAAAAACACAAAAAAAGGCAAATACTGATTAGACTCATTCGAGGTGTGGATGCCAGGGCAATGGAAATCTTATTACCGGGTGATCAGATTGTGGAATTTAACTTATTGCCGTCGAGTGTTGTGCGTCTAACTGCAGCCAAGAAATACATCAGCGCTCCATCTCATGTTGTCTTTTAACTGACATTTGTGAAGATTAATTTCTGCAGTTATGAAACTCTGTAAATTTAATTAATAGCTGAAATGCAGTACCTGCCACTCAGTTAATCAAATAAAGAATAAAATAATACAAGTTCTCATTTGTGTCTCAGCTTCTAGACAATACCTTACTAATGTGAGATATGTTATCTTTTCTCCAATATTTGTAAACAATAATTTCAGCAGGTATTAAGTGCTATAAATTTAAGCTCCACTTGAATGTAGGACTTGCCATAAACTGAACACAATGGACAATCGATTAAAAGAAAATTAAAAAATCAAATCCCATTCTTTTTAGGCTTTCTGCACAATTCCTCGGGTGGCAGACTGCTTAAATCTGCTGTCACTGCGCTCCAAGGACCCGTGTTCAGCCTGGTCACTGCGTGGGCGGCCACCTTCTCTTTAACTTGGCTCCGTGTGGCATTAGGACCTGCAGCTGTTTAAGTGTATGTTGGTGTGGTTGCACTATATTCTCTTGTTTTTCATTCTTTGACATAATTATTTTTTGGTGAGTCATTAATGCTCTGATGTAATGATGGCTTCTTTCTAGGAGTGTTTTCCTGTAGTGTGTGTTAATTTGAGACTTGCCAGGCTATTTAAGGGAACTGCTTATGGAAGAACCGGAAGATATAAAGAATATAATCAGTAAAGACATGAGTCTTAATGTTTTGTATCTATCCTAGTGCCTATGAAACACAGGGAACTCCAGTTTCTGTAATTACATTTTGCCTGAAGATGGGGCCTGAGTTGCTTCGAAAGCTTGCATTTTGTAATCTTTTTAGTTAGTCAATAAAAGGTGTCATTTTGCTTGACTTACTCACTAATTCAAACAAACAAACTCAGGATTCCATTGATGCTATCTCTCATCTTGGAGTTTTTAACTTCTCCTGTTTATGAAAATTCTTTCTGATAGTTTTGAGCCTCACCTGTTTAACGTTTCTGGTTAGCGATTCCAAACTGCCACTCAGTTCACCATCCGTGAATTCTGGTTATTTTCTGAAATCAAGTATTCACTGGTCACTGGTAAGAGTAGCCCTTGTGATAGTTTATCACAGGGATAAACTACAAAAAAAAAATAAAAAAAATAATGAAGACATCCAGAAGAGGAACACCAAGAAACATCCAAAGATCAAAACCAAAAGTCCGTCCTATCTGTCAGAAGTACCGAAATGTTAACCATGAATCGACATCTAAGAGTCAGGAAAAGGAGTCAGATCTAAGTTAGAATCAAAGTAATGAATTTGTCAACTCAGGTAGCAAAGGAATAAATGAATGGAAGTGAACTTTATACATTTGATCTCAGAAGTGTAAACATGTGACTTCCAGGTCAATTTCCTAGCAACCTGGCCAAGCCAATAGACAGTATAGCCAGTCAGTCAGTCAGTCATTGTCCAACCTACTATATCCGAACACAGGGTCACGGGGGTCTGCTGGAGCCAATTCCAGCACAGGGCACAAGGCAGGAACAAATCCCCACCCACCGCAGGGCACACACACCCACACCCCAAACATGGTGCCGAAATGAACTACCTGAAATTCTAACAGTCCTGCGATGGCTGGCCTCCAATCCAGCTGTGGTTTCTGCCTTGGATTTGCTTTTTAAAATGGGGAATGCAGGCTGGCAGAGCTTGTTATGTTTTGCATTAGATTTATAATAATCTCTGCATAAGTTAATCAGAGTAAATGTAAGTAAAACCTAAAACTAGTGCCTGCTATTGCATTAATTAATCCCACTAATTCACAATGCATTATCCTTTCTCTTAAAAGTATTTTCTGCACTCAATAAGTGCTATAAATGGATTTTTACCTCAAATTTAGGAGGTGTGATTCACTTAATATACTGTAGTAAATGCTAAAGTAAAACGATAAGTGATCACAACGCTTTTCTCGGTTTCTAGGGGATATCTCATTCATTCATCCTATAATGACATTACCTGCAATCATTAAGCACTATAAATGTAATTTACTGTTGAAAGGCAGTACCTGTTATCACTCCGAAAATAAATAAAATAATCCCATTTCCTTCAGGCATTCTGGACAATATCTCAGCAATTCATCTCGTAGCTTTAATCTGATACTTGCACTTCTATTTACAATTACAGTATTTAGCACTCCTGACTTACTTCTCCCTTCCTGGTTTCTCAGTGCCATAAGGAAGCTAAGATCACACATATTGTCACTCAGAAGATTAAGCTCTGATGCCACTGAATTGACTGATTGAGCTTTAAACAAGATGCCCGTCTCTGTCACCCATTGAATTTCAAGTTTGACAATATCAACTATAGGTAGATGTTATCAAATGCTAGGCAACTCTGCCTGGTGCAATTCCAATGTACCCCTTTGGCCAGCTACATGGTCATTAGCTAAGGCCAACTGTTTATCACTGTTTTGCTCCTTACCACCATACTTTTCCTGGTGGTGGAGCAGTGGCATGGATGTCTCCCTGTCACCCCTCCAGCTAACCTTTGAGCCAGATTTAATACCCAAGCTCCTGTCTTTCCTCCTGAGATACAAACGCCTTCCTCTCTGCCTCTTCTGCCAGTTCTCTTCCTGCTCTCATTTGCTTAATTCCAGTTCCCCAATGCCTTTGAAAAGGTGACACATGGATGTGCTGATGAACCCACAGCACCCTACTTCAACAGAGGAAGTGATGGGTCTCCACTAGACCTACAAGCATTCATCAGGCCATTTTCCTCTCATGAATGGCTTCTGCTCCCTCTTCTCATGGAATTGTCAGCTCACTGAGGAGCACTGTTTTGGTAGTAGTCAACCATATCACTATGTCTGGCTGAAGAAGTGATGTGATGATCTCCTGGGGGAACTGCAGTTGTCATTCAAAGTCGGCTCTCAGCTTCCACTCCGTGCCAGGTCATGTTGGAATTCTTGAGGGAGGTCACCCCTTGTCGAACTGCACCCATGAATTTAAATTATCGTTCATGCCTTACTTGAGCCTCTCATGAGCTTTGAGAGCTCAACGCTCCGAGTTCACTGTCAGCTTGCTGTCCAGGCCCAGTAGCTCTCTCATATAAGACACTGAATTGCTGTTTGAGAGCTTTCAATTCTCTAACAGTGGGCTGAATTGACATTTTTCTCTCATCTTACTCTTGGTTAAAGGATTCCCATATAGCATCAGGTCAGGGCTGCTCAGCTAAGCTGTAGTATGATGGCAGTTGATGTAAACACATTTTTGGAATTTTTGTTTTCTTTGTATATTGTCATTTTTGTGAGTTTTATTTGTTGTTATGTATTTTTAATGGTGATTTTGTTATGTCATCATGGTGTCATTTTGTTCAGAATCCTTCCAGAGGAAAGACACTCAGAAAGGGAACGACTGGGAGATGAGAGGAAATAAAGGCTAGAGCTGTAACATAGTCAAAAGACAAGCGGAGTTCAGAATACTGAGAAAGCTCCACAGAACAAAAGTCGCTGACCACTCAGATAAGATAGCCAAGAGGTTCTCACACTAAAGAGAAAAAAAATGAATCCTAACAAATTATGTAATGGGTTTCCCGCCATGACATTTTGGCCTTGCATTTAGTGGCCACATTGTTTTAAGCAACAACATCCATTAACATTGAGTGCCATCTTTATAAGTTACGTCATTGTGTATTTCTAATTTAAGATGGTGGAGAGCAACACCTTGCATTAAAGTGTAAAAAAATAAATAAAATAAAACTATGTCAGATATTAGAACCAGTTAGGCAAAAGTTCTTTAGTAACAGTTAGAAGCTCCCTCTTTGCTATTTTGACTTGAGAGTTGATTTATGGTTTCAGTTTTGTTGTTAGTACTTTTGATCCTCCTCCCTTCAAAGAGCTGCCGGTTTAATGACTCTTTGCTGTGGACACGCTGACTGCCTAAAGATTTTTGTGAGCTGAAATAAAACTCGGGAGATGATCAGAATACTGAGTAGACAAGGCCAAAAGGAAAAAGCTGGATGACACAATGATAATAAGTAACCAAAGCAGAGGGCAAAATGAGAGCTGAAGTCAAAAAAGGGAATGACCTGGCATTACAGTCAATTTACAGTGGGTTCAGAAAGCACTGAGACCCTTCACTTTCTATATAATTCGTTGTGTTGTAAGTTTAATTTTAAATGTTTAAATTTGCCAGTTTTATTCATCAACCTCCACTCAACTCATAATGACAAAGTGAAAACTGTTGCTGACAGAAAGGTTTATTAAAACTTGAAACTGACGCATCTCTCATTCATACAAATATTCAGGCCCTTTGCTGTGGATCTCCAGATTTTGCTCAGGTCCATCCTGCTTACTTTATTTATCTTTGAGATGTGTCAAGAACCTGATTGGAATCCAGCGTTAGGAAACTAAATTGATTGATCATCATTTAGAAATACACATACACACATCTGTGAATAGAAGGTCCCATCATGCGTGTCAAGACAAAAACCAAGCCATGAAGTCCAAGGAACTCTCTGTAGATCTCCATGATAAAATTAGTGCAAGTGCATGAAACTGTTTCTAAAGCTTTGAGTGCTCACTGGAGCCATCCAACCAAACTTACTAACTAAGGGTCTTGGTTGGGGAAGTGGCCAAGAATCCAATGGTGACTCTAATAGAGCTTCAGAGGTAGGTGAACTTGTCTCAGCAGAACTTTATCAATCAGGAATCTATGGCTCGATTGAAGCCCCTCTAGAGTAAAAGGCATGTGACAATTTACAGGACTCTGAGAGCCTAAGGATAAAGATTCTCTAGTCTGATGAGACAAAACCTGAACTCTCTTGATAGAACTCCAAGTACTCTGTCTGGTGAAGACCTGGCAATGCTCAACGCTCAAGCACTGCTCAAGGTTGTAGATACTTACTGTAGAAGACTTGAAGCTGTAATTACTGCTTCTTACAAAGTACTTAATTATGTGTTGGAATATTTATATGAAATGAGAGATTTCAGTTTTTAATTTTCAACAAATGTGCAAACCTGAAACATGCTTTCACTTACTCATTGTGGGTTATTGAGTGCAGATGGGCAAAAACGGGAAATGGGTCCATTTAAAATTAAACCTACAACACAATAAAGTGTGCAGAAAGTGTTTTGTTTTATATTTTACAATTTTTCAATGAATATATGGACAGGAGGGCTATATAACAGAATGGAGGACACAAATAAATTAGTGAATACAAATCAAGGAAACTGCTCTGTTGACTCTACAGCCTGAAATATGACAACGCAGTTCTTTTTGTCCCATTTGACTTTACATTTGTGGTGAAACGCAGAGACAACAGTGCAAAGCCTAATGGCCACCATGCCTGTCATGCGATCTTGCTCAAATGACGGTGACTTCAAGGACCAGGGGGGTGTTGCTGGCTCTTGGGCTCAAAGTCCTGGGTTCAAATCTCAGCCCATTCACTGAGCCTATGTACCCTAAGTTCTTGTCAATAAGCCGCGGCTTATCTAAGGAAAAAAGTTGTGAAAATGAAAAAATAGAATATCGGCTTATACATAAGTCCGGCTTATACATCCATCGCGGGGGTTGCGTTCCAGAGCCACCCGCGAAATAAGAATATCCGCGAAGTAGAAACCATATGTTTATATGGTTATTTTTATATTGTCATGCTTGGGTCACAGATTTGCGCAGAAACACAGGAGGTTGTAGAGAGACAGGAACGTTATTCAAACACTGCAAACAAACATTTGTCTCTTTTTCAAAAGTTTAAACTGTGCTCCATGACAAGACAGAGATGACAGTTCTGTCTCACAATTAAAAGAATGCAAAAATATCTTCCTTTTCAAAGGAGTGCAAAGCAAGCAGTCAAAAAAAAAATCAATAGGGCTTTTTGGCTTTTAAGTATGCGAAGCACCGCCGGTACAAAGCTGTTGAAGGCGGCAGCTCACACCCCCTCTGTCAGGAGCAGGAAGAGAGAGGAAGAGAGAGAGATGGAGAGAGACAGATAAAAAAAATCAATACGTGCCCTTTGAGCTTTTAAGTATGCGAAGCTCCGTGCAGCATTTCTTTCAGGAAGCAGCTGCACACAGCCCCCCTGCTCACACCCCCCTACGTCAGCGCAAGAGAGAGAGAGAGAGAGAGAGAGAGAAAGTAAGCCGGGTAGCTTCTCAGCCATCTGCCAATAGCGTCCCTTGTATTAAATCAACTGGGCAAACCAACTGAGGAAGCATGTACCAGAAATTAAAAGACCCATTGTCCGCAGAAATCCGCGATATATATTTAAATATGCTTACATATAAAAATCACAATTTAAATGACCGCTACGCGCTCGTGTTGACTCGGCGACGCCCAGAGCAGAAAGAACGCGCTCCGGCCGCTCCAACCGCGCCATGCGGGGAGTGAGAGAGACGGCAATATCTCACACTCTCTCCCCCCTTAAAGAAATTAAATGGGCGCGAGTGAGACCACTGACCTCCCTCCCTTCTATTAGTTATAGGTTATAGTACGTTCGGCTTATCCATGAGTCCGGCTTATCTATGATACGATTTTATTTTAAAAATTCGTATGATTTTTGGTCTCCGGCTAATACATGAGTCCGGCTTATAGACAAGAACTTAGGGTAGTTTGGCTTGTTCTGCCTGTGTGAAAGGAATGAGAGGGTAAGTTAAAGATAAGGCTGAGAATTCACTAGAAGGTGCCAGACTTTACTGTTTAACAGTGGCTACTTCATTATAGAGAGCTACATTTGTTTATCAATTGCAAAATACCTGAAAGCCTTTTGTCAAAGGATAGCCTCACAATTGTATTAATTTATATAAGATTATAAAGAGAAAACAATATTGTGAGAAAACCGTTTAGTTCATGGCACTGCATTATAACTGTTTTTGTATGGGCAAACATCTGACAGTCTCAGAGACCAAAAACTGTAAAAAAAAAAAAAAGTTTTCAAAAAGACAACGATGGCACGTGGGATTGCACTGGGCATCCTGCCACAGGCTGCTTCCTGCACTCCCGTCCACACACCCAGTGTCCTTTCTCTCTTTAGATCTACTTTGATGTCGTCTGACACTCGCTGACTCCCTTCTACTGACTCACTTTGTTGTTTTCATGTTTGACGTTTTCCTTTTGACCCTAACCATGAAAAGTGAATTTAAAATGAGACGACTGCGTCGAATGTTAACTTCTGAGATTAGCATTCATTAGGTGTTTATCCAGTGACAAATAATTATGTAACTAAAAAAACTGTCACTTTCATTTGTGAGGATAATGGCATTGGATTAAATCTGCAAGGTTTTCCTTTTAAATTAATTAAAAGAGGCCTCATTCTTTTCACGGGTAAATCGCAGCTCACAGCAGATTTCATCCTCTCCAAAGTTCAGTCTGATTGCTTTAAAGGGGCCTGACTTTCTAGAACACAAGCATCTGTTGTAACCGGTCCTGTCGGACCCAGTGTCATCACATTTGTTAGCCATCTCTGCGGAAATCTTACTTACTAGGCCTTCCTGCCTCTGAAACTATGGCTGGAGTTTTTTGTTTTTTCTGTCCTCCCTGGCCATCGGACCTTACTCTTATTCTATGTTAATTAGTGTTGTCTTATTTTAACTCTTACTTTTTCTTTTATTCTCTTTTTCTTCATCATGTAAAGCACTTTGAGCTACATTATTTGTATGAAATGTGCTATATAAATAAATGTTGTTGTTGTTACTAATAACAGAGCTATGGTATTGATGTGCCCAAAGACTATTCAGAATATTTCCAAGTAATTTCACTTGATATTCAGTTAAGATTTGGCCTGGCATTTAAGCCCCAACAGAAATTCCAAGTTCTGAATCCACCCATCCATTGCTAAACCATTTGTAGTTATACAGGTGCCTCTTTTGACAGCATTGGGTGCAAGAAGGTGCTCAGCTGTAAATGGGATGCCAGCTCATCATGAGACATGCTGACTGAATCGCCAACTAATTTAGTCTTTGAGATGTGGCATGAAAGCCTGAATGTCCTCAGAAACACAGGCCAGGCAGAATTTGTAAGACCCCACATAAGCTGTGACCCGGCTAGGATTTGAACCCCAGTTGCAATATGAGGAAGCATTGCAAGGCCTGAAATTTATATTGAAGCCATCAGTTTCCCATTAAACTTTTCAGTTGTACTTGGTGAATGTACTTGAGGTGTTCAGCAACTTCATCATACCATCAAACTCTTTTTTCTGTGCTTCCTTGAGGCAGGGCTGTCAGACTTGTCATCTTTGGACAGACGTTGTTAACGTGATAATTTCAGGGCAATTATAAATTCATTATATATCATTATAATCCTTATACACTAACTGAATTCTAAAATACTGATTTGTATTCCTTGTCATTTTGGCATGGGAGGCTTCTCTGTTTCACTGGTGGGTGCTGCTGCCTCTCACATCTGGTGTCCTGGGTTCAAGTGTGTTTGCCACGTGTATGATTGGATTCTCCCAGAGATTCCATTAACTGGAAGTTCTGAAGTGTTCAGCATGAGTTACTGTGCCCTGCGATGGCTGGCACCCCATCCAGCGATGTGCCCCATGCTGCCAGGATAACGTTAAGACCCACTTGACCTTAAATTGTATATTCAGAATTTCCATTTTGCTGTATGAAACTTCCTAGGTGATTCAAGCAAAGAAAAAACTTTTATAAGCCAACTGCTGTCTGCTTTCATCACGTTGACACCTAGCCAGCTGTAACAAGTCGTTTATTTAGAATAAAATAAACCAGCAATCTATGAAAAATGATACAAAAAATATTGATTCCCTTCCTCAATGTTAATGAAGCAGTAATAAAATGTAGCCGACTGTGAACGGCAAAAGCAGCTGTCCACAAAGTGAGCAAATGGCAGAGATTAGCAGATGCTAAGCAGATATTGTGATGCACCGGGGTGATCAATCAGGCCATCTTTCATAACAGGCCTAACCAGAATCCACCATGAAGAGTGTTACAAGAGTAACCTGAAATTCTAACAACACACGATTTTAAATTTCTTTTATAAAACGCTTATCTCTTAAACAAATTAACATCAGTGGGTGCACACACAGCAACAAGCTGCAATGAGAATGCATCCCCAGCTGTGGGACGTGACATAAAGCACAGGAAGCTGTCATTAGGGTGAACAAACCAAAGAAAGCAAATGATAAATAAAGACAATTTTCAAAGAAAACAAATGTGGAAAAATTCCTTTAAAAGTGCTGTCTTGTCAAAGAACCCTGAGAGTGGTTAATTTAGAAAAAATAAGGATAAAAAATATCAGTTAACTGCCTTGTTCTTATTCACTCATATGTCCAAAAATATTCAAACTTAAACGAGGACAAGAGGACCGATGGTATGTGACTTTAAAACAACAACATTTATTTATATAACACGTTTTCATACAAACAATGTAGCTCAAAGTGCTTTACAAGATGAAATAAAAGGAAGTTAATATAAAACATCAATAAACAAGATTAGGCAATAATATTATACAGTATGTAACAAAGAAAAATAAAAGTTTGAATGGACTGGAGGACAGAAAAAAGCAAAAGAAACTCCAATTAGGCTGAAGAAAAAAAAAACAAAATCTGCAGGGGTTCCAAGGCCAAAACACCACCCAGTCCCCATTGGGCATTCTACCTAACATAGATCTAAATCAGTCCTTTTGGTTTTCAGGCTTCACATGGAAGACTTTGAAGATGATGATGATGGTCATGTGGACATCTGGGACATCCACCATTCAACTTTAGGCCTTCTCTTTCTGACCAATCAGTGATCAACATTTAGTCAGCTTCACTGCCCAGCGATGGTTGCCAAAATCACACAAAATAATACAACACATCCATGTTTGTTTGGACATTGATCTGAGCCACCAATTCTGTGCATGGATTATCTTGAGGTTTTACACTAATACCAACAAGGTGACTCTCCATCACTATAACACTAACTCTGTTAGTGATGGACGTCAAACACTAGCTAACTGAGAAATGAAGAAAGCTACTAGCATAACAACAAACAATATTATGTTATAGCCTTGGGAAGAAATTCAGATATCTGCTTGTTTGTCTTGCATGTTTGTCTCCAGTTGTTCAGGTCTCCTCATCTCAGCCCTGGAGGCTTGTTGATCGTGCTGAGTTGCCATCTTCTTCTCAGTGCCATCTGTATGTTAGGACAACAGTAGAACCTGATTGTTATGACTGGACGTTCAGAATTGGTACAGGGCCTGTCACACATACACCTACACCCTATACACCTCCAGAGGTAGGTTATGGTTATGTTAGGAATATTTTCTTTTTTGATATTTATTTTGATAGATACTTCAGCAGCCTCACCAGATCAGATGGCCGGGTAGCCTTACCACCTGAGTGGCCTGGCCATAAAGAGGATCAGTTCTGAAACCAGCTTTCTCGAAAATTGTCCAACATGATGAACAGCATTGTATTAGAAAATATAAAGATTAAATGATAAAGCAGAAATTAAACACATTCCACAAGCAGACCCACAGCAGTTGATCCTCTCAGTGGTTTGGCACTCAAAGTGACTAGGCGGGGTGGCCTCCACACTTACCCACATCAAACTCACAGATTTGGACTCGTTTTTAGGTGACTTCTACTATTTACTTGAGCTCTGTCTCCCGTGCTCTCTCACTCTGCAGTAAACTGTTATGATGTGGTATTTTGTTTAAAAATTTTGTAGCATTTTTCACAATATGTGTGACTAACTTGTTTTTTTACATTATTTCTTTTTGTATTCATTTTTTTCCAAGAAGCTCCCTGAAAAAAAGTTTTTCTTTTTACTATGATTTTGTGACGCAATTTTGCTTTGTCCCCTGTGACCCTGTGTTTGGATTCAGCGGATTGGAAAATGGATGGATGGATGGATGGAATTTTGCTTTGTTATGGGTACCGCCATGTTGGAACAAATGCATTTGCTATGACAGTCTACCCCATAATCACCCAGAATTTTGTGATTGTGACATCATTAAAATGATCGCATAAATGTTGCTGCTTGAACTCCTGGAGTATCAGAGATTTGGATAAAAACTTTTGCTGGTTATGAACTAGCTTTTGGCATTAAGGCCTTTGGTTAGTGATTAAGACTTGACAACAGATTGGTTAGACTTTTGGTAGTGACATCGGCTTGAGTTTTTGACTACATTTCATCTCCTGATCTTGTTCAATAAAAGTTCTCATGGTATCATTCCGAGAAAGTACATAAATGGCCTCTCTGTCTCATTGTTAGTAACCAGCACTCCCAACTCACCTCAAAAAATCAGACTCAGTGATCAGCATCTTTGCTTTATTGTCCATTCATCCATCCCTTTCTTTGTCCCCCATTTTCCAAAAACATGGGCTGCAGGAGCCTAATCCTAACAGACTGGGTACAGAGCAGCAGCCCACCTTGGAGGAGATGCTAATCTGTCCCAGTGTTTCTTATTCCTCACCCCTTTTTGCGAATGAACCTGTCATGCATATGGAGGAAAAATGAAATACCTGGAGAGAAGGCACTAAATAAATTGAGCTCCAGTCCTTGTGTTGCACCTCTTTTCCACCCATAAGACAATTTTAGTGACCATTTAATTTCTGAATGCCCTTAAGTAGGCTTTAAAAACAATGCTATATTGATGGAAGAGGACTTGGAAAGCTCACATTTTTCAGGAATGATAAGACCTTAGTGCTTCATGCAACGGCACAGGTTTCCAAAAACCACCATGAATGGCCTGGCAGTGAACAGGAGGCAGCCGTGCTTACTAAGGGAGAGGTTCCCGGTCCCCTGTGGCTATAAACTGTAAGTTGGATGGATGGGTAGGTACACACCTTAAGGATCCAGCATTGGCATTGGTCTGTGAACCACAGGTTGCTTTGTGCCTAGGAGCACATCCCATAATCTTCCTCTGCTCCAGGTGTACATACACAGTAAGCAAATAACTGCAGTAAAGTGAATGGAGGAGGTGAGAGATGAAATGCAGTCTTGTGCAAAAGCCTTAGGCCATCCTACTTAGTTATTTTACAGCCAGGTATTTGTTTAGTTAATATGGATTTGCTTGTAAAAATAACATAAAACATTAGAATTAATGCAAGTACAACTGATATAGTGAAAAGCACAAAGAATGGCTTGTGTCTTCTGAATTATCCTGTGAAATGGCACCCAAGTCATTCCACCCACAGAACATCTGATTCTAATGACTTGAAGACCTGATCAGCTGAGCCAGAGGTGCCACAAATGCAAATTAAGAATTAGGCGAGCTCATTGGATGAGAATCACATGGAAAGATCTGAGCTAACAGAGTTTGATAGGTATAACTTCGTAGCTTTAGAGTACTGTAAGAAGGCAATAGTCCACCATCAAGAGCACCCCGCACAGATTATCAAGATGTGATTAGAACATTAGAACACTCTAGACGAGAACAGGCCATTCAGCCCAACAAAGCTTGCCAGTCCTATCCACTTATTTCTTCCAAAAAAACATCAAGTCGAGTTTTGAAAGTCCCTAAAGTCTTATTGTGTACCACACTACTTGGTAGCCTATTCCAAATGTCTATCATTCTTTGTGTAAAGAAAAACCTCCTAATGTTTGTTCAAGCTAAAATAAGAAAATGTGAAGAAACTTGGCAAGCTGAAGTCAGGAAGTGCAGTGGAAACTCCAAAACGATGTCTGTGTGTGATAAACAGCCCATGAAGGTCACTTGCATTAAGGGATAGAAGAAATCCAGAGAAGTGCTTGTTCAGCATCTGGCAGAGTCTTTTGGCACCAAAACACAGACCTTGACTGTGCAAAAAAGTCTTAAAAGAAATGGCCTTCTGGTGGGCTGCAGACAAGAAGCCAAAAAGGCAATAAGCAGAAGGGAGTCTGGTCAAGATGAGTGATGTCTACTGAGAAATGTAAACAGATTTTAATCATTGTGCGGTACCTCTGGGTCAATGACTTATACAGTAAGCAAAATATTAATCTTCAGCATGATAATGACCAAAAAAATACTGGAAGCCCAATTAAGATCCACTTGTAGTCTGCAAACATAACACTAACACAGCGGCTCTCATACTGGGTGTGAAAGGGTACAGCCCAGACACAGACAGGAGGACACGTTTTCAGCCATCACCACACGTTTATTCACACTACTATTATTTACAGTCACTATGTGCACCGCCACCAAACACCCCCACAGTCTCTCAACAGTCCAGGCTTCTCTCTAAGCCATCTCTCTTTCCTTCTCACACTCTTCAGGCCTCTCCTCGCTGCCTCCTCTCCGACCTCGTCCTTCTCCTCACCTGACTCCAGCCTTGATTGTGGACCTTGAGGCGGACCTTTAAATAGGCAGCTGATTGCCAACCACACCCAGCCACCTGTGACATGGGACATTCAAAAATCTAGAACTTGTATAAATCTTCTTAATATAAACACATCTTTGTGTGTGTTGCCTTCATCCTACATAACTGAATTTACAAAGCATCTTAGCCTAAACATAAACTAATACACTCTTCAGACCTGAGCACAAACAGTTACCTGTTGAATTTCAATGGCGATCAATAACGAGGGTTAGTCAATAATTTTCTGCACATTTGAGATTATTTTTTGGAGTTGGCTGTACAGCTTTACCCATGTACATGAGAAATATCACACATGTGTGCATAGGAGGAAGCTGAATGGACCAAATGAAGGTATTTCTACGCTAGGCCAGGGGGTGGCGGGGTGCACTAAACCTTCCTCTGTTGTTTCGGCAGACCAAATATGGGAAATTCTGCCTGAAGCAGCCCTGAAGACACCACTTCCAGTTCTAGGCCCAAGAATAACGTCACTTCTGGTTCCAGTGGCAAAGATGACATCACTTCCGGTTCAGGCCCCAAAAGTAACCTCACTTCTGGTTCTGGATTTCGATGACATCACTTTCCATTCCCTACTTTAAAAGACTGGACAACATCAGTATACCTCAGTTCAATCTTGGACTTCTAACAATAGGCTTCACTATGACTTTTCATACCCTTTTTCAGCAAGGGATAATATATAGGTGGTTGCCCCTAACCTTTCTGTGTGTGTCGAGGCTGATTATTTCACAGGAAGTATAATGTGTCTGGGTCGCAGTGGTAAAGTTTCAGCCTTGATCAATCAGTTTCTCTTGTAGTTCTCTAGGAGTTACCGTGGCTGGTCCACTCTATATGCACCAAAGAAGAGCAGCATGCAGTGATCCATTTTTTGTGGACTGAAGGTGTACCAGGAACCTAAACTCTGGCCATTTTGTCAGAATTGTGGTGCAGACTTGCTCAGTGTTGTCATCAACAATGGATGTGGACAGGCATCCCCCTCCTTCTTCATGCTTAACAGTCGTTCAACCATTTTTGAGCTTTACAATCCATTCATAAACACTCCACCGTGGTAAAACACTGTCTCCATATTGTGTAGAATACCTTCTATGGATGTAAGAGCCATTTCCTAGTTACATAAGATTCATAAATGTTTTACTAAATGACAATGCATAATCTATGGGAAGTTCCTATAACCCCCATAAGTAGAATTGAATTGGTATATTCTAGCCATTTCTATCAGCTCTGACTAAACATTATTCTCAGTTAGTGATCAGCATTGCCATGTGTAAGGTGTAGAGGGCACATGGTTTTAAACCGTGTCTATGTGCCTCTCGTGTCTTTTGTGTGTGCTAAGTAACATGTAAGACAAAAGCACTTAATTTAAATGCTGCGCCATACGCTTAAAGCGTACAGAAGAAGTTAAGAATCTTTAAGTATAGAAAAAGAAGTTAAGAACTTTTAAGTACAGAAATAACTAAAGTTTCTCAAGAAAAACTAAGTTTAGAGAAGATACATTTTTCCCTTTTTTTGCCTTTTATTCTACGTGTGTAACAACTTTTTTCTTTATTCTTGTGTGGATAATTTGCTTTTAATTTTCACTAAATATTTTTAAAAACAAACTTTTGGACTGAGAGATTTGTTTCGGCACGAGTTTTACCCGTGCTTGAACTCGCCTTATACTTCGGCAGCTACAATGGATATCAGTCTCTGGCACACCTTCATAATTACTGACTTTTGTATTTGGAGCCCCATGACAGGAGCCAATGACCAGCCACCATTTGACATACCTCAAGAAAACGGCAGCTATATACTGACCAGCCAGTTATCATGTCTAAATGTGTCAATCTAGGCAAACCTCCTTAGTTCTGAAATTGATTCATTTTTACCACAATGTACAGATGCCTACAAGTGACTTAAGATAATCCCATATGAATGAGACAATCTAAGAAAATATGGTAAAAGCTGACACATTGAACTTGGGTTTATGGAAGATGATAGTCAGCTATGATAGGACTAAAGACAAAGTGTTGGTCAAGGTTAGGTCAGGTTGGGGAGCATGCACTGGTGCAACTTGTTGCCACACCCACCACATGACGAAACACCTTGGGATCCTGGTTTACAACCCCTCAGGCACACACGTGGTCCAGTCCCACCTTCTGGAAATTACCATCTATCTGCTGCATAAAGGTGTTAGGTGGGCCACTCTACAATGAGAATTCTGCAAGCCAAATCACCCTCAAGTAAATTCTCCACATGGCCGTAGTTCTGTAACTGACGTTTCCACACAATGCAGGTAATGTGCCTCATTCGGGACTCCATAAGCAACTACTCATTCGACACAAAGTCAAACCAGCAGTACCCAAAGATCCTCCAAAGAGGTACAGTATCGTAGGAGTCCAGTCTTCATCTCAGATCACTGGATAGCATCCATGTCTCACAACCATATAGCAAAATAAGAAGTATCAAGACTCTAAATACCTGGACCTTTGTCCTTTTGCAGAGATATCAGGAACGCCACACACCCCTTTCCATTGACCTCATGACACCCCATGCTCTCCCAATCTATCTATTGACTTCATAGGAAGGGTCACCGGAGACATAAATTTTGCTACTGAGGTACGTAAACCTCTTGAAGAGGTCGACATTCTCTCTGCAGACAGACACCCTGCTGATGGCTGTGCCCAAGAAGTCATTAAAGGCCTGGATCTTGGTTTTTATCTAGGACACTCACAAGCCCAGATACTCAGACTCCTCACTCAGTCTCTCAAGAGCCCCCAATCAGAGCCTCCATTGACTCAGTGAAGATCACGGCATCGTCAGCAAAGTCAAGATCAGTGAATCTTTCTTCACCAATAGATGCCCCACAGCTGCTGGATCCCATGACCCTGTCTATGCAAGCATTGGACAGAGTAGTAGCAAGAACCCCATAATCAACTGGGAAAAGCACAGAGGTTCTGTTTCCACTCTGCACAGCACTCACAGTACCAGTGTACAGGCCAGCCATGATATCCAGCAACTTCAGGGGGATCCTGCAAAAGCATACGATGTTTCACAGGGCAGCTCGATCAACTGCATCTAACGCTTTATGAAAATCGACAAAGGCTGCAAAGAAGCTCTGTCGGTATTCATGCTTGATCAGAACCCACAGTGTCAGGATGAGGTCGATGGTGGACTTCTTAGGTGTAACACCAGACTGCGCCAGCCACTGATAGGTGGGCAAGTGATCATGGATCCTATTAAGGATGACCCTAGCAAGAACCTTACTCAGCACTGAGAGCAGTGTTATCCTCTTGTAGTTACCGCGAACCAGGCAATCACCTTTCTCTTTCCAGAAAGTCATATTTTCCAGTCAGGTGGAATAACGCCGTCTCCCAAATGGAAGCAAACATTGCTTGCAATGCCAGGAGGATAGCCTTACTAGTCTGGAGACATTCATTCCGGATACCACAGATCCCTGCAGCTTTCCCTACCCTCTGCTGGTTCACCACCTGTGCAATCTCAGTGAGATTGGGTGGTTCACATCTATTTGGAGGAACAGCCTCAAGAAACATGATGTCCAACGTCCTAGCCAGAGGATCAGCTTTAAACAGCTGCTCAAAGTAGCCAGCCCAGCAGGTCACAACTGCAGCATCATTTGTAAGGACTGTTCCATCAGGTGCCCTGATTGCAACTCTCTGAGCCCTCGCAGCCATCCTTCTCATTTCCTGGTATAGACCAGAATTACCATCAAGCTATGCGCTGCAACTCCTCTTGATGATATCCAGGGTTCCATGCGAGATGAAACACCTCCTTCTGGGAACACTGGCAACACCAACACAACCCTCAGCAACCTTTAGTGTCTTGTCATGGAAGGTCTCCCACATCTCATTAGGATCTGCAGTCACACCTAAGCCTACAAGTTCTTCTCTGAAACTGTGTGAACTCACACAGATGCAGCCTGATCTTGGAGTCTGGTCAGGGCTAGCTTCATTATCCTAGTAGGTAGTAGCCTACTGGACCTAAGCTAGATCTTCAGAGTAGCAACAAGTCTGTGATCAGAATTCACAAACTGGGCACTTCTGTAGACCCTGCAGTTCTGTGGGAGCCTCCAGCATCTGCCCAAGAGGATGTGATTGATCTCCACCACATCACCAAGTCCAACAATATGATTTAGGGTGCTGGGACCTGGATCCAACGATCTGCAGCCCCTGCACTTTTGCAAAGTCAAGGAACGTGGAGGCCACTTTCACTGTGGTCGCCATACCCATGGAGATTGACACATCACTTACTGTGGTTGGAGGATACACTGAGACAGCAGACAAGGCACCCAGAGAATGCCTTAATCTAAGTCTTATAATCTACTCGTTGATAGGAGTGACATCGGACACCATCGGAAGGAGGCAATCTGACACAGGAGCAGTTACTCTCTGAGTATGACAGTCATTAGAGTGGCCAGACCAAGAAAAGGTGTACCCACCTACAGATTTCTGTCCAGTCCCAGGTCTACATACCTCAGAGAGTGCTGCTACTGAAATAGGCAGTTTAAGAGGCTCCCTCAACAATAGAGGAAGGTGATCATCATGCTGACGAGACAAAATCTTCTATGCGCCTACCTGGATGGGCTGCCTAAAATTGAAACCTGAGTGGTGCTGTGCAGCAGCCAATACCTCAGCACCACACCAGTTCCAATCCCCAACAGGCCTGGCTCCATTTGCTCTTCGGTGGTTTTGATTCTTCCAGGGATGAGGTTCCCGAGGGCTTTCCCCCTCTCATTTATAATGCACACAGCCTTACTATGGGAAGATTCATCAGAGCTACTCTCATGGAGAGCAGAAAGGAGTCTTGTCTGCCGTTTCACAGCTATGTGAAGTTTTTATGGTAGTTGGATTGCCAATCTTGCCACCAAACCCCAAGATTTTCCTGCAAGTTGGTCCAGACTGAAAAATCAAAATGATATGAGAGTTTGCCTCTCATCCTTCCCACCAAAATGCATGCTCCTAACTTGTAGAACTCATTGCTGTGTGTTTTATAGTTGAGGTGGCTAATCGATGACAGTGAGAGACAAATGCCTTTCTCTGACAACACATTTTTTAATAATGGGGTCCACAGGAAAGAAGAGACTTCTAAAAAAATGTCTGTGACTCCAGGAAGCTTGAAGCCACCACACCAACAGACCCAAAATGGCCACCTCAGAGGCCCAAGTGTAACAAAACTGAAGCTGTCAGGGGTCACTTAGAGCCAAGAACACAAAGAAGCCTGTCAATGGGGTGGGGAGGTGGGGGCTATGACAAAATCTTCAGGAAGCACAGACTGACTTGTTTGGACACCAGGGGGTGCTTCAGCTCCCCAAGCACACAACACAAGCTGGCTCTGACACAACTATAAAAGGCAAAGAGTCTTTTATTGTTGGAAACTCTTCCCCAAGTGTTTTACAGCACAGCCACAAATATATGCAATACGCACAGTAATCAGCACAATAAAACACTCTTAACTTCCTGCTTTCTCCATCTTTCACTGTCTCCTCCACTCCTCATCCCGACTCTTGCTCGTCCACATCAGACAGGCAGCTCCTTTTATCTCCCACCCAGGAGTAGTTCCAGTGCTCCATAGACTTGGTCTGAAAGCACTCTGGGTGAGATAAAAACCCCATGAAGTAGGAGTCCCCAGTCTCTGCAGCACCCCATGGAGGCACCCATGGAACCCATGGACTGAGTTGAAGAACTCCATGTCCCATGATGTCCTGTGGGAATCAGAGGTACCACTACCTCCCAGGGGGGGCTGCCATCTAGCGCTCTGGAGGTGATAATGCCCTGTGCATGCTCTCTCCCCTGATCCTTCCATCACGAGGGTATCCCTCACACTTGACAAAGACCAAAGCAAAACACCAAAACTGTGTCAAGGTAGACCACACAAAATAATGATTTGTAAAGGCAAAGGTCATTCTCATAACTTTAAATTGTATCAGTGCTTATTTGTATATATTTTAAAGTTAACCTTAATAAATGTTAAGCTTGGTTAAAATAATGTTAACCTTTCTGTGCTCCAGCTGTCAAAGACACATGAGAACAGTGGCAATGTAAGTCGCTTTGAATGAAGGTGTTAGCCAAACATACAACAGCAGTAATAATAAAATATGTATGTAAAGAAACTTCCCAGTTAAATTTATTTTCTTCAGGTTTCAAATGCTAGAGAGCACATACAACTACATGGCCAAAGGCGGACTCCAGGGTTAGGCAGGGTGCAAGTGACGGCTCAGCCATACACTCTTGGCTTTGCAAATTATTTTGGCTGAACGCTCATCAAAAGCCAAAAAAGAGCCGACAAATATTATACTTATTTATTTTATTTTTCAGTGTGAAGCCGACAGTCACATGCTACCCTATCC
Organism: Erpetoichthys calabaricus; assembly: GCF_900747795.2. Taxonomy (NCBI): domain Eukaryota; kingdom Metazoa; phylum Chordata; class Cladistia; order Polypteriformes; family Polypteridae; genus Erpetoichthys; species Erpetoichthys calabaricus. Next base: position 172,942,238 of record NC_041396.2, on the reverse strand, counting down.
GACTTACAAGTGAGAAGCTAGCGGCAGGTTCACTGGGCCAAGTGACAAAGCAATGTGTCACAAGCACACATTTTACCAGGTGAATGCTGCTGTCAGACCCACCCCAGTGTGAGTTACGCCTGTGCTCTGACTCCATCTCTCACTAATGAAGCATGAAGGACGAGGCTCAAGAGTACAGTGGTAATAATCGAGACACACTAAAGCAAGCCGTGGATGTGAATGTTAAGTACAAAGTCAGATGTACTGTCTGTTTGCGTTGGAAGGATTTTTAAATTAATTCTGGAGGCTTAACATAAAAAAGGTAAGATTGGCAGGCTGGGGTTTATGCAGTCTTGGCAGTGAGACAATTTAAACCTTTTCTTTAACTTTGACTTTTAAAAACATCCACTTTCAAACTTGCTTAACCCTCTTTGGGTTACAACAGCCTTGGGTGGGCCAGGGATTTTTCAGAGAAATGCCCCTTCTGTATTATGGCACTGCATACCTTAGTGATATGTGCAGTGTAATGTAATTTTATAAATCAATACAAAATACTAAAAAGAAAAAAATGTAATTCTAACTTGCTGCGTACTCAGGTGGCACCATGAAGTAGCCTCCCAGAGCCTGGGCCCGAGCTTCATTTCCAGCTGGAGTGCCTACTACAGTATGTGACCTATTGATATTTTTCTTGTGTTTCCCTTCACATGATTCTTATAAATGCCTGTCAACTACACATCACAGTGTGGTGTTTGTATGTTCCCCCCATATCCACTTGACCCACCATCCTTAGCAGTTTCCTTAAGCTGATGTCGGTGGGGTGGCTGCTGGAGAGTCTACTACAGTATGTGGCCTGTTCACATTCTTCTTCACACAATTCTTACAAATGCTTGTCAATTACAAATCATAGTGTGGCGTTTTCATGGTCTCCCCATGCGCACTTGACCCACCATCCTTATCAGTTTCCTTAAGCTGATTGTTGCTGGGGCGGCTAGTCTACCTCAATTGAGACAGACTAAAAGGTTTTGTGCAAAAAAAAAAAAATCTTTTTTGGCTATTAAAAAGCAATGTAAAATTGATTATTACGTTTACTACTTGCACTTATTAACCTGCTTGACCTTAATACAAACTGGGAATTAATCAGCTGCACTCTGTGCTGTCATTTTGAAAAGATGCTACACTTTGTAAAGCTTTATTTTTAGATCTGGACTGTTTTTTCTCCCTCTTTGTATTTGAGTAACCATATTGATTTCACACTAATCATTTAATATTTAATCCTGCTGATACATTAGTAGAAGCCGCAGTGAGGACAGCTGAGTGCAGTCGCTTTCAGTTCTTACCAGGAGTGCATGGCTTACTTTACTTCTTATAGCTTCACCAAAACTTATTTATAATACATGCATGGTGGACAACTTCTAGTTATGGCCATCAGAAAGCACTTAATAGTGTCAGAGAGTTAAAGTGAGGAGCTACTACAGCAAAGCTCTTTTTCTGTCAAAATACAGTGTCAGCATAACTAATTCTCTACCAAATATTTGGTGTCTTTCTCTTTGCAAACTTGTGCTTGCCTGCACTTATTACTGTAAAACACACAAATTTCTCATATTTCTTAACCCTTCTCCAAATAAATAAATAAAGGTCCTGCATTATTTAAGGCTTTTGCAGCGGTGCATTTCCTTACTGTAAAGGAGCGTCCAAAAGCAGCACAGATTACAGAAGCCAATAGTCAGCGCTCATGGAGGTGTTAGCTCTTATTTGGGACAAGTCAGGTGGACCGACACGTGCCTCACAAAATACCCAAAGAATTAAAGGGGCAAGCAAATCCCTTCAGTGAGCAGAGAGCGGCTGAGTCACTAAGTCACTTATATCCACCATTACCAAACCCCCTCTGTCCAGGGAGCCGGTGTTCATCATGGCAGCACAAATAAAGGTCAGATGGTGCAGCCGAGAATTGCAGGCCACATTTACTCGCTCACATCTACAGTGACCAGACCTGAACATCTGGGGGATGTGTAGAAAAAACCCATAGACACTTCGGAAAAGATTTGAACCAAGGGGACCTTGTAGCTGGTAGGCAGCAGCGCAAAGAACTGTCTGAAATAAAAAGCAGCTTTATCTAAAAAAGAACAAAGCACAGGCTTACATGTGACAAACTCAACAAAGTGTGGAGCAGCTTACATGGAAAGACTGACTGTAGCTGGGCTACTCAGTTAGTTGTGAGTAGGGCCGAGATGTTACACTGATATCAGTCAAGAGGCCATAAAAAACATAACATGTCCTCTCACCATTTTGAGTTACCTTTGCAATTGCAAAGGGGTTAAATAAACACACATTACAAAAAGGAGACTTGGGCTCCAGTATATATTTATATTTACAATCTCTCAGAGTTTTTAGTTTTCACTTTTCACCTTGTCATCTCTAAAGTGACTTTTTCAAAGAAGGAAACAACATGCAAACAACTAACACAGTCTTTTATGTCTCACACCTGTCAACTGCATGATCTTGGAGTGCATAGCACTGAATTAACACCAATGAGTCATTTCTGTTATCACATAGAACCACATATCTTCACATACATCTAACTCTTTAACTTAACAGCCTCATCTTGTTTACATGTACTGCATTTGTCCTCCTTCTTTCAATCATAAGCTGTCAGCACAATGAACAGGCAGTGGTGCGGGGACTGGCCAGTGATGGATGTAGGATTTTTTTGTCTTAATAACATTTATTTCTGAAAATACTACATGTATGAACATATCACAAATATATGTCGAGCCAAACACCGTTCAGATCAACAGTCCAGGCCTTCTTGAATGATGGAGCTTCTTCTGCCTGAACTCCTTGGGCACTAACAGGTCATCTAATGACTGAACGTTGATGTTGTAAAGGCGCCTCATCCAGTGACGTTATTAGCTGTCAACACAAACTCTCCATCCACAGTGAACAGGTCCATTACAAACCGCATCACTTTAGTGACAATGATCAAAGTAAAGTCAGATTGTCTCCTCAAGAAGCTCATCTTCACATCAATGATTTGCATCTGTGAAGTGTGGGTCAGATTGCAAAATGTTGGAAAGTCAAGGATTACCAGGACATACAGTAAACTAGCAGAAAAAGGCTTGAGCTTTTTTTGAAGTGCATGACGTTTATCTGCAAGATGGCTGACAGTTTAATCTCTGCCCTACTGTTGCATGATAAACTAATTGAGGGGATAGGAAACATCACTCAAAAATCTAGCAATAGTCATTTTGGCATTAGAGACACAAAAGGTTTTTCTGCTTATAATTAAACAGAAGGGCCGGTATCTTGACCTTAAGTTAACAAAATTGATTGAAGGCATTGCCTTTGCTAAGCCACTAATGTTATTACAGACGAGCAAGTCATTACACTCGGATGACATATCTGTCAATAACTGGCCCAATAGATGGGGGTGTAAGCTTGAAGTAGAATGAATGAAGGTAATAATTGCCATGACAGAATCTGTAATTGTTTTTTACTATCGGCTACACTCTCGTTACCATACTTTGCGAAGATTAGGAAATGAAACAATCACAGCTATGGAGCGACATATTCCAGCCTGGGAGAATGACCCTGTGGTCTGCCCACCCTCACAGGAGCATCATTCATTACCAGCATAATACATGGCCCAAATCCAACTCATTCTCCTTAAAAAATGATAAAATCTTATGGAAAAGTATCACACTATGTGTGTGTCCCTCCAAAGGAATTTTTGCAAGTTGTCACACACGTGCGCATGCAGTGGCATAGTTAGAGTTTGTGCCGCTTGGGGCAGGGCGGTGCTTCAATTTGCCACCCTCCAACATATCTGAATATGTTAACCTATTTAGATAGAAAATTAAAATGAAAAAAATTAAGATACATTTTGCATAGATTTATTCATATATAGAGAGACAGCAATAATTTTTCACATATAATTATTTATAAGCATCAACTAGGCAAGAATATAGTTTAGACTCACTGATAAGCTGTTTTCCGATTATTAGTTTAATATAATTATGCTGCGAAAACCAGAATGAGTGTACAGTAGTGTACAAGTGATAGGTGGGGATGTTTTCTGCACACAGCAAGAACGTATTTGGATTGATAACGAAATGAAATTATAAATTGTAAATTAATTGTTTATCTTCCTAGAAATTATTATCAGTGTAATGTTTATGTTTATTTTTGTTATTACCTCATAAATTTCAACTGCTGTGTCTGATGCTGTCACAGAATGACAGTCTGAAAATTATTTTTGAAGCATTTGTGAATCAAAATCTGAGAATTTTACTTTATTCATTCATGCGTGATAATTTTTCCAAACCCTGCTGCTTACACACTAATTGTGCCGGGCCTTTTGGCCAATAATGCTGCCTCCAAAAATGTGCCGCCCGTGGAGGATTGCTCCCTCCACCCACCCCTAGCTATGACACTGTGCGCATGGGAGACATTTTATAGGCTCAAATAGTGTTATTTCTCAGCCGGACCAGGGATTGGCACTATCATTTAATGCTCTCTCCTTTTGTCACCTTGCAGACCAAGTGAAGACCGTACTTCCCAGTAGCACCACCTCTAATCCACTCATTGATGACGTCTCCTCCGGCACCCTCTAATGACATTGTATCCAGTCTCCGGAGCCCACCTTCAACAGACATCACTTCCTTTTCTGGCCTCCCTGACTCCACCTCTTCCTGCTTCTTCAATATATACATATATGACAGAACTCCATTGTTCATCAGTTCCCTTTTGAACTCCGCATGTAAAGATGTGTTTTCTTTATTTGCTGACTTTTTTCAGTATACAGGGTGGCCAACCCTTTTTTCCTCCAATTTATTCCTTATTAAAAAGTATATCCTTTTAAAAGCATTTGTTATCAAAGAGGTACAAATATGTCACCTTGGTGCTGTTGGTTGATTCATCCACTGTGAGGGACATCACCTCTGCCTTTCTCATCTTAAACAGGCCCGGCCTTAGGCATAGGCGAAGTAGGCGACCGCCTAGGGCCCCGGCGTCCGGGGGGCCCCGGATCGACTCCTTGGTCTAATTTTCACGCATTTCGCAGAGCTTCCAGGGGGGCTCCGCCCCCCTCAGGGGGCCCCTGGACCCCCCTTTCGCCTAGGGCCCCATAATACCTAAGACCGGGCCTGTCTTAAACAAATTGACTGAATAACTGAGTGACACCTGATTGCTCAGTGGACACTTGAACATAATACTGCTCAAAGCTGAAACTGTCTCAGTTGGCAGGTAATTGTTGTTGCCAGGCAATGACAAGCAGGCTGGAATTGACTAAGAGAATGGTCATATAGTAGGCATGGCAAATAACATTAACATTTTCAGACCAACTTTATCCATTGGGCCATGTGGTATACTGGGTCCATGGTTCAGAAAAAGAAGCCAGATTTTTCAATAAATAATTGAATGACTGAATCGAACTTTGTGAGTGTGTGTGCTCATGCAGCTGTGGGAGGTTGGTGAAGTAATTGGGGTGAGATGCACCTGCACATGATAGTGTGGTCTGTCTGCATTGCTTCATCAGCTTTCTGGGGTGCATGATTGAGATGCTGTGCCCTCTGTGACATATAAGCACGAGAAAAGTGAAGACGAATGGAGTGACGAAAGAGACAATAGACTGGCCAGAGAGAGAGAGAAGGGTAATACAAAAAAAAGGAAGAGGCAGAGACAGAGATAGAGAGAGCGTCCGTGCTTATCTGAGACAGGCAGGTGGTCGGGTGTGAATTTTGGGGCTGTAAGAGCTGGAGGCCGTGGGTGCGGCGCACCTACTGAGTGTTTGCCTGGGAGTAGGGGAGGAATGATATGCAGTGTTCCCACAGACACTGAGTGAGACATGTGTGGCTCTGTGTTAAACCCCAGGATTGCCAAGACCAGGCAATGGGGACTTGAGCCGGGATGTGAAAGTTGACTGCACATGTTGGCAGGCGTCTCCTCCTTCTGCAAGGCCCAGACAAGATAAGGGGTGGAGACGCCAAATTTAAGAAGAAAGCATTGCCTCTGGTTTTAACCACCGATTTTAATATTCTATTTATTTGTTTTTAACCTTCACCTTCACTCTGTTTTTATGAATTATTTATTTATTAACTGTTGGAGCACAGCACTATTTTGAACACTGTTTTTGATGGTTTACGCCTTTACTCCTTGCTATGTATGTGTTTGTCCTCATCTGCTGGCTCATCCCTTGGGTACATTATCGGCGGTAGCAGGTTCAAGTGGCTCCCCAGAAGGACCCGGTAGTGGGGGGTGGACCCACAGTATCACAGGCCAACATAGAGTTAACAAGTAACTTTGGAGTGTGTGAGAAAACCCCACACTGAAAGTGACTGGGAATGGAATGTGATCTCAGGAAGGCAGTATTGTTAACCACTGTATCACTTTGTTGTCTGGCAAGGCAAAATGTCTTTAAAATTACTGTGTACAAGAACATAAGCTGAACAAGGGTAAATAATAAGCTGAACCCTGCCCCTCTTCTCTGTTCAAGGAAGCTGTTTGAGGCTAAGTGGAACCTTAATTTTGTTTGTCTTTAAACATCTTTATTTCCATTAATACCTGGTTTTACTTATTTTACTATGGTACTATTAACAGTGACTTCTGTCAAACCATCAATTGATCCATTCACTCATTCCACTAGCAAAATTCCAAGTCATGCCAGTCCTAGAGCCTCTCCTGGGCACAGTGGGCAAACTGGGCACCAAGGGTGCTGACCTGTCATAAACACTAGAAGGGCAAAAAGTCAGCGGTGACGAAGAAACAATTTTAATTCAATTTGACCTCATTCATCTTTTATTGACAACACTTTGTGCTCGAGTTTAGAAATTCATCATTGGAGCAGAAAGATAGAGAGGCAGTAATGCTTTTATTGAAATGAAACATTATAAACTCAAACGCGTTTGAGCACCCTGGTGTTCAGTATGTGATGGAGTGGAGGTTTTGATTAAGTGCTGAAAGCATTGTGGGCTACTATGGAGATTTTTTTTATTTACATAGTCATCCTTTCTTAAATAATAACAAAACTGATATAAACTTTTTGGTTGAAATCTATTTTTGAAGTGCTTCATTTTTGGCAAAATAAAAACAACGACCACAACAATAACAGTAAAAATAATAATAACAGTGCAACACAACTATAATGCTCAGCTTTGAATACATTGCTGCTGATTTAAGTCAAAGTTAAAATATAAAATATAAATGTCTCCCCAATAGGCTTATATTAAAACTTGGTATAGAGAGTCATCCACTTTTGTTCACCATCATTTATGAACTGATAGATGACACTAATCATGTTCACTCCTCACTCTCTATAAAGTTCTCTCTGGTTGGCTTCTCTGGCATTGAGAATTGAGCAGGTGATGATATTGCATTTGCTGCATATGCAGTCATGGACACATTAAACACAAATCATAGATCAGTGTTTAATGGTGTTTATTATATTTCCATTGCATCAAATATTATGATTTTGTTGGGCTAGACAGTTTATTTCAGGGATCTAAATTAAATATTGTAGCATCAAACAGACTGCCCTGATGATGAGCAGGGCTATGATCCTGAGTGACAGCAACCTGTTCCATAATGAGGAGGTGCTTTCCTAAACCTACAACAAATTAACACTGTCATCTACAAACCATGGAAGATTTCAAATGCAGGCAGGTGCAGAATGGGGTAGAAAATAAATAGGAGCCACATGCACAAGATGGCAACTGGTCTTTTAAATGGAAAACAGAGCAAGAGTGTGACAATGGGAAGATGATTGGGGACACATGATGAAGGGAACAGCACTAGAGTAGCCAGGTCCAATTCTCCATATGTATTTATTTTATGAGATGTTTTCTGTGGCCTGTTACAGACTGAAAGTACAGCTAGGGCCTTTAGGACTTCTAAAGAATGAAGATTTGTCATTCTTCTGCAACCACTGTCAGAATGGTGTGTGCCCTGGTCTTTCCATTTTAGTATTTGTTATTATGTATATGTGGTTTACTACTCTGTTCAATGCTGGCATAGACTGAGTGTTGGACAGGGTTGTATGGTCCAGCAGCTGTGGAGCATCTGTTGGTGAAGAAGACTCTTTAGAGTCCTGGTGCTTCCTGTTTTGCTATATGGTTGCGACACATGGGCGCTGTCCAGCAACCTGAGACGAACACTGGATTCCTTTGCTACTGTGTCTCTTTGGAGAATCCTTGGACACTGCTGTTTTGACTTTGTGTCAAATAAGCAGTTGCTCATGGAGCCCCAAATGAGGCACATTACCTGCACAGCTATATGGTATGATTCCTCGAGGGTGATCCAGCTCACAGAATCCTCATTGTTGAGGACCCAAGTGGCTGGACCAGGCCAACGGGACGCCCATGTAACACCTGGCTGCGTGCCATAGACGGTCTTTTCTGTGGGGTGGGACTGGGCCACATGTCTGCTTGGGGGGGTTGCCAACTGGGATCCCGAGCTGTTTCATCGTGTGGTGGGTATGGCAACGTGCTGCATCAGTACATGCTTCCCAACCTAACCTGACCCTGACCAACACTTTGTCTTTAGTCCTATCATAGCTGACTCTGCTGTCCAACCTGTATTACACTGGTAAGATTGTGATTTTGCTGTCTCCATAGTCTGCCAGTGTTAGATATGTCATTACCCTTTACCAGTTCCTTGTTCCCATGTACAGACTCACGTGCATCTGGTATTAACTATTCAACATGGTTTCACCAGCGAGACCTTTGACTGGCATTTCTCTGGTATTAGAGGGGCAACTGACCCAATGCCCTCAAGGACGGTGCCTATGCTGAGCAAGTAGGAGAAACATTAAGTAAGAAGACAAATTGCTACAGCAAATACCTGAATGGGATGTCACTTGAAGTGAATGAGTTTGGACACCTCACAAAGTTCAAAAAATTAAAACAAAAATACATATACCATGCCTTCAGAGAGCATTCATACCTTTTCATTTTATCACATTTTGTTATGTTGCAGTATATGCTTAAAATTATTTAAGTTCATTTTTCCTTCATTAAGTAGCACTTAATACTCCAGAATGACAAAGCAAAAACAGGATTTTAGGAATTTTTGTAGATTTATTGAAAATAAAAACCTGTAATATTACATTGATACAAGAATTCAGACCCTTTATTCAGTACTTACTGTAGTTGAATCACCTTTAGCAGCAGTTACAGTCCAGAGTTCTCTCGGATGTAATATGGCAAGCTTCACACACATGAATTTGTGGATTTTCTGCCATTAATCTCTCCAGATCCTCTCAAGATCTGTAAGGTTTGATGGAGGCCATCAGTGCACAGCTATTGTCAGTTCTCTCCAGAGATTCAAGTCAGAGTTCAAGTTTGGGATCAGGCTGGTCCACTCAAGAACATTTCCTAAGCCACTCCTGTGTTGTCTTTGCTTTGTATTTTGGGACATCATCCAATTGGAAGGTTAACCTTTAACCCAGTCTGAGGCCCTCAGAGTTTTGGAGCAGGTTTTTGTTAACTGATATTTCTGTCCTTTGATCTGTTCAGCTTTCCCTCAAACCCGACTAGTTTTCCATTCCCTGATGCTGAAAAACAACCCCAGAGCATAATGCTACCACCACCACACTTCACTGGTGGAATGGTATTGCACAGGTGGTTATTGGTGCCTATTTTCCTCCAGATGTGATGCACAGTTCAGTTTTGGTTTGGACATAACACATTCTCAAACACACTTAATTCAGTGTAGTGTTGTGATGGTTCAAGCCTTTCCTGGCCAGTGGTTGTCTGGCAAGAACAAAGCCTAGACAGGATGGCAGTCACCACTTAAATTCACAAAAGGCCCATGTTGGGTTGCCAGTTAACTTAACCTGTAAATTCATTTCCTAACATGCAAATCCAAATCTTGGTTAGTCGCAGCATATATTGGTAGCAACATGTGCAGGGATGCCAGTCCACTGCAGGGCACTGTCGACCCACACTGGTGCAGCTTGGAGTTTTTATTTAAGATGAATATATGTTTTTGGGCTATGGGAAGAAACAGTCTTCAGAAGGGACCTTCTCAAACACTGGGAGTCCACTTGGGACACACCAGTTTTATTTCATTCTTTGTTTCTGAAGTTGAGCGAGGCACATTCATTTATTTAATCATAAAGAAACGGACATGCCAGAGGACAATGCAAAATCCACTGGAGTACTGTACATTAAAAATTGATGATTACTGTATCTTCTCAGCTTTAATTCAGTCACACGCACACACACTTGAGGTTTCACTTTTCCATGAGTCACTCACATCTTATTATTCATATGGGGGTTGTGTCATGATTCAAATCAAATAAACATTTACAAGGTTTTTAATAGAATTTTGACAGCAAAATGTTTTTGTAGGATGGAGGAAAGTAGGTTAGGCGTGATGTTTTCCAAGCAAAGGCAGGCCTAGCCTTCTGGAAGCACCATTGATAAGTAACAGACATGTGAAATGTTTATTTTTAGCACCTCAAAGGTCAGAAAATGCTGCTAAAAATCATCTCGGCCTCTGTAGTTTTTCAGTCTGTATAATACATCAATAGGGGCTGGTCATCTTCCAGTAAAATAAATAATGTTTATACTTTTTCTAATACACGGCAAGCTCACAGATGCAGCATTACTCTTGCTTGTAAATGGGTATCTAAGAAAGGGCAAACATTCTACAAAAATATGCATTATGGGATAGCAGAATTTGACATGGCCAGCATTACACAGACAAGATGTCAGTGGCCAAGTAGCTAGGCAGGTAGTCTGGTGGTCAAGTGACATTTTACCCCAAGTTTAAGAGTTGCCACTTCAATCCTCCCCTCTGACACACTGTGTGACTCAGAGCAAGTCACTTAAGCTGACTGTGCTCCAGTTGTTGAGCATGGAGGTAAGCAGTTGTATTGCATCCTTGGGTGAAGGTGTCACACAAATATACACTAGTGCAGTGTCCTGGAGCCTCATGCATAACACTGTGCATAGAATTCACATTAAAACATGGCGTACGGACAAAAGCGGAAATGTTTGTACACACAAAAAAATGCAGATGCATAAATCTGTGCGTGCGCCAACATCCATCCATGAACTGCCCTTCCCAAGGTTTCTTCCATTTTTTCCCTACAAGGGTTTTTTTTGTGAGTCTTCCACTCCATGAATCCCGGTCAGCGTGAAAAGTAACGCATGCGCATGCGGCTGCTGTCTCACCCTTGTCTCCTCCCAGAATTACGCCTCTTTGAATATGCAATCAATATAAATAGCCCTTAAGCTCAGCGTTCTGTGAAAAGACAATGGCAAAACCATGGGGGAAAATAGAAGAATTTCAGCGAATACCAAGTGGAGACAAGGAAAAACGTAGTATTTGTTGGTGTAAACAGTGATATAAACTACAAAAGGAAGTTGATCGAGTGACACAGAGTGTCAGAGAAACTCAAAAGTTCAAGTTCACAAAGTCTCACAGTGCCCGAAATAAAAAAAGAAGTTGTCAGATATCAAAGTCGCTGTGAAAAGGCGAGTCGTAGCCCACCGTCTGAGTGTTATATGGAAGCTTATTAGGGTACAGAGAAAAGATTAAAAAAAATAGTCACACAGTGGGAAAAAAAGCTCGAAATGTCAACTTTAATTTTGAAATTTCCACTTTAATCACGTAGTTTATTTTGTCATTAAAGTAGAATGTCATAAACTTCATCTTAAAATCATTTAATTTACTAGTTTCTCAAATCCCATTGTAACTAAAGTAGCACGTTAAATGCTTTGTTTTGCATGTGTTCTTCTATGTGCTCTATGCGTGTGAATCACTATGTGCTTCTTAAACAGGCTTTCTGTTCCACCAACAGGACACAGAATCCATTCATGATATTACAGCTCTCTGAATAATTTAAATACTGAGATATACAGTATACTTGATATCATTTTCATGATGATAGGAGTTAAAGCATGTTATTAAACATGGGAACATGGTGGTGCAGTGATAGTGACGAGCTGGCACCTCATCCAGAGATTGTTCCTGTCTCCTGGAAGATACTTGCTGCGCCGTCGCGACCTTCAATGAAATAATTTATTGCTATTACTAACCTCCAATTCCTGTCCTTCCTTTTCTTTCTCCAAGTACCCAATTGCCACACAATCAGCCCTGTAATAGATGTCAAGTCAACTTTTAAGGAACACTGAAATATCTGCGTAGTACATGTTTACTTATACTATACATCTATCCATCTGAGTCCTACCAACAAAAATTTCATGATGTGTATGCATAATGACAATAAAGAATTCTATCTATCTATCTATCTATCTATCTATCTATCTATCTATCTATCTATCTATCTATCTATCTATCTATCTATCTATCTATCTATCTATCTATCTATCTATCTATCTATCTATCTATCTATCTATCTATCCAGTGTCGTGCCAGCCCCAGCAAGCATACAGCGCGATGCAGGAACAATCCCTGAGAACGGGGTGTCAGCTCGTTGCTAGCGCTGCGACACCGTGTCCTTACATGTTTAATTATTAACAATATAGATTATGTAAATGATTTTATCTGTATAATGTAATAAACATTTTGCTGCATTTCATCTAAAAAATGATATCATCATCATATGTAAGTGACTCAGGTTGTGCAATATTATAACTGTATCGCAAGTTTACAGTGAGGTAATTGTACTAATAAGTACAAAAAGTTCTACAAGGAGCACTTGATGGACTGATTGAGTGCGTTTATAGTTCTTGGGATGAAACTGTTTCTAAACCGCGAGGTCAGTACAGCAAAGGCTCTGAAGCGTTTTCCGTATGGGAGCAGTTCAAATAGACAGCATGGCTGAAGAAGTGTGTGCTTGATGCTGTATACCGATAATTCTCTTTCTGATCAGCTGCTGTAGAGCTGTGATTCCACACTCAGATACAGTGGGATAAATATTCTGGGTGTTGCATTGACAGGAACAACGCTAAACAGATATGGTATTTGGAATAGTTTGGCCATTCCATGGACCATTATGTTGTTACAGGTTAATTACATTTAGATGCCTTAAACTAATAAACGATATGTAGTTAATTTCAGTGTATTTATAAAGCCGCGTCAGGGATATGGATCTAAAAAAGAAGGGGAAACCACACTGGAACAAAAGCACTGCTTTGACGCTGGGTGGCGCCAGTTTGCAAAACCAAGAAGAGAACTTGCATACGCCAAGGATTTAGCTGGCATGAAAATATGCGTGGCTTTACGCCAAGTTTAGTTTTTATACATCGCGATGTGAGCGTGGAAACAAGCATATGCAACATTTTCGAGGCCCTTGGAGTGGAAATGCAAACTGCTTATATTAAGTCTTAAATTTTCCTGAAATGAACAAAGATGAACAGAATTTACAGGACAGAGAGCCAATTCACTTTGAAAGTATTTCTCTCTCACACATTCTTTTTGCTTTGCACCAGTAAATAAGAACCATAAGGTAGCTGTTCCAATTTATTTATAGCTGAGGAAAGGAAAGCAGTACGCAAGTTCATAAAAGCTGAAAGATTTTGAACAGAGTTATTCCTCATAATGACAGCCAGCCAACCAAATGTGTGCAATGTCACATTAACATCAATATAGCTCATCCAAGGGACCAGATGTAACAACAGAAGGCGGCAACGACATAGGAAACGATGTCAGAGATCAAGACACATGTGACCATTACATCTGGACGTCAGAGAATGTAACCTCTAAATAATATCAATCACTACATCAAAACACTATCCAGGACAACATCCACTCTTGACATTGCTTATTTTTCAGTATGCTTTTCTAAGACTCTATACATCCAGACTTTGCTATCTACTGTATTTTCCAGTATAGCTTCTTCTATTTGATATTTCTTACACAGTACTTTAATGAATGCCATGTTGCTTTTACATTTCTATACTTTGCCTTTATGTCTTGAATGAATGAAGTAAATATTTGGGCTAAGAGGTCGCGCCTTGATATTTAGAACAAGAACAGTAGAAGTAAGACACTGTTGAATAGAAAGTGGCTTTATAACTAACATGACTGAGTTTTCATGTATGTTTGTTAGTGCAGTTGACAGTAAGTCCCTATGTAGAAAATATTAAGAGTGAGAGGCATTTGGCATCACTCATATACACACTTATGTAGAATATTGCATTGTGAAATATTGCATTGTGACTGAAAATTGACATCACCCGAGACTTTGTCTTGGTAAGATCTCCATGACTATGTTTAAGAGTGTGTGTGTTTATCTTAAAATGTGAGAGTAGACAAACCTAGTAGATGTACTTGGTAAGTCTCACAAATTCCACAATAATACAACTAGTATTCAAAAGGTTTGGAATCACCCAGAAATGGTAATGTTGATTATCAGAAAAATGTTTGTGTTAGCAGAGCAGTAAAGCAAGTAGATTGAATTAATTTGGGTTGGAAAGTAGTGGCAATAGCCAGTTTATTACTGTTTTGTGGCATGAAGTTTACTTCATGTGACAGATTGCCGAGAAACTGAAGATTTTATATAAAAGTGTCCATTACTGTCTTGATAAAAAAGGGCAAAATGGATCTAACCAGGACAGAAAAAGAAGAAGGAGGTCCAAATAGGCAATTGCATAAGCAGAGAAGAACATCAGAGTATGCAGTTTGAGGGTCAGATGTCTTAAAGGCCCTCAGTTGGCTTCTTCCTTAAATACACGCCAAAGAAAAGACAACTCTGGGATGCAGGCCTTAGAGGTAGAGTTTCAAACAAAAAGCTATATGCAGTCACCCAGAAATACACCGTCCAATGTCTGTGTTCTTTTGCCCAGTTTAATGTTTAATCTGTTGCAGATGACACTGGTATTTGGTGTGTATTTACTAAAGAAGCCAACTGAGAACCTGTAAGGCATTTGTTTCTTAAACTATCGTCTGTGATGTGCTTACCCTTTTATGCAGTTACCCATCTGGGCATTCCCCTTCTTTTTTTACCTGGTTAGATCCAGTTGCCTTCTTCTCCCAAGATAGTAATAGACACCTTTGTATGAAATCTTTAGCTTTTTTGCAATCTGTCACATGAAATAGCCTATACTTTGCAACAAAAAATAAATAAATACAAAAAGACTGATGTCTAGAAAGCTATTTCATTTTGTCCATTTTTGAACCCAGAATTGAACATTAGGAATGCCAGTCCTTGTAAGATATGTGAACAGAATAACAGCTTTCAACAGTGCTAATGCATTTACAAAGATTTCTCTAATAACCAGTTAGTATTTAGACATGACTAACTAATGTAGTTGACCATTAGAGTACTGAGGATAATGGTTGCTGAAAATGCAGTCAAAAGTCAATATAAAATTATCAATCAGTCATTTCAAGCAGTAATAGTCATTATAGACACTGGTAAGGTCTTAGCTATGTTTTAAAAACTGTTCAGAGGTATCTTGATAAAAAATAGGTGTCAGTTTCTATCCAAACCATGAAAATTCCTGTGTGACTCCAAACTTTTGACCACTAGTGAACAATGCCAGTAACACTCATTTCCAATAAATCTCAAGTGATAACTTTGAATTTGTTTCTGTCTTCTGCAACATTACAGTATATTGATAGGAAGCAGAGTGACAGGAGAACAACTTGACTTCCCTCCGCATGCAGTCCACATCGTAATTGGAGCCTTATTAGCCTCAGGATCATGGAGGGCCAAGTGATGCATCTCTCTCTTCCTTTAAACTGCCTATCTGCCAAGGCCTGCTGTTGAGCGATTTTAATTTCCTCTGTGCCTTTGGCACTGCACTGACTTCTACATATCAGTCATTTCAGCTGCTGCCGCCTTTGCCACTGCACTTGCCTGCTCTGTGTGCTTTCGACTTTACAAATTAGGCCCCGTACCTGCTCACTTGACTTTGAAGAACGGAGATATGTAACCCAACAGATGGCATCATTATTGGCTGACATGAGAGACTAAACGTGGCCCCAACAGGCACTGCACAATTTCAGTTGACAGTTACTCAAAATCTCATTTAGTTTGTAAAATGAGTTGAAAACATGACTAAGGTAACACAAATATTTTATTCCAGCATGCAGTTACTGCCACATGAATAATCCAAATCAGCATCAAGGAGCATCTCCCATGAGCCCAGAGGAGCTGTGTTTAGGGCCGCGGTGTTAGAGGTATTACCGGGGCTCCTGCTGTCTTTACTGGTCATGTTCAAATCACCCCCCCCCCCATTTCGTCAGTGTTGGATTCCAGCCTGACTCCATTGTAGGTTTGTTTTTATACCTCCCTCAACTGTGTCATCTCTCACCTTGAACTTTCTCTTTTTTTCCTTTTGTTTTATCCATCATTCAATTTTTAAATCTGCTTAAACTAGTCTGAGGTTATACTGGGCCAGGGCCTGCTACAGAGGCTGCACCAGTTACTTTAGTGTACATTCCACAAACTGCTCTGAATTGTGTGTTTTATGAAGCACCTTGTTATTTTGGACTCTGTCAAAGTTGCCTAAATGAAAAGGAGCTCACTTTTCTCTTGAAAGTGCATGCTAAATTTACATGGGGATTAAAGCTTATTTAATACAATGCCCTTCATTTCAAGCACCATTACAGTGTGCTTTTCATGTATGCCGACTCATAGGAATCAGGAAAACAGATAATAACAACCAGGAGATATGCATTGAAAAAAAAGAAATAAGCAGAGGGCAGAACTGATCTTTTCATCAGTACCAGAAATACAAATCAAAATCAAAAATCAGGGACGGGAGTAACAATTCATTAATACATTCAATTTTTAGGTATGCTAAGGTTGACCTCTATACTGTTGTTTTGATGTCGGAAGCATCAGAATACCCAGAGGGATTCTGGCTAAGTTATTATTGGAATGGACAATACTAGAGGTTCAGAAATTGAAATTAAAGATGGCCTCATGGCAACATGTTAAAATATTATAACTTTGTCAGCTTACTTCCAATTCAAGAGCTAATACTGAAATCAAATTCTGTTGGTCAAAAAACTACTACATCGACATATAGATCAAATACAGTATATCCATATAGGAATCACCACACAAAATTTAAAAACCTGACTAATCATAACATTAGGTGTATTGACCTCACAAACACATCCGTTCTTATTTATCAGGGTCAATGTGGTTAGAGTGAACAGATGGAAGTCCAGGACTTTAGCCAGCAGGTTAGCAACACCTAAGGAATTGAAATTGATTTAATGCTGATTGTCCACAAGTTAGTGCCTGTTTCTGGGAGGCCTGCGATATTCTAACAGCTGTTGTTAAAGCGTTGGTTACTCCGTCAAATAGTGTAAAGTGTGGCAGTGAAGATCTTTAAATAGACCAACAAACAGACATGAATCAAAAACCCTGACACTAGCATCACACTGCTGCTGTCCAATTGCAGAAGACAATGAATTGATATTTATTCCGCTCTGTACTTGAAAAATTTATATTTTTATATTGTATTGAGGATTTTTTTCTGTACTATGTATTGTATTGTATTGACCCCCTTCTTTTGACACCCACTGCACGCCCAAACTACCTGGAAAGGGGTCTCTCTTTGAACTGCCCTTCCCAAGGTTTCTTCCATTTTTTCCCTACTAGGTTTTTTTTGGGAGTTTTTCCTTGTCTTCTTAGAGAGTCCAGGCTGGGGGGCTGTCAAGAGGCAGGGCCTGTTAAAGCCCATTGCGGCAGTTCTTGTGTGATTTTGGGTTATACAAAAATAAATTGTATTGTATTGTATTTTAAAATATTTGTTACTCTGAATTGTCTCCATTTGAATCAGCTTGGGTGCATGAAGAAGTGTGCCTTGATAAAAAGATGGATGGATGGATTATGTAGTGTATACAACAGACCTGGAATGTATTTAGACCCCTTCACTTTCTGCATGCTTCTATTGTGTTGTAGATTTCATTTTAGATGGATAAATTTGACATTTTTGCTCATCAACCTATACTCAATATCCAATTATAATAAAGTGAAAAAATGTTTTCAGAAAGTTCTGAACATTTATTAAAAATTAAAAACTGAAATCTCTCATTCGTACAAGTATACATTTATTGATGCATATATATGTAATGTGTACATTTGGTGGTGAAGCAGTGCATTTAGTAGCGATGGTACTTTGGGTTTGAGGCCACCTTTGCTGGACAGGCTGTTACTTTGTACACCTGATCATTCCTTGTCATGGGCTCCTTCCTTCCTAGTATCAATCACTGGTGTGTTAGGCTTCCACTGGCTATGGCTCAATTTGAGAAAAGATCATTTTAGAAAATGGAGAGATGGAATTTATGAACCTCCTGGACTCTTTTGATTTGAGACAGCTCGTTAATCAGCCTACACATAAAGCAGGTCATACGTTAGACTTAGTAATTACTAAAGGACTAAAAGTTGATGTGAAGCAGATCATTGATTCGGGTCTATCAGACCATTTTCTTCTCCTTTTTAATATAGAAATAATGATAGAAAACACTCATGAGAAGCATATTGTTAAAAAACGCTTCTTTGACTCATCAGCAGCTTTAAAACTTACAAACATTCTAAGCAATCAGTCCATTTATAGTGCCAACTATAATAGCGAGGATAATGTAAATAGTAAGGTGGAAAGATTTAATACTAAAGTGAGAGCTGCTGTTGACATAGTTGCACCTGAAAAGACAGTTAAAAAATCTTCTAGCATTGTTATACCATGGAAGACCCAAAGAGTGTCTGATTTAAAGAGAACATGCTGTAGAGCTGAGTGTAAATGGAGGAAGACTAAACTAACGATCCATCCATCCATCCATTTTCTAACCCGCTGAATCCGAACACAATCCCAAGCCAACACAGCCAACACAGGGCACAAGGCAGGGAACCAATCCCGGGCAGGGTGCCAACCCACCGCAGGACTCACACAAACACACCCACACACCAAGCACACACTAGGGGCATTTTAGAATCACCAATCCACCTAACCTGCATGTCTTTGGACTGTGGGAGGAAACCGGAGCACCCGGAGGAAACCCACACAGACACGGGGAGAACATGCAAACTCCACGCAGGGAGGACCCGGGAAGCGAACCCAGGTCTCCTAACTGCGAGGCAGCAGCGGTACCACTGCACCACCGTGCCGCCCTCTAAACTAACTATTCACTATGAAATATTAAAAAAGTTAAAATAACAGAATACAATAACACAGTCCGTCTTCAGAGGCGCTGCTATTTCTCTAAGATTATAAATAACAATGCTAGGAATCCCAGAGTCTTATTCTCGACGATTGATCATCAGTTAAACCCAGGTAACTCAAAGGAATGCCTCCTAAGTACTTCCAGTAAAACCTGTGAGGATATTGCTGTATTTTTCAATCAAAAAATTAATGATATTAGAAATAACATAGTATATCTCCCCAACACTAAGGATCCTCCTAAACCCCAGCATTCTGTTATAAACAAATTAAACTCTTTCACTAGGATAGATTTACCTGATTTACATAAAATAATTTCTTAACTGAAACCCTGCACCTGCGTCCTTGACCCAATACCAACTAATTTTTTCAAAGAAGTATCGGGCGTGCTAATTGATAATATTCTTGACATAGTAAATTCGTCATTAGATACGGGGATCTTACCAGACTGTCTTAAGACTGCTGTAGTTAAACCCCTACTTAAGAAAAATAATCTTGACCCCTCTGCTCTTTAAAATTTTAGACCCATCTCTAACCTGCCTTTCTTAAGTAAAATTCTGGAGAAGGCAGTCATTATGCAATTAAATGAGCATCTCAATAAACATGCTATTCTTGATAAATTTCAGTCAGGTTTTAGAACAAATCACAGCACAGAAACTGCACTTGTTAAAGTAGTAAATGACTTGCCATTCATCTGTTCTCATCCTCTTAGATCTGAGTGTCGCATTTGCCACCATTGATCATAATATACTTAGAAATCGCCTTAGTCAATGGGTGGGCCTCTCTGGCAGTGTCTTAAATTGGTTTGAATCCTACCTGGCAGGGAGAAAATTCTTTGTTAGTTGTGGTAATTACAACTCAAAGACACATGATATCCTATACGGTGTTCCACAAGGCCACAAAGTTCCTGGGTCCGCTGCTCTTTTCGATTTACATGTTTCCATTACGTCAGATTATCTCAAGGCACAACGTGAGCTACCACAGCTATGCTGATGACACACAGCTGTATTTATCAATAGCACATGATGACCCCGATTCTCTTGATTCATTAACACAATGTCTGACTTGTATTTCAGAATGGATGAAAATTAACTTTCTCAAGCTAAATAAAGAGAAAACTGAAATCTTAGTGATTGGCAATAATGGATACAATGAGACTATTAGAAATAAACTGGATGCATTAGGATTAAAAGTCAAGATGGAGGTAAAAAGCTTAGGGGTAACTGTTGACTGTAATCTGAATTTTAAATCGCATATTAATCAGATCACTAGGACAGCATTTTTTCACTTAAGAAACATAGCAAAAGTTAGACCTCTTATATCATTGAAAGATGCTGAGAAATTAGTTCACGTGTTTGTTTTCAGTCGGCTAGATTACTGTAACGCACTCCTCTCAGGACTACCCAAAAAAGACATAAATCGTTTGCAACTAGTGCAGAATGCAGCTGCTAGAATCCTAACCAGGAAAAGAAAATCCGAGCACATTTCTCCAGTTTTGATGTCACTACACTGGTTACCTCTGTCATTCAGGATTGACTTTAAAATTCTGCTTATGGTTTATAAAGCCTTAAATAATCTCACTCCATCTTATATATTGGAATGTCTGACATCTTATATTCCAAATCGTAACCTCAGATCCTCAAATGAGTGTCTGCTTTGAATTCCAAGAGCAAAACTTAAAAGAAGTGGTGAGGCGGCCTTCTGCTGTTATGCACCTAAAATCTGGAATAGCCTGCCAGTAGGAATTCGCCAGGCTAATACAGTGGAGCACTTTAAAAAACTGCTGAAAACACATTACTTTAACATGGCCTTCTCATAACTTCACTGTGATTTAAATCCTGATACTCTGTATATCCAATTCATTATAATAACTATTCATGGTGGCTCTAAAATCTGTACTAACCCCTACTCTCTCTTCTGTTTCCTTTTCCTGTGTCCTTTTGGTAGTGGCACTCAAAGCACAGTGATGTTCCAAAAGTGATGGATTAAAAGCCAGAAGTCTGCATGACCATCATCATCAAGTCCTTCCGTGAGAACCCTAATTACAAAGAGGACTATTTCATTTATGTTAGGTGGAATGCCCAGAGGGGACTGGGCGGTCTTGTGGCCTGGAACCCCTGCAGATTTTATTTTTTTCTCCAGCCATCTTGAGTTTTTTTTTTTTTTGTTGTTTTTTCTGTCCCCCTGGCCATCAGACCTTACTTTTTTTATGTGAACTAATGTTGTCTTATTTTAATTTCTTATTTTGTCTTTTATTTTTCTTTTCTTCATTATGTAAAGCACTTTGAGCTACTTTTTGTATGAAAATGTGCTATATAAATAAATGTTGTTGTTTTAACAAGTCTTTTGTAGAAGACTATGGAGACCATTGCTGGAAATGTTCTAGTAACTGAGTTCCAAAATTGGAGGCTGTGGTGTGTGGCCAGCTAAATATTCCTGCCATCACCCCCAGGCCGCCAGGTGGAGCTCTCCCAACAGCGTGGACGTTCCCCGAATTCCAGCAGGGCCTCATGGACTTTGTAGTTTATATGCACAGCCCTGCTGGATACCATGGGGACCACCAGGAGTCGCTGTGGGGAGGCTGCCGGACTCTTATTTGCCCTATAACCCGGAGGTGCGTCATGATCACATGACAAGAGGAAACGACGTGCTTCCGGGTTGAAGAAAGGAGCTTTTTATCCGACCCGGAAGTGTTCATGATCACATGGACAGAAGGGAGAAACACTTCCGGGTCAGGGACTATATAAAGGACTCTGAGAAACCAGTACACTGAGCTGAGCTGCGAGGAAGGGTGGCGAAGTGTCTGGGGGTGTGGAGGATTGATTATTGATTATAGTGTGTTTATTGATTAGTTTATGAGTATTGTGGAGTGGAGGGTGCTTTGTGCACTGTATTGTCTAAATAAAAGTAATATTTGGACTTTTACCTGGTGTCTGGAGTCGAGTCAGAGGGTTCAAGAGGACAATAAGGGCCTCAATCTGCGACAAGGCATAAGGACTAGTAGCATGACAAAGCTTGAGACTGACCATAATATCATTTTATTAAATCCTTTGCACTTCCTTGTTGTGCACAATTTCACTTCCTTTTTTCAGTATGAAGTTTCTCTCTGCAATGAGGCCCTATGGGTACTGAGGCAGGTCTCATTATCGCGGAGCTGTCACCTCCTTTACATTACCTCGTTAGCGTGCCAGCATGACGACACACATTGTGTGCCGCCCGTTGACACTCAGCAGTGTATCTGCCTTTCTGTACAAATATCCTCCACTGTCAGTCAGCCACATGTGACAAGTGACGGGTGCTCAAACAATCATGACACATCTACTTTGCGAGAGTTTAAAAGGATCTAAAAGGATGTAGGATGCTTAATTAACAAGGAAATATGACAATACAACAGTCCTTCAATAAATATCCAGTTCTGTTATTGAAAACGGTTATTAAAGTAAGTGTAGGTTAGGCATCCCATAGTGGCCCTGCTTCACAGAATTGTGACCTTTTCCTTTGTGATGCCTTCAACTTGCAGCTGCCACGGGTGAACTGAGGATGAATTGGCTAGCGTCTCTTTTATACTAGGCCAGAGTCAGGTGACTAAGTTATGCCTGTACTGTGGCTGACCATGTTGACCTGGACTATGACTACAATACTTTCAGTTTCTTCCAGTAACATTTTTTCCTTGGAAATTTCCTGTTCTCTCCTTGAAAGAGAGAAGGATAAGCTCAGAGACATCTGGAGCTCTTGGTCTTGCCCCTTGGTATGTGATCAGAGTTGTTTATGGACTATTCACATTACTTTTGTTATTAGTTATATTTTTATTATTAATCTGGTGACACCATTTTTTGCTGTGCATTTTGAATTATTGCTGTCATTTGTGAGAGTACTTGATTTGCTGTGTGTATTTTGTTTATGGTCGCTGTGCCCATTGCTGGCCACATGACACACGGGTTATATGACATACATCTCTGTAAGATGGCATCATACTGCTGCAAAACATTATAGCTTTGGATCAAAGACATCTTTTCAAATTAATTTTTGTTAATTAATTAATTATTAGACCAAGGATTACACTTTTGATTTTGATTTTTGGCTCATGATTTTGGTTTTATTACTCAGTGTTTGTCTTCTGGTATTCAGAACATTGGCTGCTCTTCTGGCTTGATTTTTACCTGTTCCCCTGCTTCTTCCATTTCCTGGCTATATTCTCTTTACTTTTATTTTTGTCCGCAACACTAATATATTACTGAACAGACTGCATGCCTAGGTGCCTATTGTAATTACTGGCACACAAGCAAATCAAGCGACTTTCTTAGAGCGACAGAATGAGCTAAGACCAGAACGTGGTCCTTCAAGTTTGAGGGTCTGAGTCCAGTTTTTTGTTACTACACCCAGATGACTTAATAAGGTAAAAATGATTAATTAGCCAACACGTAGAGGGCATTCCCCACATTTGTAAATGTTCTTATCTTGTATATCACTTTGTGTTTTATTTACTCTTCATGCCATGCTTTGCACACACAATGTTCAATGACACTAGAAAATATGGAGGTGTTATAAACAGAATGATTTATTCAACATACTCTACAGTACATATGTATGAAGTAGTGCTTCTCACAATCAAATCAATTACAGTAAAATCTATACTTTTTAACATTCCCAAACTGACATTTCAATGTGAGTGTTTGGTTCTTTTTCTTAATAAAAAGAACAAAAGGAATTTTTCAAACTTGTATCATTTTGTACTTAAGGTAATCCAGTCTGCCATAACTTTGCTGCATTGTGTGTTGGCCTCTAGTGTAGTACAGTAAGGGGTATACTGTATTGTGAGTCCAACTGCAGGCTGTGCCATACAAGGGGGAGCTGGATAGTTGCTTTGTGATCAGCAAGAGGCACCACTAAATCACTAGGTACATATAGAAGATACAGTAGTGGTGTCAGTCCTTCACAAGTCCATATTTACTCCTACCAGACACATGTGAGCTGAATTTACAGGCCGCACATGAGGTGGCAGGAGTCTGCCTAACCTAATGAGCCTGACAGAAGCTGGATTTGACTCTGCCTACGATACCCCCTGTACATAGAGCACAATAATGACAACACAAAGAGCATTATACAAAACAAACCTCAGAATGTAGGCATAAGAAGCCCAAACCCACAATGGCCTGCTAAAGGTACCCTCTGTTATAGTGAAGCAACCAGCTGCTCCAGTTGTCAATAATTATCATCAATTTACTAGCATCAATCGCCTTAAATACTGCTCAAATGCTATGAGGATGAGACACCACTGTCTGCAGCTCCACTACAGGAAAAATTCAAATTCATGCCCTCCCCAAATTACACATTATATCATTTATGGAAGTCATTAGGTATGTCAATCTTTAAAGATTTTTATATTGACAATTTTTTTGCACACTTCGATGAACTCTGACTTATGGAATTCCTTCAACACACTTCCTATTTAATTTACATGTTATAAGGTTTGTTTAAGAACCCACCTATCTTCCCTTATTTTGTCCTATTTTTTTAAATATTTTTTTCAATAGATGTCCATCATTAGCAATACATTTTTCTAAGTAAGTTTGCAGATAGTTCATTATATCCCTGTTTTTATTTAATAGTTTAATAAATTGAGTAAAACTATACAACATTACAGAAATTATTCCTTACAATTTTCTGCACTGTTTGTATTTTGTACAGGTTGTCACACTTGTGCTCTGAGGGGGCATCTTCAGGGCTCTGTTGAGATAAATAATTCCCCCCTGGGATAAGAGGGGGTGTAGAGGCTAACTACATCATTCTTTTCACCTGTAACTCCAAAGGGTAAACACTGGAGGATTCATGACTCTGCCTTCATCTGGGCTCCAGAAGCCCCCACCCCTCCCGAAATGATTACTATATGTTTGTTTAACTAGACTGGTTAAGGATAGTGGCATCATTGGTGGGAGGGTGGGGGATTGCTTCTAGAGCTTTAGCACTTGATCTGCAGTGTCTAGCCCCTAATGTTTGATAGCCCAGCACTCCCTTCCTCCTGTTCTGCTTTCTGACATGCATGGACCACTGCGTGAAAACCCATGGGGACCTCCCCTAAACCCAAGGGGGACCCCCTAAAAGCTTTTCTGTCTAACATACTTGTAGGACTAACCGCATTAGCAGGAGGAAGGCTAAAACCCTAATATGTGCTAAATGTACCAGCACTCCTGTTTAAAGACCCGACTAGGAGACACAGATGGAACTCCTCTAACCAGTGTGCTTTGTTTGCCATGGAAAGAAGTGGCTGCCTCTGTTATTTTGTTAATTCTTTCATTTTTCTATTCACATTTAACACTGGATTGCCAGGCTGATACTCCAACCCTTGAACCCGTGTCCAACCCATACCTGGCAGTATAAATCTTCGTGAATAAATGTTTAATATTTTCGACTGACACTGTGCTGAATGCCAAAGGCTCCGCTTCACAGCCTGTCTCACCCTTTTGATATTTTCTGGCATTCTTACAGTTCTCAATGGTCCAAACAACAAATCCTTCACATTGCTGGTGGATTGAAAGCACTTTAAAATAGCGCAATGAGAGAGAATTCCTTTCTTGCCAAGAAGGCAATGTTCAACTTAGTATAAAGTCTTCTTTGCAGTTCTGTTTAAGGTTTAGATTCAATGGATGCCATGATGGCGAACATGTGATGAGATACCAACTAGTCATCTGAGGTCACTGCATCTGAATTTAGTATACAACACGGCCAAGGCACATTATGTAAACGTCCCACCCTATTCATTAACCCCCCCCCCACAACACCTCAAAAAGTGTTACATTTTTTCCATTATTTTTGCTTTGATATGATACACTTGTGCTGCAGCCCCTTCACTCTCAAACATGTCTGTGTCCTTCCCTCCCGTGTCCCCAGCTTATATGTGCTTTTGCTTCCCTGTTATCTCACTTTGATTGTTTCACAGGTTGTGAGAGGGCTGATGGTGTCGTGAGGAGTGTTAATATTTTTGTACCGTAGGAATGAAAGCTCTCTGTGATACATCAGCAGCATTTATGGGATACACCTCAGATTGCATACTACCACTATTAACAGTACAGACAGAGGGTAGTGTATCACTGGCCGCAGAATTCACACTTGGAGGAGTTTTACTACACAATCACTTGCTGACCTGTCACAAACATGACCAGGACTAACAATAATAATAATAATAATAATAATGAATTTTATTTATATAGCACATTAATTATTCAAAATATTTCTGGAAGTGGGCCGCCAAATGTATATAAAACCTTGTAGCTCATTAGGTCTTATGCTTTGGACCATCCTAAAATAAAATACCTTTTATTGGTAGATTTTACTGGATTTAAACTCATTTCAAAGCCTCTTAAAGCCACCTTTGGAGTTACATCAGCTGGCATTTGACTATCTAGTGATCTCCTAAACTAAATTGTCAGCACACTGACTGATTTTGCTTAACTGAAAGAATTTTAATTCCCTCCCTTAACATGTTATATTATCTAAAACAGAAAGAATTACATTTTCTTTGCCAGGATCTCTGCAGAGTATGTTCAGAATTTGGCAAGAATTTATCAATGTTATTGGAAAATAAGTGCTGGATTCCTGCCTGCAATTCTGTTTACCTTCTGATGTTTTAATTAATACAAAGAACAATGAAATTAAATAAAAATAATGTAAGTTTATATTCTTTATGGTCTTGACATCGTACTGAAAGCTCACTTCAATATGTGTATTGTGCAATTCTTTTGAGCTTAGCAAATGGTGACATTTTTGGAGATGACACCTTCTGCCATGATAATGTTGTGCGGTGTTAGCTGGCTGAATTTTTCCAATATGTTGTGTCCAGTATTGGAATACACTTGATCCTGGATTCAATGCTCTCTACTTTGTGGAAGTGCTGACGTGATGCAGTGTCTTTTTTTTGTGAGGCTGTCTCTTGGTTCCCTTTTATTTAATGACCTTTTGTTGAAGCTGCTTTTTTGTGCCAAGGAATATTTAGTGCAGTTGGCAGCTCATTAACAGTTGTGCTTAGTCTTGAAATTGTCAGCGGGATTGTTAGGATCTCTCTGGCCTGCTATTTCAATCTGCACATATTTCTCGAAAAAAAAAAAAAACGTTATTGGAGCTTGTTATATTATGACGCAGCAGTGTAGGTGGTAATATTAATCCTGTCAATGTTGAACTACCTTGAAGAAACCATCATGTAGTCTACGTTATTCCAGCTGAACAGATCTTGCTGTGGCCTTTCTTGAATCTTGATGTTTCAGGGACAATTCCTTAGACAAGTGGAGCACACTTTTCAACCATGTCCTCAATTTGCAAGTTATAAGCCAGGCTTATTGTACAGGGTTCTCACTTTAATGTAATCGTGTGACTAGAGTGAATCAGAGACATTTCTGCACCGAGTGAAGTGGAAGTAAAGATTTTATCATCTTTGAAGATGACACTGTTCATCTGTGACAGCTCATTGCTCTGACTCAAGAGATCTTCTGCAGCAAAACAAATATAGCTATGTTAGAAATTGTTCGAAAGCTAAGAATCTGTACTCTCACATATTAATAAAATATTATCTTGATAGTTTAGTATCTGTTAGCCAGACATAATGACAAGTGAAAGGCTACTGCAGTTTGTGCCCCAACTACAAGTATGCCGAAACAATTAGCTGGATGGACAAAGATGTATGGAGCCTGAGGTCATATGCATGTATATTGAGTTATACTCAATAATTTAAATTAGTTGCAAACTAGCAGAGCAAAGACTGAGATAATAATGACATTTGATGACACTGGGTTAGCATTCCTTTTCCAGGTGTTTCAGTGTCAGGTGACAATAAAAATCACCCAAAGTGTGCGGTTACCTAAATTTGAATATATTTGGATAGTTGAATATTGAATGAAGCTTTTGAACTTACAGCAATTAAATAAAACAACCAATAATGGAATTAGGGTAAGTGAATGGAGCAAGTTAAGGTGGATGATGCGTGCACTAGTAAAGAGTCAGATTTCTGTCGAAACCTGTGCAAGGCATGCAAGGGGTCCAAACAGTTTTTTTTTTAAATGCAGCAGTGGAGATTCACAATTTGAAGAAGAAAAAATCCTGCTTGTCACAGAGATGAATATGTGCGGCAGGACGCACGTGACACGCCAGAAATAAGGGAGACAGTTTCTTAAAGTGCACTGTGGCACCAAGCTGTGGCACCTTTGCTGGCTACATGCTGTGGTATGCAGGCTTTGGTGCAAGAGCCTACTGCTGTGTTTCAAGTATTTTAATTGAGTTGTAAAGCGTTTAGTTTAGTTTACCGGGAAAAGTAAAGGAATCCCATAAGTTAACCTATTCGTAGAATTAGAAAAAGAGGTATTAAATTACCATCGATACAGAATCAGAAATGCTTGAGCCCGATCCCCAAGTGTGTGTGTGAGTGTGTCTGTCTACGAGGCTGCCTTTATTATAATAGAGGTCTTGCAGAGGTGACTGTGATGTGACAAATGAATGTGCCACCATCACGCTTGATTGGTTAGAGGGTGATGTAATACTTTAGGATTGGTCAGCAAAATGGTGCTGAGCATAAAAGGCACTTCCTGCCTATAGGAGTCATCTTTTGACCAAGTTGTGGTGGTGAGTGTTTGCTGCATCTCTCCCTTAAAGTATATCAAGCATAGCAGCTTGTGCTGTATTTTTAATATACATTTTATTTTTGTACAGATATAAATATCTCATGAGGCCTACTAATGAAGAGAGGCATAACCCCAAAATCTAGAAGCAGCCTTTGGTCTGAAAAGCCCAACAAAAAAAGGAAAAAGTTTTAAAATCAAAAACTCAGAAGAAGGAAACCATATAAAAACATTGACTAATAATAACAAAATATTGAAATATTTATTTACGAAAATATTCAGAAAGAAAACAAGACCAAATCAAAATGTTTTGCCTTAAAAAAATGACTAAAGTAAGCAAAAGTCAATCAATAGCCAGAAACTCAGGAAAAGAAAGACACTTCCATTCTGGCAGCGAACTGACAAGGCATTTTTAGTGAGCACCAGGAGATAGACCAAGGGCAGAAAAAGATCAAAACCAGGAGAACAAAAGAAACAATTCTCAAGCAAAAACATGAGACAAAATTTGAAAGTTAAAATACTTATAAAAAAAGGTCAATACAACAAAAATCAGACCAAGTTTTAAGCAAAAGGATGTTAGCAAAATGGCATTTTGAATCATATTGATTGCTTGCAGGTCACGACCTCTGAAGCCACATCCCTGACAATATTCAATTCTGTCCCAACAACGTGTACAAAATGGTGGTGATCATTAAAATACAAAAAGTAAATAAAAATATACAACTAAAAAGGTAAAAAGTTAAACGAAAAATAAGCATCAGAAATGAATTCTGACTCCAAAAAACACAAAACAAGTGTAAAATCATTCAAAATTATTATAATAAATATAAAAATGCCAACAGATATCAAATCTGTTTTGAATATGGTGTTCAAAGCACTGAATAATTCAAAAAACATTCCCAAAAATTGGGTAGATTTACTATCAAAGACAGGATCTTTATAAAGATCCACAAAAAGCTCTGTTACAATGTGACACTCCAAACAGCACAAAAGGCATACAATGTCAGCAAAACACACTTTTAAAAGCAACCAAGTCCCTATACAGACATCCAAAGAATGGTCAGAAAACAGGGCAAGAAAGGTCAGGAATCCAGGAAACAAAATAAGCACAAGGCACAGCAAAATCACAGGTAAACTCAATAACTCCCCAGTGCATTCAGGATTTACCGCTGGGAAATTCTGGGATACCCTGGCCTTTATAGGGCTGAGGGCAGTCCCTGGCAGTGATGGGAAGGTGGTCCCACCTCTTGAAGAACAACCCACAAAACACATTAAATGAAACAAAAGATATATAGATATACAGTAACTAATGTGGCCACCAGAGAGCATTGCAGCTCCCCAAACACCCAACACGCACAGGCTTGGACACAAGATCGCAGACACAAGGCTTTTTTGTTTTTGTATGAAACTCTTTCAGGGAAGAGTTTCCCACAGCACACCCTCAAGTACAATTCAGTACAGCAAGCACTCACTATCGTCTTCTTTCTGTCTCTGCCTCTTTCTCTCTCTGTCTCCACTCCTTCAAGCAAGCATTGTTCTCCTCCTTTTGACTCTGGCTCCCAGAATTGAGGCAGGAGGCTTCTTTTATGTGAAACCCAGGAGTATTTCCAGTGTCCCATAGTGGCCAGGGAGTACTTCCGGGTTAGGGTGAAGCCCAACAAGACAGGGCTTGCAAGTTCTCTCTGGGGCCCCTGGCAGCGCCCACAAAATCACCAACAGGGCTGAGCCAAAGAACTCTAGTTCCCATGATCCCTTGTGGGAATCTGTGGCACTGCCACAACCCAGGGAGTCTGCCATCTAGTGTGCCAAGGGAGACAATGCCCTGTGCACGTTACCTCCCCTGGTCATTTCTGGCTGTGGGAGTCTGTGCCGGGTTAAGATTCCCAGGGTGTAACAATATTACAATAAACAAAAGAATCAAAATTAAACAGAACAGACATCAAACAAAAATTAAAACTCTAGCCAGTGGAAGAACCCTTGCTGAAGCATAACAAAATCATAACACAATTTAATATTAATAAAATGGACCAAAGAAGAGAGGAGTCTAACATATTGTGAAGAAAGGGACTTTAACTTCTCAGCCCAAAATAAAGGCTCAGGGCAGTTCATCAGCTGGAATGTCAGAATGGGTGGTGCCATCTCCATTGGGTTTATTTTAAGTGAACTAGGCACATAATTTCAATGAAATACTTTAATATAAAACAGTAACTAATACAATATATTAATTAAGTATTAATGCACAAAAAAACCCAAAAAAGTAATCAATATCAGTATGTTCAAAATAATATTTAGAAAAAAAAAATTAAATAAAGCAAATACAAACTTGTGACAAAAACGGGCTCCATTTTGTTGTTGATTTTGATACTCTGATGGCGCTCTGCTGTCTTTGATTTTTAGGACTGCAGGCCGCTTATTTGTGGTAATGCGATTCATTGCCAGCCGCACGCCTAGGAAGCATCGTTACGTGTGATGCTATCACCTGAATTGCTTTTAAGATGGTGTTATAGTAAGACAGAATTCCAGCTTTTGCAATGAAATTCTATTTAAAATCAAATTTGGTGTTTAGTAAATTAGGGAAAATTTTACAGGTAGCCAGGATGTGATTTTTGATTTTTGCACAATGTCTTGAACTTGTTGTTTAATTTATTTTGCTTATTTCTTGGCTCTGATCGTAGTCATCCTTGTTCCTTTGCTCTATTGGCTCCTTCATTTGGGGTCATTTTATAAATAAATTTGTATCCTTCCAGACAGGTTTCTCTAACTCATGATGGTACCATATTCACTCATACTGGGCTAATTTAATGTTCCCAGTTAGTCAAACCTGTTAGACAGAAAGCCACATGGAGAACAGTCTCGCTGAGCCAGACATATAAAGGTGTATAATGCAGTACACACGTCTGGAGACAACCATGAGTGAATTTTACTTAAAAGTAGGTCTGAACAATTACATGGCTCACTGAGTGCCACATTTCTAAACCAATCCAATGCCTCATAAACGCGGCACTCAAAGTAGGGATGGTGATTTTGAATCGCAAAGAGCAGCTGCGCTCTCATTAACCTGATTTGACAGACAGCAAGCTTCTCATTATGATTAACTGTCTACATTCACAAAGTCTATTATAAAAAAATACTGCTAAAAATATAAATGTTTGTCACATGTGTGGAGAGTACACTGCATGTGTTAAACATAAACATAACCTTTTGCAAAGGAAAAACCTTACTGTAAAATCAGATTATATACTGGCATTTGAAGATATTAAAGGACAAGTAGTAAAAGTGAAAAATATGTTGCCGCTGTTGTCCATAGTGATGGAAGTAAGGTTGAAAGAATATGTTGCTACATTCGTGAAAAGATGAATTACAAAATAAAGTAAAATTGAAGTAAACGGTTTGTCAGACCCCATTAAAGGACATGAAAAGGGCTGCCATTAAGAGAACTGATAATGAAGAGTCACTGGAGATGCAGATTTTGGTACTCAAAACACCCCTGAATCAGTAAATCTGCCTAACGACACTGAAAGCGCTCCAGCGAAACCACAGAAGAGGCTGCACAGTACCCACCTTCTGGCTGCACGTCTATACGAATAACTAAAGAAATGTAACATTACTCTCTAATTGAAAATGCAATCATGCCATGACAAAATAGCTGTAGTGTTTTAACATGTTGTATATCCATAGACCACAATGTTTATCTAAACTCTGTTTGTTTTTGTTATACCATATAGTGATGCAATAGTTAAAATGACAAAAAGATATTGTGGCAGACAGGCACTTCTCAGCCTGAAGTGATCTACGTGTGTGTGTGTGTGTGTGTGTGTGTGTGTTTCTCTGTCTCCCTGTCTCAGCGCTCAATACAAGGTACAAATTAATCATTAAGCTTCAGGTACCTTGTGCCTTGAATGGATAACAGCAATTTTCATGCTTTCTGTTCAGTTTCTTTGGTTCTCTTCCTGTCTTTTCATAGTTAATTTTCATATTTGTTTACTACTGGAGGACTTCTTTTTTTATTTTGGTTCACTGCAACCCCAGCCGTTTAAAGTGCACAGACTGAAGAAACTGGGTTTGGGTTTTTAGGAAGAAGCCTGTGGTTAACAGCCTTGTTGGTGGCAGACGTTTCCTGTCTTCACCACAAACTTTTATCAAGTTGTCCCATGATGTGTGTTTTCATTCAAGAATCACATCCGGCCCCCACCGGACTACATGGAGCATGGGCCTGCATATGAACTTGGGTAACTGTACCACCATGCTACTGTTAAACATTAATTTCGTTTATTTCTTGAATTTGCCAAATGAGTTAGCAGGTGGTTGAAATTCCAATCTGTATGTGGTGTGGGGATTCTGTCAGTAGTCTTTTAAAAGAGTTTCTTGTACTATTGCTCCATTTTTTCTTCCTCTCTCCTTCTGTTGTAATTGTTCTTCGCTCTGGCAACTTGCCACATCCTTTTACTCTTCTTCTTCTTTCGGCTGCTCCCGTTAGGGGTCGCCACAGCAGATCATCTTCTTCCATATCTTTCTGTCCTCTGCATCTTGCTCTGTTACACCCATCATCTGCATGTCCTCTCTCACCATATCCATAAACCTTCTCATAGGCCTTCGTCATTGTCTCTTGCCTGGCAGCTCTATCCTTAGCATCTTTCTCCCAAAATACTCAGCATCTGTCCTCTGCACATGTCCAGAGCAATGCAATCTCGCCTCTCTGACTTTGTCTCCCAACCATTCAACTTGAGCTGACCCTCTAATGTACTCATTTCTAATCCTATCCATCCTCGTCACACCCAGCGCAAATCTTAGCATCTTTAACTCTGACACCTCCAGCTCTGTCTCCTGCTTTCTGACAGTGAATATTATTAATATTCAATATATTCTTTAGATATTTAAGGTACTATATGCTTATTTGTTTCAATCCTGTTGTATTTCTGGTGCAGTCTGCTTTACATACAAATCTTCCATACAAGTTTTTCTTTTTTAATCAGAAAAGCTGTTCTAGTGTAACAAAAGGATTAGGGAGTGATAGCTAACTACACACAAGGCAAATATACTTTAGCTCCTGATATGGAGCCCTAGGGACTTTATCACATGGAAGTCTGCTCCAAAAAAGCAATAGAATCCCTCAGTGCCTTCATCCTTGGCTTCTGTCAATTCATTACATTACTCATCCCCCCCATTCTCCTCCTTGCTGCTCCACACCAGCACAAAGCTGTTGCTGCCTGCTCTTATCACAGAAGGCGTTACTCACAACTGGCTGCAACCTTGCACTGCTCCATTTCTTCTCAGACTGCGTTTAGTTCCCACTACTGATGCTGTTTCCTCCAACTCTGATGAACTCCTACGATGTCAGCTAAAGTTTCTATCTATCAATACAAATACAATACAAAGCAACATACCATGACACTCTGGATTAGGCAGAGAGAAAATTAAGGTACAAAGTCATTCAAATACAAGATAAATCACAACATCGTTGAGGCTCTAGGTAAAGCGTGCAAAATTCTGGCACCAAATCTAATAAAAAACAAAACAGTGAAAGCACGTAGGCGGCAACTGACATTAGGAATTGTAAGACAGTACAGGGGAGTCAGCATCAGCTTACTAAGAATCATTTAGAAAAAAACAAATAAATAGCAAATCTACAATTCAATAAAGAAATGGGAGTATTTTAGGGAGGATTTGACCTTTACGGCTCAGGGAGATGCAGCATCGGAGTATTGATGATAGGTAATAATTGCAGACGGTGCAGAGTATAAAGAGCAGCCTGCACGTAATGCACAAGTACAAAATCTGAGGTAGAACAATTAGTGCAAAAAGTTTAGGACTGGTATAGGACTCCATTAAGAGTATATCCTGTCTCTACTCCTACGTGTGATTCTCATTGACAAGAGGCAACTGAGGCCAGGATACTATGAAGGGTCATGCCTAGTGTTCTTTCAACTTCATTTGATTCAAAGAGAGAATTCATGCATCTTCCTCTGAAGCAATGGCTTGTTCTCTGCAGGTAATTAGGGACTGATGAATTTCAATACTTTGGGGTATTATCATAAAGACCAGGTGCCTCATGCATAACGCCTTGTGTAGAATTCACACTAAAACTTGGCATAAGGACAAAAGTGGAAATGTGTGTATGCACAAAAAATCCAGATTCATAAATCTATGCAAACGTCAACTTCCACGTTCTTCCACTCCACAAATCCCAGTCAGCGTGAAAAGTAACGCACGTGCACGCACATGTTGCCCCACCTCAACTTCTCCCAGAATCATGCCTCTTTGAATATGCAAGTCAATATAAATAGCCCTTAAGCTCAGTGATTTGTGAAAATGCAATGGAAAAAGCACAGGGGAAAATAGAAGAATTTCAGCGAATACCAAGGAAAAACGTATTATTTCTTGGTTTAAACAGTGGTATAAATAACAAAAGGAAGTTGATCGAGTGACATAGAGTGTCGGAGAAACTCGAAAGCTCAAGTTCACAAATTTGCATATTGCCCCGAAATAAAAAAGAAGTTGTCAGATATCAAAAATGCTTTGAAAAGGTGAGTTGTAGCCCACCATCTGAGTGTCATATGAAAGCTTATTAGGGTACAAAGAAAAAAAAATAGGGACACAGTGAGAAAAAAGCTTGAAATGTCAACTTTAATCTCAAAATTTCTACTAAATCACATAGTTTATTTTGTCATTAAAGTAGAACATAATAAACTTCATCTTTAAATTGTTTAATTTACTAGTTTCTCAAATACCATCGTAACTAAATTAGCATGTTAAATGCTTTGTTTTGTATATGTTCTTCTTTGTGCTCTATGTGTGTGAATCACTATGTGCTTCTTAAAAGGGCTTTCTCTTCCCGACAGGACACAGAATCCATTACATTCGTGATATTACAGTTCTCTGAATAATTAAAATACTGAGATGTATACTTGATATCATTTTCATGATTATAGGAATTAAAACATGTATTAAACATGGGAACACGGTGGTGCAGTAATAGTGATGTGCTGGCGCCCTGTCCAGAGATTGTTCCTGCCTCATGCAAGATGCTTACGCGACCTTCAGTGAAATAATTTATTGCAGCAGTACTATCTCTTTCAAACATACTAACCTCCAATTCCTGTCCTTCCTTTTCTTTCTCCAAATAACCAATCGCCACACAATCAGCTCTGTAATAGACGTTAAGCCATCTGTAAGCTTTGAACGCCGATTCTTCAAAACTTTACAGGAACATTGAAATATCTTCGTAGTACATGTTTAATTATTCTATCCATCTGTCCTACCAGTGTCATGCCAGTCCCAGCAAGAATACAGCACGAGGCAGGAACAATTCCGACACCATGCGACAGTGTCCTCACATGTTTAATTATTAACAATATAGATTATTTAAATTATGTTAACATTTTATCTGTATAAATTAATAAACATATTTTGCTGCATTTCATCTTAAAAATGATATCGTCATCATATGTAAATACAAGCTTCATAAAGTGGCTCAGGTTGTGCAATATTATAACTGTATCGCAAGTTTACAGTGAGCTAATTATAATAATAAGTACAAACAGTTCTACAAGGAGCACTTGATGGATTTATTGATTGCGTTTATAGTTCTTGGGATGAAACTGTTTCTGAACCGCAAGGTCCGTACAGGAATAGCTCTGAAGCGTTTGACATATGAGAGCAGTTCAAAAAGACAGCATGCCTGAGGCATTGTGTGCTTGATGCTATACCGATAATTCACTTTCCGATCAGCTGCTGTAGAGCTGTGATTCCACACTCAGATACAGTGATATAAATACTCCGAGTGGTGCAGTGAGAGTAATATGGAAAAAGATGATCTGCTGTGGCAACCCCTAATGGGAGCAGCTGAAATAATAAGAAGAAGGTGCAGTGAGAGTAACAACACTAAAGCAGCTATGGTATTTGGAATAGTTTGGCCATTCCGTGGACCATTATATTGTTACAGGTTAATTACAATCAGATGCCTTAAACTAATAAACAACATGCGATTAATTTCAGTGTATTTGATAAAGCAGCGTCAGGGATGTGGATCTAAAAAAGAAAGGGAAACCACACTGGAACAAAAGCACTGATTTGACACTGGGTGCCGCAAGTTTGCATAACCGAGCGGAGAACTTGCGTATGCCAGAGTTTGAGCTAGCGTGAAAATGTGCATGGCATTAGACCAAGTTTAGGTTTTATACATAGTGATTTGAGTGTGGAAACGGGAGTACGCAACATTTTTCTACGTACGCACCGTTTATACATGAGGCCCCAGATCACATTACATGACTTTTCCAGCAATTTTCAGTGGTAGAGTCATTTTCTTAACCCTAGCTAGTCAGAGGCACTCAGCGGTACACTTCTTTGAAGCTGATTGCATTAGGTGGCATACCCAGCGACTCAGTCCAATTACTTTATGACTCATTCTGATAAAATCAAACAGGTCTGATTTTGTCTTTGGTCATAAGAACAGTCTTTGCCATTTATCTGTTCTCATGCTCTTAAAGCTGAGTGCATTTGATACCATTGATCACAATATTCTTATAAATCACCTTAGTCAATGGGTGGGCCTCTCTTGAGTCTTACTTAACAGGTAGAAAATTCTTTGTTAGCTGTGGTAATTATACTTCAAAGACACATGATATTCTGTATGGTGTTCCACAATGATCTATTTTGGGCCCGCTGCTCTTTTTGATTTACATGTTTCCGTTAGGTCAGATTATCTCAAGGCAAAATGTGAGCTAGCACAGCTATGCTGATGACGCACAACTATATTTATCAATAGCGCCTGATGACCCCGACTCTCTTGGTTCACAGACACAATGTCTTACAAAACAGAAGTCTTATGATTGGCAAAAATGGAATTAGAAATAAACTTCCATTAGGCTTAAAAGTCAAGACAGAGGTAAAGAATTTAGGGGTAATTATTGACCCTGTCCTAAACTTTGAATCACATATTAATCAGATTACTAGGACAGCATTTTTTCACTTAAGAAATACAGAAAAAATTAGATCCCTTATAACTTTTCAAGACGATGAAACATTAGTTCATGCTTTTGTTTTCAGTCGGTTAGGTTACTGTAACGCACTCCTCTCAGGACTACCCAAAAAAACATCAATCAATTGCCAACTAGTGTAAAACACAGCTGCCAGAATCTTAACTAGGAAAAGAAAATCCAAGCACATGTTTCCGGTTTTGATGTCACTACATTGATTACCTATGCCATTTAGAATTGACTTTAAAATACTGCTTATGGTTTACAAACCCTTAAATAATCTTTATCCATCCTATATCTTGGGATGCCTTTCCCCTTACACTCCACATCGTAAGCTTAGATCTTCAGATGAAGGTCTGCTTATAATTCCAAGAGCTAAACTTAAAAGAAGTGGTGAGGCAGCCTTCTGCTGTTATGCACCTAAAATCTGGAATAGCTTACCAATAGAAATACGCCAGGTTAATACAGTGGAGCACTTTAAAAAACTGCTAAAAAAACATTATTTTAATATGGCTTTCTTATAAGCTTCATTTTAGTGTAACCCTGATATACTGTATATGCATTTAATTATCTTTTTTATCATGGCTCTGCGATCTGTACTAATCCCTACTTTCTGTTCTGTTCCCTTTCCGGTTTTTTGTGGTGGTGATCTGCACCACCACCACTTGATTAAAGCACCGTGCAGTCCCTACATTGATGGATTGAAGGCAAGAGGTCCACATAACCATCATCATCTAATTTCTAACACGTGAAGCCTGAAAAACCTTGAGGACTGATTTAATACACAGTGCACAACAAAGGTTTTGCTTCTTGAACACTGTTGGGTGTTTCTTATAGACTTTTGGGTGCTGATAACGAATATCACATCAAAATCAACCCATTACATTTCAGAGAAATCTTCAGTTTTGTCATGAGTTTTTCTTATATTTGAATCCAAACATTTTCGCTCCCGTAAGTGACTTATCAGCAACGGTTTGTGCAGCTGGGACATGTCCAGGCATGGAATCAGGCCAGGTTGGAAGCTGTTCTGTGGAAGTTGACATCCTGGGCAGGTCTGAACGAGCTTGATGCTGTCTCAGCATACTATAAAGGTGACTTGCATACACCGATCCTGCTTATTTGGTAAAATAGATAGTCAGTGTGTATATATAGTATCACTATAGTAAAGTATAGTATCTGTAGCAATATAACAGTAAGTAAGCTTGATGCTATAGACATTTTTGTGTCGGGCGATATGTCTTGTCAATGTCGTAACAGTCACGATACATTCTGCTATATCTGTGCCGAATATACACTTACGCCTCAGAGTAGTTGGATGACTGCTCTTGTGAAGAAAGCTTATCATCTGTATTTTGGCTGCAAAACTGGTGATCAAGACAAGGAATGGGTGCCTCACATTTGCTGTGTGACATGTGCTGTCAGCTAGAAAGCCTGGTTCAGAGACACTCGAAAGATGATGCCGTTTGCTATCCGATGATATGGCGAGAACAGAAAGACCATGTGACGGACTGTTACTTCTGTTTGACTAATGTGTCTGGTTTCTCTGCCAAAAACAAGAAGTCAATTGAATATCCTAATCTGCC
Organism: Erpetoichthys calabaricus; assembly: GCF_900747795.2. Lineage (NCBI taxonomy): Eukaryota > Metazoa > Chordata > Cladistia > Polypteriformes > Polypteridae > Erpetoichthys > Erpetoichthys calabaricus. The sequence continues at coordinate 172,903,017 of NC_041396.2, read as the reverse complement.
TCCAGCAATGAGACCCATGCCACATGACGACAGTCTTCCAATTCCGAAACCACCAGAGGATTGAACCTTAGACGAACCAGATGAAGAAACTGCAATGCAGGGTACTGACAGTGACATTGACCCGGATTTTGAACCGTGCTCATCAGGCGATCCACATCTGATAACACAGTCTGAATTGAATGATTTGGTCAGAGATTTGGATCTGTAAAAAGCAAAAGCCGAGCAGCTGGGTTTGAGACTGCAGGAATGGTGTTTGCTGTCACCAGGTATGAAAATTTCTGTGTTTCGAGGCCAACATCATGATATAACCAAATTTTTTGCACAAGTCGACAGTCTCTGTTTCTGTTGTGACATTGAAGGATTGTTCTCAGCCTTGTGTTGTGATCACAACCCGGAAAAGTGGTGTCTCTTCATTGATTTGTCAATGTTAAGCCTGAAAGCTGTTCTGCTACACAATGGCAACGTTTATCCTTCAGTACCTGTTGGCTATGCACCACACATGAAAGAAACACATGAGAATATGGAATTGTTGCTGAAGAACGTCCAGTATAGCAGGAACAACTGGAATATCTATGGAGATCTTAAAGTCGTTGCTCTGTTACTATGCCTGCAGTTCGGCTATTCAAAGTACTGTTGTTTCATCTGTGAATGGGACAGCCATGCCAAAGAGTCGCACTATTCTTGACAGAACTGGCCACTCCGTAAAAAGTTAGTTCCAGGACAGAAAAATGTGGTACATGAATCGCTTGTCAAACCGGCAAAGATATTTTTGCCTCCTCTTCACATAAAACTGGAAGTCATGAAGAATTTCGTGAAAGCACTGAACAAACAAGACGAAGGTTTTCGTTATTTAAGACAGATGTTCCCAAGAATAACTGATGCCAAGATCAAAGAGTGCATTTTTGTTGGCCCCCAGATCAGACATGTTATAAGTGACAAGCGGTTTGAAGATCTGTTAGTTGGGCTGGAAAAAATTGCCTGGAAAGCCTTCAAAGACGTTGTTGACAATTTTCTGGGCAATTACAGAGCCCCAAACTACATTCAGTTGGTAGACAAACTTCTCAAAGTATACAAGACAAAGAAGTGCAACATGTCACTCAAGATTCATTTCCTCCACTCACACTTGGACTTCTTCCCCACAAATCTCGGTGCTGTCAGTAATGAACACGGTGAAAGGTTTCACCAGGACATTGCTACGATGGAGAAACAATACCAGGGCAACTGGAATCAGTCAATGCTTGCTGACTACTGTTGGACACTGCAATGTGATGCACCAGACATCCATCCATTATCCAACCCGCTCTATCCTAACTACAGGGTCACGGGGGTCTGCTGGAGCCAATCCCAGCCAACACAGGGTGCAATGCAGGAAACAAACCCCGGGCAGGGTGCCAGCTCACTGCAGGGCATGCACACACACACACACCCATACACCAAGCACACACTAGGGACGATTTAGAATCACCAATGCACCTAACCTGCATGTCTTTGGACTGTGGGAGGAAACCGGAGCACCCGGAGGAAACCCATGCAGACACAGGGAGAACATGCAAACTTGGGTCTCCTAACTGCAAGGCAGCAGCGCTACCCACTGTGCCACCATGCCGCCCGCACCAGACATTGAATACAAAATAAAATCAGGAGCAAAACACTTTTAATTCTGTTGAATTTAATAGCTTATGTGAAACATAAACGTGACTAAATATGTTATTGTCAGTAAATATATAAATGTATATTTCTCAGAGTTCCTACGTGATGCAGTAAAATCAAAACTATATTTGTGTATACCCAGTAGGTACCTGTCACAATCAGCAAAAACTTTTCAGGAAGCAAGACATTTCAAAAAAATTGTTGTGCAGTGTCATTTATGTTAAGTAGAATGCCCAGTGGGGGCTGGGCGGTCTCATGGCCTTGGAACCCCTGCAGATTTTGTTTTTTTCCCTAGCCCTCTGGAGTTTGTTTTTTTTTTTTTGTTTATTCTGTCCTCCCTGGCCATCAGACCTTACTTTATTTTTTGTTAATCAGTATTGCTTAATTTTTATATTTTTCTTTTTTTCTTTCTTTATCATGTAAAGCACTTTGAGCTACATCATTTGTATGAAAACATGCTATAGAAATAAATGTTGTTGTTGTTGCATACATGAGAAGTGACAACCAATGAATGCTCATTTGAATGCACAATGCATAGAATAGAATGTAGCAACGAGGAATAAGGAATAAGGAAAAAGGAATAAGAGTGTTTTGAATCCTGAAAATAGAAGAGAGGCTCATCTTTCGGATATATTGTGGCTTACATACTAAAACAGAATGCAAAAAAGAAATAAAGGGCTGAGTCTGGCAGCAACTGTGGTGGAGGGTCAGCGCTCCGTCGCTAAATGTGACATGGGCTACCATTTTCAGTTCATGTATTTGGAAATGGTACATACAGCAAAGTGATCAGCAACCAGCAAATCTGACATACCCCATAACTAGAAGTCACGTAATATGACATTGTAGAAGTCTAAGAGTGGAAAATTAATTGGGGCAGCAGAGTTAGTTATGGACTGTTGATAATATATCCTACTTACTGACCAGACATGTAGCAGGCATGCTGTACTGGGCATAGTCCCAGTGGTGTAACTAGGGTGAATTGGGAGGATTATGCCTTTCTATAGGATTTTCAGGAATAACATGAAAATTTCTGAAAATGAAGTCAGGAAAATGAGCTTGGTCTGCTTTTTTTTAATCCTATTACTGCTATGAATCTTACTATGTCCAGGAATTGTATTGTATTTTAGCTGGTGTACTTCCCTGGCTGGGGTTCAAATTCTTGTTTTATGTCTTTTTATTAATTTGTTAAGTCTTTGATTTATGTTAATGTTACTTTTGCGTATTATTTGCTTTTTCCCTTATGCTTGTATTATGTGCCTTGTGTTTTATGAATGGTCCCCCAAGAGGTGTGGATACCTGGCCATCACTACAAGGGACTGCCCTCAGCCTTACAAACGAGGGGACAACTCACTCTTCCTAGTGGTTCATTTGAATGTGCTTTATAGTGGTGAGTTCTTGGATATTTGATTATTTCTTGTGGTTTGTGTATGCCTGGGTTTTTTGACCTCTCTCCTCTGCATTTTGACTTCTCTTTGGGTTTGTGATTAGTACTTTCTTTGCTTTTCATAATTCTATGCCTTAGTGCTCCACATAGTTTATTTTGTTATGCACAGCTTTTGAATAATAAATCATTTTTTTATAAAGAGTCTACATTGCCCTCAGTGATATTAGCCACATTTTTCGATGGGATTTCCCTCTCTATTGTGCATTTTTGGTATATTTTGGGACCTTGTGCTTGTAAACTCTTGAGACTGATAACAAAGAGAATTGATGGCATGGAGTGCTCCAGTATTAGAAAACATGATCCCTCATTACAAGCCCATCATTGTCTTCCCCACATACACACTGTCTGTTGCCTTTAAAGTTAAATTTTTTTGTTATGCATGCATGTTTGCTAGTACAAGGTACTGCACGAGTTGAATTTTTTTTAAAATTTATGTTCAATAAGTATGTGACAAACCGTAAACCATATTGAGATTCTTGGAAAGTGATGCAGAATAAATGCTTTATGAAGCTTTGAATCCTTGAGTCCAGTTTAATGTTCAATGAAGCAAACAGATTGTTAATTCAAGGTAATCATGCTTGTATGGGATGTGTTCTGTACAGATACAGCATACAAAGTATTCCCTTTACACATACATACATACTATTGTGAAGAATAAGCTGTGCTGTCTCGAAGTGCTGTAAAAAATGATATTATAAAGTAACTGGATTTCAAAAGATATGTATCCTTTTATCACTGGGCACTGCCATCTTTTAGAGGTGAACAATGATGCCAAAATGTGCCACATGGTCTTCATGTTACATGATCAGTAACTGGGAAGCAATATGCCATGCAAAATAAGTCATTCAAATTTAATGACCATTCAGATTTTAGACTCATACAATGGGATTATTAGAATAATGATGAAATAATGCACAATTTACAAAAATAAGGTACAGATGTACAAAAAATCACAAAAGAAAGTGGTACACACTGGCAAAAACTTGTAAAGTTCTGGCCCTTACTACTTGATCCTGGTTTCAGTTGACAATATATGAAGTGATGCGCCCTACACAATTCATCAATTGGAACTGTGCTCTATGGCAGTTAATTCTCAGTTGGACTTATGTGCTATATCAGCAGGCAGAAAAACTGCTGTGTGACTTGACAGAAAGGAAAAGCACATCGATGTGAACTACAAGCTGCAAGCACAACAATCACGAACAAATGTCTGCCAACAAACTAACAGATCTAAACACTCAGAACATCTGCACACATACGTGCTTTGCTTTTACATCATTGCATTAATGTTTGATGAACATGACTTGGGGAAGTTGAATCAGCTATGTGCTCAATGTTTTCAGGGAGAAAACAAAAAAAAATGTGTTGTCAAAATAGCAATGTACTGCTTGCTGTACATAAGTCACCACACGTACTAAGTGACAATGGAACGTCTATAGGAAGTGCAAGCAGAGACTATATACAACACATACACAGTGTCAAGACCCCTTATTTTTTGCATCCATGGGAGCCTCTGTTGATAATCCCCCTTGGTGACATGGTGTCTACATGCTCAGAATTCATAATCAAGTTTATCATTATATTGTTGGACTACAGTAATCCCTCCTTCATCGCGGGGGTTGCCTTCCAGAGCCACCCGCGAAATAAGAAAATCCGCGAAGTAGAAACCATATGTTTATATGGTTATTTTTATATTGTCATGCTTGGGTCACAGATTTGCGCAGAAACACAGGAGGTTGTAGAAAGACAGGAACATTATTCAAACACTGCAAACAAACATCTGTCTCTTTTTCAAAAGTTTAAACTGTGCTCCAATGCAAGACAGAGATGACAGTTCCATCTCACAATTAAAAGAATGCAAACATATCTTCCTCTTCAAAGGAGTGCGTGTCAGGAGCACAGAATGTCACATAAATAGAGAAAACAATCTCTAGCAAACAAATCAATAGGGCTGTTTGGCTTTTAAGTATGCGAAGCACCGCGGCACAAAGCTGTTGAAGGCGGCAGCTCACACCCCCTCCGTCAGGAGCAGGGAGAGAGAGAGAGAGATAGAGAGAGACAGAGTTTGTTTTTCAGTCAAAAATCAATACGTGCCCTTTGAGCTTTTAAGTATGCGAAGCACCGTGCAGCATGTCGTTTCAGGAAGCAGCTGCACAAAAGATAGCAATGTGAAGATAATCTTTCAGCATTTTTAGACGAGCGTCCGTATCGTCTAGGTGTGCGAACAGCCCCCCTGCTCAATCCCCCTACGTCAGGATCAGAGAAAGTCAGCGCAAGAGAGACAGGGAAAAGTAAGTTGGGTAGCTTCTCAGCCATCTGCCAATAGCGTCCCTTGTATAAAATCAACTGGGCAAACCAACTGAGGAAGCATGTACCAGAAATTAAAAGACCCATTGTCCGCAGAAATCCGCGAACCAGCAAAAAATCCGCGATATATATTTAAATATGCTTACATATAAAATCCGCGATGGAGTGAAGCCGCGAAAGGCGAAGCGCGATATAGCGAGGGATCACTACATCCTTTTTCAATTCCCCTTTATTTGGGGACCAGAGGTCTGTGTGTACCATTCATTTGTATTAATTAAATATCATTTGTGGTGAGGGTTTTTGGGAGGGTTTTTTCAGTTTTCTTCTCCCAGTCAAGCTTATTTGTACAAAGCATGTTCTTCTGACCACTACAATATTTTCTTGTTTAAAAAAAGTATTCATTGCCACTTTATTTTTGATATTCCCAGTTGTGATGTAGTTACATGTAATTAATTTAAACATTTATCTACAGAGAAACTGTCCAGTGCTACAATGATTGTATTTACTGGGCAGCTTAATTAAAGGTACAGATAAATGTAAAGTCAGGTAATTCTTCTTAAATAGTAACTCCACATTGTTATACAAATGTAGCAGTAATTACACTGTCAATAGGAAGGCCTAGAGCAATGTATGTCTATAATTCTAAAAAAAATCTTTATAGCTGTAGTTAAATATGCTTATACGTGATATGCACATAATGACAATGATTTGGGTAAATATATGAGGCACAGCCAGACTACCTGTTTCATTTTCAGGATTCTCTCAAGCAAAATGCTGACAGATATTATATTGCAATTTCTTTGCATCAAACATGACGTTTTGTTGAAGTGAAAGTGAAAGCGAAGCCCTTTTTGTCCCTTTCTCATTCTCTGTGTATCTCCAGCTCCATTTGGCTCATGAGACTGCCACATACGGCTTTAACAGTCACTGCAATTTAATGCCAAGTTGTCTTTTTCCAGGTTTACAGATTATTTGGATTACATGTGTCAAGTATCCCAGAATTCATCTGTGTTTAGCTCAGCCACTGCGCTTTTGACCCTGCAATACACAGACAATGACTATACATCAGACATGTGGGCTGAGGCTCGTCCTCTCCTACATTTCCACAAAGTTCAGCGTATTATGACTGATGTTGGATTTTACCTGTTTGTTTTACTTTGTATCTTGTTTTTTCTACATTCTTTATAAAATTTGATTTTGGTTTTGTTTAATGGTTTTATTTTGTATTTAGTGTTATTTTAATTAATACATATTTCTGCATTTCAGTAACCTGATTATTCACAGAAAACAGATTTCTAAAATGCCATGTAAACCAATATTCTATTTAGATTATTTGGGTTATTGACCTCTGAGAAACCTGACTAAAAGACGGGGATATCTCTGTAAATAACCCAGTGCAGGAATGACAGGCTCACTGAAGAAAATTTGGGGCACCAACCGGGTTATCGTGTTTAATTAACAGAAAGTTCAAAAAAAAGAAAACACTCTTAATTTTTGCCCCTGTCTTTGTGCTTCAAATAACAAAAGTAAGTCTTGGCTTCTATCTGTGGATTAGGCTGAGTTTGCTCCGGAGCTCCATCTGGCAGGTCGCTCTTGCCAAAATGTTGCCTCCTACTGGGAAGCCAGAGTTCTTATTGTTGGGTAATTAGAAGGGGTGAAGATAGATGGTCTCACTGGTGGTATCTCAGTGCTGCAGGGAGAGAAGGAGAAGACAGTGTTAGCAGTAGCATCCCCTCTCATCCGGGTGGGTTATTCCATAAATTGCCAGAGACCATAAGGAAATCCTCCACTGCACATGTGTGATACCATATAAACCCTTAACTGGGTTACTGTAAAGGATTTTGTAGTCTGTGCATGTGCCCATGCGCATGTGTTTGCCGCAGGTAGAAGTGCCCATAAAATAATTTTCCAAAGGCAAATGCTTGGGCGATCACATTATTCCTTTTCCTGGCTGAAATAATAATAATAATAATATTTGAGAAATCGTTAAATTTATGTTGATGAGCTGAAGCACAGTGCTTTACCCAGCAACACAATCTCGAGAGTAGTAGGGTAATATGTTTAAAAGTAATGCGTTATGTAGTTCGACAGTTCTTTAAATTAACCTTGCTCAGTTGTTATCTTACTGCTACATGCAGCAGAAAGCTATTAATAAAGTATCAATTTGACTAAACATTTATAAAATGCAAGAATATTATTGGTTAATAATATTAGTGGCTAGTGATGATACTTAACTCTTTTCTGCGCAGTTTAAAGATGTTGGAGCATTCTGCCAAGAATCAGGGATATTACTTGCACATGTAAATGTGGATTATTAAGACCCCAGGTTTCTGCCTTAATCGAGTTATTCACCTTTACTTGATTATGTGTGTGCATGTAAACACACTGAATGTATATCTCTTTTTATGATAATTGTGTAATTAAGTTGTGAAATGCCTCAACAGTTTAGGTAATTGTCCTCAGGTGTTGGCGTAAGAGACTCCACCGCAACTCCTGCCTACAAACCAAATGGGCCTCAAATCCAGCTACAAAAATCAATTTTTAATTTTTGAAAGTAGAAATAAATATTTTCCTCATTTTAGGCTAACCAAAACAGTGAGAAATGGGTGTATTGTGTTTTTGATGTCACAGGAAATAGACGGATGGGTGAAATAATACTTGAAATCTGCATACATTAGCTAGTAAACAACAGAGCAGTGCTCAAGACAAACAATTTGCACAACATATGCACATTGCCAGACTATACCAACAGATAACATTTACAGTATGTTTAGTCTTGGAGCTGTCGAAATGTTACCAGACTCATCAACAGTACAGACCCCATCCGATGAATGTAGCATTTTGTAAGCACAACAGAATAGGCATCTTCTTCTTGTCCTCCCTGCCCAACTCTTTCCATTGTAGATCGTCATGTTCTTATTAGTAAAGATGTGCCAAGCAACCTACCAGCACCAGACCCAGGAAGAAATAATGATATGCAGTATTTGAAATGATATGACTGGGAGTCCTAAACCACATATCTCCTAAAAACACTTCCACAATTCCCACTGGGGGCATTTACCATCAAACCCTGGCTAGATATAAGGACAAACACGGGATCTTAATAAAATTAAGGGTTTATTTTCACAAAAATGCTCTTCAATAAGAATGAAGCTTTGTTGGAGCACAAAAGGCAAGACGAGTTGCTCAAAACAATAAGGCAATTCAATGCAAACAAAGTCCAAAAACAAGAATCAAAAGAAACAGCAAAAATCCAGGAAATCACAAAAAGGCAAAGCACAGAAAAATCAGAGTAACTGACCAAAAACTCCTAAGCACATTCGAATGAACCACCTGTGGATAGCTCTTGGGCGACCACCTACAAAACACAGCGAATATAGCACAGGCATAGAGAACAAAGCAGATTAGTAAAAGCAACACTAACATAGACAACTGACACAATAATGAAAAAAAAAGGACATAAAACAAGGAATTGAACCCCAGACAGGTGAGGGTCCTTGGCTGAAATATAACATTACTAGAAATAAAGTAACAAAAACTCAAAGCATTTCATTATTATTATTGTAAGTTGGACAGACTGAGGCACATGGAAAATACAGTAGCTGTTAAAGGCCAACATCGATGTGTTTATTCAGTGTTGACAACCAGCCCCTCCATGCCTTGTGCAACTTGATATCTCTGGCTGCTGTTATGAGCCATGAAAACTCCTCATGAAATAATTTGCACTTGAGTCATCTACTCTTGTGTTATTGACCCTCATCATGTAGCACGGGGCTTCTATTTATTGTCCCCTCCAAATTTTTCTACCTGCATTCTTGAAAATTACCACTTTTTGTAGAATGGAGTGCAAACCTTCCCAAAACTTGTATACTGCAGTGCTCCACGTACCTGTGAGACAGGTGGCTGTCAATCAGATATCCAGCCCCGCCCATCATCAGGACAATCAGCTGGTCGCTGCACTAGATTAACACCACAATAGTTCTCCACTGAATTCAATTTAGTTCAATTTAATTTGGTCTCTAAAAATTTAAATAGTTTCTGTTTTAAGCAGAGAATTTTTTTTTCCTGGGTGTGAGCCCATATTCTGCTATTGCAGCAAGGTCCATGAATTTTGCATCACTCCAGGGCCCTCAGGTGCTATATGAAGGCTAAGTTACAGCTCTTGAGGGCTATAAAAATATGTGTATGAACCTGTCTACTCTTTCAATGGAGCTTCAGGAGTTAGCTTTCAGTTCTCTGTACTTCCCTAATAACATACTTTAACTGAATTCTTTGTGTGGCCATTACTTGCTTCATGATTGCTTTCCCTTTCCTTTGAGGGGTAATCATATCTCCTCACACATATGAGCCTGAGATTATACAGGTCAAAATAAATTTTAAATGTGTAAACACCGTTTTGTTATCAGTAAGCAGACATAACTCAGTGTCATTTGTACTTGATTGTACTCTCCCCGGTACAGTCGAGCGAGCTGTACATGATGTACTGTAAGCAGGTTGTCACCTAGCAATTACTGTGTAAGCACACTGTGATTAGGGAGCCCTAAAGCAATGTGCGACTGCACTTTTAAAGCAGCCCTCTTTCGATTGAACACCCACTGGTGCTAATGCCACTGAATGAGTCTCCCCTCTCGAAGGCTGCCTTGTTATGAACTAAACTGAACAGTTAAATGGGCAAAGAATGAAGAGTAAATTACAATACTCATAAGGGCATGAACGTCTGCTAAATCCATCCATCCTTTTTCATTCTGAGGTGAGGTCCATGGATTCTTTTCTGTTTTGTACAAATTACTCACTGCAATGTGGATCAGATTCTACAGAATGAACTACCCAGTTACCCAAGGAGTTAAATGAAGTGGACAACGTGGAACATTACTAAGCAAACAGTAGCCAGTTCCAAGTTTCAGAACTACTGGTCTAATATAACCTGTTCACTAGTGAACAATTTAAAAAGAAAAGCTGGTCCACATAGAAATGGGATCTCAGATTTTGCCCAAATAGGTGCATTATTTAAAAAAAAGACTGCTTTGAAGTAAATAATAAATAAATCCATAAATAAATAAAGGAATAAAATAAACATGAAGCATAGAGATTCATAGAGTTAGCCAAAATGAAAAATGTTTTTCGAGAGCCACTCGTGTCTGCTTTCAGAGTGAGCTTCATGCACAGTGCCGACCAGACAGGCTTACAGCTGCCCTTCTTGAACTGTACAGTGATAGTGAGATTGTGGATTGGGAAAACAGATCAGCTTTTGGCACTGGTGACGGGTGGGCGGGAAAAACAGAACTCGGTGTGTGAGAGAAATCGTGACACAGGCTGTAAGAATAAAAAATAAAAACTGTGGTGGGGGGGGGGGGGGGGATCAAACAGAAAAAGCACAAGCTACAGATAGCAAGTAAATTTCTTTTCCTATTCTCATGGCAGGCAAAGTGTTTGCAAAGAACCAAAATCTTAATTTCCAACCAGCATAATTAAGTTGTAAAGGGATCTGCGTCCCTAACCACTTAAAAGCTGCAGCTAACCTGATGGATGCAAAATTAAAGTCAGGTAGAGGCAGAATGCAGAACAGAGAGGCTGGGGACATGGCGTGCTGAAAGAAATGAGTCTCAGAAGACAAATAGCCCTTGTTTGAATGCAGGTCCTCACTTCGTGTTCAAATTTTAAAAATAAGTTAATTAATTACATGCAATGCCAAGAACAGTGACTGAGAACAGCAGAACTGTTGTCATTAAAACCGCCACTTTTCATACATTCAGAGCCTTGAAAGCAGCAAGGCCTGGGGCTGATGAACATCATGACTGTGATGACCATGATGAGTGAGAGAGACACTACCATACATTGTCTTCAAGAAAATATTCAATTTTTAAACACTTTGTTATAATACTGCCTTTTTTCCTCATAAATTAACACTCAATACCCCAGAATGGAATAGCAAAAACAGAATTTTATGAATTTTTACAAGTATATTAAAAATTAAAAGCTGAAATATCACATTGACACAAGTATTCACACCCTTTTCTATCACACATGGATTTTGGCTCATTGTTGAGATGTTTTTACACCTTGTTAGTTCTCCATTTGTGGTCAATGACTGGACATGATTAACAATGGCACAAACCTGTCTATGTGAGGTCCCACAGTTGACACGGTGTATCAGAGTACATACCAAGCCATGAGGTCAGAGGAATTGCCTGCAGAGTTTAGAGAGAGGATTGTGTTGAGGCACAGATCTGGATAAGGCAACAAAAAATCTCTGAGGCACTGAAGGTTCCCAAGAGTACAGGCCTACAGAATTTTTAAATGGAATAAATCTGGAACAAATGTGACTCCTCTTGGGGCTGGCCACTCAGTGAAACTGAGCAACTGGGGGAGAAGGACTTGGTAAGAGAGGAGACCAAGAACCCAGTGAACAATTCTGATTGAGCCCTACAGAATCTGTGTGTAGAAAGGAGACTCTTTCAGAAGGACATCTCTCACTATAGTACTACATTGATCTTGGCTTTATGGCAGACTGACCAAATAACTCATGAAGGCCGACTTGGAGTTTACAAAAAGGTACATAAAGCACTGTCAGACTATGAGGAACTAAAACTGAATTGTTTGGCTTCAATTCTAAGCATCACGACCGGAGGAAACCAGACACTGTGCAAATACCATTTCAGTGATGAAGCATGGTGGTGGTAGCATCACAGTGTGGAGCAGTTTTTCTGTGACAGAGACGGGAAGACATAGTTGAGGGAAAACTGAATAAAGTCCTAAGATATCCTTATTGAAAATCCGCTCCAAAATGCTTTGGACCTCAGACTGGGGCCGAAGATTCATCTTCCAAACAGATGATGTTCCTAAGTACAAAGTAAAGACAACACATGAGTGGCTTAGGGTTAAATCTGGGAGTGTTCTTGAGTGGACCACTTAGAGCCCAGACTTGAACTCAAATGAACATCTCTAGAAGGACTTGAAAACAGCTCCGTGCTGACAATCTCAATCCAGGGCCTTCACATAGCCCCCATGACAGACAAAGTAGCATGTTGGGGTAACTGTTTTGACAGCAAAACAGAATCATACATAGGCATGAGAAACATCATGGGCCGCTATGCTCCTGGGCCTCACCCGGCCAGTGCCCATTGTGCCCATACGTTAAGACGGACTTGTGACTCAATCCAACATGACAAAGCTTGAGAGCATCTGCATAGAAGAATGGCAGACAATCCTCAAATCCAGTTGGGCAAAGCTTGTTGTGTCATATCCAAGGAGACTCCAGGCTGTAATCACTTCCAAAGGGGCTTCAACTATATAGTGAGCAAAGGGTTTGAATACTTCTGTCATTGTGATATTTCAGTTTTTTATTTTAAATAAATTTTCAAAAATTTCTAAAATCCTGTTTTCGTTTTGTCATTCTGGGGTTTTGAGTGTTTCTTGATGAGGGAAAAAATTAATTTAAATGATTTAAGCACAAGGCTGCAACATAAGAAAAAGGTGTAAAAAGTGAAGGGGCTCTGAATATTTTCTGCATATACCTGTGTCTCTGTGTATCCAGCAGGGGGCGTTAGCTCCCTGGGAATGAGTTCTTTTGTAATTGTGGCATGTTACATAACCCGAATCTATATAGATATAATATAGATATAGATATACTGTTCTCCCTTAGTGGTAAGGTGGTATGAAATCACATAGGAGAAATAACTTATCTTTGTTTAATGATGGCTTATGCTGCATAACAGAGAAAGGAAGCCAATGGCAAAACCCATTTTGGGAGTGGGGGCTCGATGTGTAGATTCTGCCATTTTCGCCACTGCAGTGGAAGGATTTTCAAGATCAGATGATATTATCTTGCATCTGTCCGTCAGCTTCAAAGGTGCTTGGCTGTTTTCCAAGGCTTTATACTGTTTCTTCCAATGCAGGCCCCCACTTTGGTGAAAACAAAATTCCAAACAAGGCAAAGAGGATACAGCTTCATGCTGACTCTGACAGACAAAAAATAGTATACAACTGCTCTCAGTCTGACTGCCCGTTTCCCAGTTGTGTCTATCTGTCTTGTCTTATAATGCTTGCCAAGCAATTAAATATGTGAACCCCTGTGCTAAATCTGGCTCTGTGTCAACTGTGCATGTGAGTAGAAAAAGGCAGATTTATAAGATATATTTGCACAGAGTACAGTGACATATTAAACTTATACTCTTATTACACTCTTTCCCATTGCCTAGGTTTAGTCGGACATGCTGGACATATTGGCAGCCATTGCGTAGGTTGGCAGGGCTTCAAAATGACATTGGTAAATAAATATGACTTCCCTTTTACTGCTCTTCCTTTGTGACTGCAGGAATACAATGACAAATGGATACATAACAACAGACATATTTGTCCTTTTCCCAATAATTTAATAGAAATAAGCCAGAAAATGGTAAAAATGAAAGCCACGGTTATGAATAGTGCAACAATCATCAGATTCTTCATTTCTGTGATGCTTACTATCTTTTGCAATCAATGCTAACCTGCTTTCAGTCAGAAAAAAAAATCTGTTTTATATAGCAGTTTTACATTGAACAGAATCCACTTTTCCTAGTGATATATCTTCTTACAAGAGGAGTGTAGTCAGATTGCTTCAAATGTAATGATACATTTATTATTCTATAGGTATATTCACAACTTTTATGACACACTACACTGCATGGATAATAATGCAAAACCTATACAGCAGAGAAAGGCATGGTGGTGCAGCAGCCAACACTGCAACATCATGGCTTCAGTGGCTGTGGTTTCATTACCAGCCTGGCTGCCTGTTGTGTGGACTTTGCATGTTCTACCTGTGTTCAGAAGGCCTTTCTTCTGACACTCTACTTTCCTCCAGAGTCCCAAAGCTTTGCAAATTACACTGACAAGCAAGTTTATATACATGTTTTTCCAATTTGTTATTAAAGGCAATGCAGAACTATTAAGTTGTGAGATCAGATATATTTTGGATGCAGAAAAAAAATACTGTACCCCTTCACTTTTTCAACATTTTGCTATGTTGCAGCCTTGTACTAAAATCATTTAAATTCATTTTACCCCCACATGAAGAAGCACTTAAAACTCCAGAATGACAAAGTGCAAAAGGATTTTAGAACGTTTTGCAAATTTTGTCAAAATAAAAAAAAATACCATATTGCCACAAGTACTCAGACCCTTTGGTAAAGCACTTAGAATCTTTTTCTGGTATATCCCATTCTATTGATCTCCTTTGAGATGTTTCTACGCCTTGTTTGGAGTCCACCTGTGGTCAGTTCAATTGGTTGGACTTGGTTAGGAAAGGCAAACACCAGTCTGTAGAAGGTCTCACATCAGACAATCTATATCAGAGCATAAACCATGGCACGAGGTTGAAGGAATTGCCTGTAGAGCTTATTGATAGGATTGTGCTGAAGATCTGAAGCAGACTACAAAAAATCCTATAGCACTGAAAAAGCACAGTGGCATCCACTATTCTTAAATTGATGAAGTTTGGAAAAACAATGACTCGTCCTAGAACTGTCCAGTCAGCCAAACTGAGCAATCATGGGAGAAGAACCATGGTAAGAAAGATGTGCAAGGACCCGATTTTCACTCTTTTGGAGCTCCCGAGAATCTGTGTGGAAATGGACGAAAATTCCAGGACAATCATCACTGCAAACTCAAACGATCCGGGTGTTTTGATAGACAGAAGCCTTTCTTCAGTAAATGATACATGGAAGCCCACTTGGAGTATACAAGAGGCAGCTAACAGATTCTCAGACCGTTATAAACAAAATTCTGTGATCTGATGAAACCAAGATTAGCATTATGTCAGGAGGAAACCTGGCAACACTCATCAACTGTGCAATTCCATTCCAACAGTAAAGCATGGTAGCATGGGGTAGCAGCATCATGCAGTGGAATTGTGTTTCAATGGCAGGGACCGGAAGACTACACAAGGTTAAGCAAAAGCTGAACGGAGAAAAGTCCAGAGATATCTTTGATCAAACCCTGCTACACTGCAATTTGGACCACAGGCTGGGCCAAAGGTTCACCTTCCAGCAGTACAATAAACCTAAGCACAAACCAAAGACAATACAAGAGTGGCTTAGGGACTGAATGTTCTTGAGTGGACCACCTGGAGACCTGAAAATAGCAGTCCACTGATGGTCTTAATCCAGCCTGATAGAACTTGAAAGCATCTGCAGAGAAGAATGGCAGAAGACTTCAGGCCATGATCACTGCCAGATGTACTAAATATATAAATATATATATATATATATATAAATATTATATTAATAACTATTCAAATACTTGTATTAATGTAACATTTCTGTTTTTTTATCTATAATAATAAAAGGCAAAGTCCTCACTGACTGACTCACTCACTCACTCACTGACTGACTCATCACTAATTCTCCAACTTCCCGTGTAGGTGGAAGGCTGAAATTTGGCAGGCTCATTCCTTACAGCTTACTTACAAAAGTTAGGCAGGTTTCATTTCGAAATTCAAAGCATAATGGTCATAACTGGAACATATTTTTTGTCCATACACTGTAATGGAGGAGGCGGAGTCACGTATCGCGTCATCACGCCTCCTACATAATCACGTGAACTAAAAACAAGGAAGACATTTACAGCACGAGTCACACGCGGGAACGAAGGTAAATTACGTTAATTTTTGACTGTCTTTTAATACTGTGTGAGCATACATATTAACACATGTGCAATTAAACGTGTGCATTTACGGGGTGATTTCTCAGGCTTAAAGGCTCACCTTTTATCAAACGCGGGAAGAAAGGTAACTGACGTTGTTCACTGTCTTTTAATACTGTGTAACCATACATATTAACACATGTCCAATTAAACGTGTGCATTTACTGGGTGATTTCTCAGGCTTAAAAGCTCGCCTTTTACTAAAAAGGTAAATGCAAAACTATTTTCAATCAGTTTATTGAAACGCTCCCATTAAGGATTGCAATAACATATTCGCGAGATAAAACAACGAAGTAAGGGGAAATGGAGGAACAGCCGCAAACAGCGAAGAGCAAAAAATTAATTAAACAATTGAGAACGGAGCGAGTTAAGCATAGAAGCAGGTTCATAAGGGAAACAAAGCACGGTGTAAAACGTAAGTTTAAATTAAGTTAATAGAAACGCTCCCGCTGCGGATTGCAATAACATATTCGCGAGATAAAAGTTTAATGAGAAGACACGAGGTGTAAACGAAGCACACGCCGTGGCGCAACGTTAGGGGCAACAGTTTCAACCATTCTATGATCTGCTTCTCGCAACTGAAAGACGGCACATGGCGGATGTTAGCCGACTTGCTGACCGCAACGTTAGGGGCTTCAACTATGGCGCTGACGCCATATCTCAGTGCCAACACTTTGCAGACTGTACTTAAAAGACACGCCCTCCTCACTGGACAGTTAAAAACACCAATCAAACTAACGATGACATCAAGTATTACCCAATCAAAAGTAGGAAAGGAGGCATCTTCATAAAATGCGTGTGGGATGATTTGCATGAGACGCTGCTTTAAAAAAAAAATGATAAAAAAAATACGGGATAAATCCCGTCCAGTATTGATTCAAAACGGGACGCGCAATTTCATTCTCAAACGCGGCACGATTCCGTATTTTAAAGGACGGGTGGCAACCCTACAGTGCCAGGTAACCACCCATACAATCAGATTGTGATTCAGACTAGGAATGCAATGAATGTAATTACCCCGATCTACATACAAGGCGAAAGTCTTGCGACATTCAAAGATGATGGTTTGGGATAATTAGTACTTATTAAGTACAACATTGAACATAAAAGAGCTTATGAAGCCTTGAACCGAAAAAAGCAAGATCTCAGAGATCGTAAAAAAAAAAAAGGAGGTAATGTCGTTTTACTCGCTGTAGATTTTACTCAAACATTACCAGTTATTCCACGAGGGAGACCAGCACATGAACTCAACGCGTGTTTAAAATCCATGCTTCTCCCACGGTCGGTTATATGTCGCGTGTTCTCGGGTATGTAAAAACATAAAATGATGTAATTGAACAAAATGTATGTGTGTACAGAAAATAGGACAGAATGATGAAACTTGTTTGTGTTTTGCGTACGTGACAAGAAGCATGTATACTTTCTGGAAGTTTTCTTTTGATGATGTGTGTGACAAGAAAATATACCTTTAGGGTAATGACTTTACAAAATTGGAAAAATACAATGAGTCAGGACGCTATTTTTATTGCTTACGTGGTCAACGATCAGGAGATTAGAAAGGTATAAAAGAGCAAGGACATCTGCGCTCGAGGCAGATGAAGCGCGGTGTCCTAGGACTGTGTTTCTCTGTCATTTTACCCTTGTCTGGTATGTATCAATAAAAAGGTTTTTACTAATTTTAATTTTCTTCTCTGTCTTCAGTCACAAAAAGTGTCCACAGTTTTTGGCGCCCGGACGTGGGGCAGGAGACGGCCGGTCGACTCCTCCAGCGAGACCATTTCAGTGATCCGTCTTACCAGCGGACTGCCGTCAACTTGAGCGCTCCGGCAGCAGAGCATGCAGCTCCGGCAAAAGTTAGGACTGCCCTGTCCTGAAACAGTTCTTGCGTGAGGAGTCCCTGGTCTCCTCTTTGCTACATCCACAGTGACTGAACGGATTTCCAGACAGAGCTTGCACACTTCCAGGCTGGGGTAAGCACCGGGGGATTTCCGAACATTTTTTATTTTCTAAATTACAGGAGGGCGAGTTTCCTGTTGACTGTCTAGTCATACTCATATCTCAACGGGTTGCTTAAGGTGATGGAGACTTGACCCAAGCAGTTTGACGCATACGAAAGGTCTGATGAAAGGATACTGGCCTCACCCATATCCTAGACTCGGCTGGACGTATTGATGTAGTATTCTGCTGAACCGAATCGGACACGAAGTCACCTGAGCTGGAATCCGGGGATGTGAGCGGACAGGCTAACGGGACGAGTAACGGGGTGGTATATATATATATGTATGGAAATATAAACCGAAAAAGAGCACAGATTGCAGGATTGCTGTTAGGAACGGAATGATATGTAGCGCTATGGAAGATATGTAGCGCTATGGAAAAATAAATAAATCTACATACGGAATAAGCAACAATACCGTGTTCTCCTGGGAACTGGGAAAGGACCGATAGTTAGGTGTCTCCCCTTGGGAAAAAGAAGGGAACAGTAAGGGAATAGTGAGTGGCACACTTAATACCTCGCTGATTCATACGGACAAGGGATTAGGCGAATCAGTATATGTAGCGCTATGGAAGATATGTAAGAAGGGAACAGTAAGGGAATAGTGAGTGGCACACTTAATACCTCGCTGATTCATACGGACAAGGGATTAGGCGAATCAGTATATGTAGCGCTATGGAAGATATGTAGCGCTATGGAAAAATAGTTGGAAAATTAAATACAGAACCCGGGAGAGCAAGGGGAACTTATAACAGTAAGCCTGTTAATCGCCGCACAGGGGGATCAAAATCATTAATGCTGGAAGAATTATTTTCGGAGGATCAACAGACGCCCCGTAAAAATGGGTCTCCTAGAAAATTAATAGAAAAGAAGACAGGTTTAGATTTCAAGAAGGCATATAAGAAATGGAATAGACAGAGTGGTGGGCGTTGGCCGATAGAGGGGACAGGAGATGTAAGTGAAATACAGGAAACTAGGAAGATCCTGTGTAGGAATAAGCAGGGTTGTTATAATAGTGGACCGTATCGAATGGATATGTTCGATAGATGGGAATTAGTAATAAAAGACAGAAATTTAGAAGCAGTACAGAAACAGAATGAATTGTTGTGGGCAAATGAGGGAAAGGCTAAAAAGGAGAAAGAGGAATTACTAATTACATTACAGAAAGTTCAGATAGGCACTGAACCACAGGCAGATGGGAGGAAAAGGAAGAATAATCCAAATAAAGACCCCCTTTATCCTATTATTTTTTCCCCTCCTCAGTACCAACCTCAGGCACCTCCATTATCCCCTCCTCTATCCCCATTCCGACTGCCCCCCCTGCACTACAACTAGCAGAAGTTTCCCCTGATGATTCCCCAGGCACAGATCACTATGACCCCTCTACCCATCGTGATGACCCACCCTGTACTAGACAAACCCCCGTCTCCAAATGCACTCGAAGTCAAACCTCCAAACCAGCTCCAATTTTTTTCTCTTCTGATCCTTCACCTTTACTTACTTGCCCTTTAATAGAA
This sequence comes from Erpetoichthys calabaricus, assembly GCF_900747795.2. Classification (NCBI taxonomy): domain Eukaryota; kingdom Metazoa; phylum Chordata; class Cladistia; order Polypteriformes; family Polypteridae; genus Erpetoichthys; species Erpetoichthys calabaricus. Next base: position 172,883,423 of record NC_041396.2, on the reverse strand, counting down.
GTTCCCAATCCCCATTATAACCCTGCCCATCCAGCCGGACCCCAAAATCCCACAACAGTTATGATAAATCGGAACTGGGACATCCAAGAACTAAAAGATGTCGTGAATGCACTTCCAGATCCAAAGGAAGTAGGAGGACTAAAATTTGTTGAACAACTTGATCAGTTAGATAGCATGTATAAGCCTAATGCTGCTGAATGGACCCAGGTACTTCGTCGAAAGCTTGGGACCACATGGGCCACTGTTAGCAGGGGTGTCCGCAATGACGTTCCATGGGTATGGAACCCAGCTTTAACTCGAGGACAGGGGATAGGTGGAGAAGGCGAATTTAACCCACAATGGGAGGCGTTGAGACAAAATATTGCAGAAAAATATAAAAAAGGAACGGACTGGTCCCTTATTTCTGCTGCAAAACAAAAGAGAGACGAAACGGTTGATGAATGGGCACATAGGATTCAAGACCTTATGGCTAATCACTCGGGCTTGGAAAATGTTGATGACCGCACCCAAGCTGCAGTTCCACCTTTTGTTTCCGGTTTGCGCCTTGATATACAAAACAAGGTCCGCACTTCCTGTATTGAGTGGGAAAGTGCCACGTTTGATGAAGTCAAACGACATGCTGAACATGCCGAAAAACAAACTAAGCAGAAGGAATCGGACTCTCATGCCAAATTATTGGCAGCACAGATGAACTATTATACCAGGAATGCTCCTGACCAAGGTCGAGGATATGGCTTTAGAGGAAGGGGACGAGGACGAGGAAGAGGACGAGGTGGTTTTAGAGCTCCTCCTGTTGACCACACTAAGAATCCTTTTATTCCCTCTCCCTTAAATTCCAATGCTAATTCCTTCTCTTGCTACGCCTGTGGTGGAACTGGACATTTTCGTCGGGAGTGCCCTCACAGACAGCAACAGCCCCCACCTCCCCTTATTCCACCTGTTTTTTCTGACACCCCTGACCAACAATACTGGCCATAGGAAAACGCTGGGACCTCCAGCCACTCTTTTCAACTACCTTTGCTCACCCATAATTCAGAGACTGATCCTTTACTGACATTGTTCGTTGATGGCACTGAGACTGTTTTCTTAATCGACACTGGTGCCACTCGATCTACCCTCTCGCTGGCAAAGGTCCCTGCCTCGAACGAAACTGTTACTGTGCTTACTGCTTCTGGACAACCTCACCTTCTTCAAGTGTCAAAACCTCTTCAAGTCCAGTCACGTCCTGGCGGACATACCTTACTGCATCGTTTTCTTTTCTGTTCTACCCCCAAGTTGTTACCCCTTACCCCAAACCCTCTTTTGCAGCTTGGACTTTAGATATTTCCCCACACACCATTCTCCTCAAAGCCCTACACTCTTTTTCCCCTTGTCTTTTTCCCAATTTACAGGCCCCTGACATTTTACACTGTACTGCCCAATACTTCCCTATAGAAGTAGACACCCCCTGGCTAGAATCTTTCCTTACTTCTGGTACTTGCCCCGAAACCCTTCACATCTCCTGTGTTTTTATTTCATCCACAAAGGCAGCTGCTTCTGTTCATCTTACATGCTCACAGCACATATATTATCTTGGCGGCACAGTGCCTCATATTTCCTTAGCTAAATCACGCACTGTTAAATGGGGGGAAATAGGACCATGGGTAGAAAAATGCCTTGAAAGAACAGACTGGTTACAAGTTACTCCAGGTATTTTTGATACTCCTGACCATTTAATAACTAAAGTGGTGTTTCAAACTGATTTTTTAGTTCATCGCGCTTTGTGCCGTCCTTCCTCTTTTGCTTGTTCATTACAAACCACTTTCCCTTCTTGGCTCTCTATGCTCCCTGATTCACTATGGTCCCAGGGAAAGAATGATTATGGAAGGATAGCCCATTGTGAGCCTCTGGTGATCCACCCGAAATCCTCCTTCCGCCCGCACCGTGCCCAATATCCTCTGTCTCCCGAAGCAGAGGCTGGCATCTCCGCCGTACATCCCGATCTCGTCAAACGCGGTACCGCCGTTGGACATGGACCGTCATGCCTCAGGGATACACTGAAGCCCCTTGTGTTTATGGACAAGCTCTTGCCCAAATTTTAGAAGGCTTTTGGCCGGAAATAGGTAGTACATTGATACAGTATGTAGATGGAAATGATATGTAGCGCTACGGAAGAAAATTGTACAATAGATACTCAGAAATTGTTGCTGTTTCTGGGGGAAAATGGCCATAAAGTTTCTAAAAGTTAAGCTGCAGCTAAATATCTAGGTCATGACATTACGTATGGAACAAGAGCTGTCTCTAGCGATCGCATTACAGCCATCCAAAATCTTCCTAGACCGGTCACAAAACAACAGGTTATGTCTGTTTTAGGTATTCTGGGCTACTGCAGACAGTGGGTTCTAAATTTTACTGAAAGAGCACAGCCGTTGCAACAATTGGCTAATACTCCTGGCATCCTCCTTTCTGGCCAGGTCCAATGGAATGAACAGGCTGAGAAGGCTCTCTGTAACCTCAAAACTGCTCTTCTATCTGCGCCCGCGCTAGGTTTGCCTGATCATTCTCGTCCATTCACTTTGTTCATGGACGAAAAGCAGGGATTTATGAATGCAGTACTGACGCAACAACATGGAGATAAACAAAGACCGGTGGCTTATTTTTCTAAAAAAAAACTGGATCCAGTGGCCGCAGCACTTCCTCCGTGTCTTCGTGCTGTGGCTGCAACAACAAAAGCTGTATTAGCAAGCACGGATGTAGTTCTCATGAGCCCCCTAACAGTTAAAGTGCCTCACGCTGTACATTCTATCCTAGTACAAGCCAAAACTTCACATCTCAACTAGTTACGCAGTGGTCCAAGGGGACCGCCTGCTGGAAGCAAATCGAATTTCATCAAGCTTAAGTGCACAAGCAGCTGAACTCATAGCACTCACTCGAGCATGTCAGCTGTCCGAAGGGAAGATCGTAACAATTTATACAGATTCCAGGTATGCTTTTGGAGTCTGCCATGATCATGGAGCACTATGGAAACTAAGGGGATTTAAGACCAGTACTGGCAAACCCATCCAACATCAGAAATTGATCGAATCCCTTTTAGAAGCTATAACCAAACCATCGAAGCTAGCGATTGTTAAATGTCAAGCTCACACAGGAAAACAGGATCCTGTTAGCAAAGGAAATGAATTAGCTGACCACTTTGCTAAAGAGGCTGCATATAATAACACACCAATTTCTTTATTCCAACAGAGAAATGACCAGGACCCTGATAATCAAATTATTTCTTTACAGAGTGCAGCCACGGATATCGAAAGGAGAAAATGGTCCAAAGAAGGGTCCCTCTCTGATGGAGTCTGGACTCATAAACACACTAACAAACCTTTTCTCCCAAAAGCCTCTTTCCCAGGAATGGCAAAAATCGCCCATGGCCTCGATCACGCAGGTAGAGATGCCATGGTTCGAGATGTTGAAAAACATTGGGAAGCTGTAGGTTTCTCTACATATGCAGAGCAATTTTGCAGACGCTGTGCAATATGTCAAAAGTTTAATGTGGGAAAAGGTACCCAGGTAAGTCCCGCCGTTACCCCTAATCCAATGGGTCCGTTTGAACACCTCCAAATGGATTTCATTGAACTAACCCCGTCTAAAGGGTACCGATATTATCTTGTGATTGTCGATGTGTTCTCCCGATGGGTAGAGGTTTTCCCTTCAAAACACAACGATGCCAAAACAGTAGCTAAAGCACTAATTAAAGAGATTATTCCAAGATGGGGTATCCCTCAAAAGTTACAAACAGATAATGGCACTCATTTTGTGAACTCCGTTATAAATGAATTAACCACCTGGCTCCAAATTAATGTGCACCATTATTGTAAATACCATCCCCAAAGCGGAGGCATCGTAGAACGATGCAATGGCACTTTAAAAGCTAAACTCGCAAAAATTTGTGAACAAACTAATTTATCATGGCCGGATGCACTACCCTTAGCTTTAATGGGACTAAGGGGACGGACACACCGACAACTGGGACTATCGCCGTTTGAGATTCTGACCGGACGTCCCATGCCCGTTGGCATGGTTGTAGGAAATGTGAATTTGCATACTGTGGACAATGATCTTCTCTCTAGTCTTGCAGGTTTCCGAACCTCGTTGAAGGAAGTCCACCAGCAAGTTAATCAAGCCTGGACGATCAGCCCACCTTCTAAGGATTTACCAATTCCCTTGGGCACCTGGATCCTGGTTCGAGATACTCGGAGGAAACACTGGCATCAGCCTAGGTGGAGAGGACCATTCCAAATTCTTCTACCCACACCACACGCCGTGAAAGTTGAAGGACTGCCTGCCTGGATCCACGCATCACATTGCAAGAAATGGCTATCTTAAAAATACTTTTTCTGTTGACTGTTACCCGCACCCTCTCAGGCTACCCAAGGATGGGTGGTGATCTCTATCTAAGTACTTTGCCGCCTCTATGGAAAGGGCATATATGCTACATGAGGAGCACATGTCTCGTTTAGCTTCTTCCATTTTCTCCTCCCCATCCCCTTTCCCCCCCCTTCCCCTTCATCAACCATTTCAATTTAATTATATATTGCCCACATCATTTTGTTCAAAAAGGGAGGAGTGTAAAAACATAAAATGATGTAATTGAACAAAATGTATGTGTGTACAGAAAATAGGACAGAATGATGAAACTTGTTTGTGTTTTGCGTACGTGACAAGAAGCATGTATACTTTCTGGAAGTTTTCTTTTGATGATGTGTGTGACAAGAAAATATACCTTTAGGGTAATGACTTTACAAAATTGGAAAAATACAATGAGTCAGGACGCTATTTTTATTGCTTACGTGGTCAACGATCAGGAGATTAGAAAGGTATAAAAGAGCAAGGACATCTGCGCTCGAGGCAGATGAAGCGCGGTGTCCTAGGACTGTGTTTCTCTGTCATTTTACCCTTGTCTGGTATGTATCAATAAAAAGGTTTTTACTAATTTTAATTTTCTTCTCTGTCTTCAGTCACAAAAAGTGTCCACAGGTAGGTACACCAAAAAATGTATACATTTAAGCATGTAATGGGCAAAGAAAAAATGAGGTATACCCGAAGGCACTGCAGTAGTACTCAATGTAACTTTACTTCTTAAATGTTAATGTTTTACTGTTTAATAATTTATACGCTTCTTATATATTGTTCAAATTCTTTTATGAAAATACCAGTGACAGCGCAATGCACGATAACATGGAGTGAATACACCATACGCATCTGCCCACGGCCGCCCTGGTGTGCGCAGATAGGAGTTGATTCTAAAATAAAATAAACATAAAAAGAGTAATACATTCATCACCCATAAAGCGGATAGCAGACGTGACGTATTATATGTGTACCACATTTCAAGTCAATACGTGAAACGGTTTGCAAGCTACATGTGATTTAAAATCCTGGACAGACCAACGAAAAGCCACGGTAGCAAATTATTGAAGAAGATTTTACTGTTTAATAATTTATATTTATATGAAATGTGCTTCTTATATATTACTTCATATTCTCATATGATAATGATGTTAATGTTGTTTATATTGATTTCTATGTTATTGTAAGTGCATCTATGTGTGTATATGTATGTATGTATGTGTATATATATATATATATATATATATATATATATATATATATATAAAAAATATATATATAAAAAATATATGTGTATATGTATATATAATATATCTGTATATGTGTGTATATGTGTGTGTATATGTATATATATATGACAGCAACACTCATAACAATGACAACACAATTACATTGACAATCATGTTACGTTATTTTTAAAATGTTTCCTTTACTTTTTCATAACCTCTTTAACACACTACTTCTCCGCTGCGAAGCGCGGGTATTTTGCTAGTTTTTAATAAATTGCAAAAAATCCTAAAATCCTAATTGCGCTTTGTTATTCTAGGGTATTGAGTGTTACTTGATGAGGGAAAAAAATAATTTAGCACAAGGCTGAAACACAGCAAATGTGAAAAAAGTGAAGGGCTCTGAAATATCTCTGAATCCACTGTACATCTATATATATAATTCACTAAGTCCATGGCAAGCAAGACGCAAGCAAGACAGAGCCACGCCCGCCAACTCACAGAGCCTCGCCCACCAACAATTCACTAAGCAGCCAACCATGGCACGCAAGACAGAGACCATGGGATACGCACGACAGAGCCATCGCCCGCCAACTGTAACCCTCCTCCCGACTCCACCCTCGCTCTCGAGGCATGCACACTGCCTGCTCATGTGCCAGCACGCAACACCTCACCAAACACCGCCTCAGTCGCTTTCATCTCTGCTACAGTCCACATGCACCTCTGAGCCATGTTGACTTTTCATTGTTCTTTTCGGTTCCGGCTGCTTTTCTATATATAATCCACCAAGTTGCCCGACCATGGGATACGCAAGCATGCAAGACAGAGCCCCGCCCGCCAACTCTAACCCTCCTCCCGCATCATTGGATATGCACGACAGAGCTCTGCCCGCCAACTCTAACTCTCCTCCCATGTCATGGGATACGCACGACTGCGTCCATCCTTGCAAACTGTTTTACACACTGCATACAGCGATTCCCATCTGCGACAAACATGCTTCTTCTTAGATGGTTCTGCAGGAACGGGGAAAACCTTTATCTACAAAAACCTGATTCATACCATACAGTACTAAGAGCATAGTGTTTTTGTTGGCTTGCCCGCCCGCCCGCCCGCCCGCCTGCCTGACTGTTACCAGCATTCACCGCAATGTACTGGAGTGTAAAACTATCGCAGCTGCTACCTCACAAACTGTCCTTATTCCCCGGATTTCCCTGTATAATTCACTAAGCAGCCGACCATGGCACGCAAGACAGAGACCATGGGATACGCTAAAAGTAACCGGAACCGAAAAGAACAATGAAAAGTCAACGTGGCTCAGAGGTGCATGTGGACTGTAGCAGAGACGAAAGCGACTGAGACGGTGTTTGGTGAAGTGTTGCGTGCGGGCACATGAGCATGACGTGGGAGGAGGGTTAGAGTTGGCGGGCGGGGCTCTGTCGTGCGTATCCCGTTTTCAGTCACGGACAATTGTATGTTGCTCTCTCCAGAGTTCCATCTTTTCATTCACTCACAGTCTTATCCTCAAACCCACCCCATTTGGACAACTGTGTCTTTCAGGAAGTGTTCACCCATCAATAAATAATTATGCGGCGGCTAGTATTATATAAATGTTTTATTAAAACTCTGACTATATAATGGTTTTTCAAAATCTACCAAATTAATAAGTGTCTAATAGTACAATACAATACAATACAATTTATTTTTGTATAACCCAAATCATACAAGAAGTGCTGCAATGGGCTTTAACGGGCCCTGCCCCTTGACAGCCCCCCAGCCTTGACTCTCTAAGGAGACAAGAAAAAACTCCCAAAAAAACCCTTGTAGGGAAAAAATGGAAGAAACCTTGGGAAAGGCAGTTCAAAGAGAGACCCCTTTCCAGGTAGGTTGAGCGTGCAGTGGGCGTACAAAAGAAGGGGGTCAACACAATACAGTACAATACATAGAACAGAATAAATCCTCAATACAGTATAAAAATAAAAATTCTAGAAGTACGGAGTAGAATTTCACATTAGATGATATCACATAATATGATTTGGATTTGTTTTAAGTCCTGGAGACCTCATTCATCAAGCTGCCTCCCCCATTTGGCCATTCCACATCTGAAATAGCGCTAATCCGATGAAAGGACTCCTCATTCCCACGTCCCCATTCATCAGGGATGACTTTACCTTAGGCAGACAATCTACAATTTAAAGAGATTGTTATTTTCTTGTGAATTGTTACATTATTTTCACTTTTACTTTAAAAACTTTTGTAAAAACAATACTTGTTTCTTTATTTCCTGCCCCGTGCGATGTTACATCTCTTTCTTCCCAGATGTATAATGCTGCTCGTGTTGTGAAGGGTGTTGCGGCTGAACGTACGCTAAGGATATGCCTTTGGATCATTTGCTGTCTTTTTGCTGCTTGCTAGCTGCCTCTTCTGCCTGTCGCATGTCGTTGTTTTAAGAGCTCAGAGCACATGATGCTTGCCTGCCAAAAGCAATCCAACAACTGCTAGCTTAGAGGTCTGTTGACTTGTTTTAAATGATGGCTCACTACCTGGTCTCGCGTGATACCTGTCTTTTATTTCTGGCCACGGGCGTGGCTGAATTCTTTCTTGCAGGATGTATAACGCTGCTCGCGTTCTGAGGGGGTGGGGCGGGGGGAGCTGCTGTCGCGCTGCCCTTCGATCTTTTTAAAGCCTGTACAGCCGCTGTCCTTTTTGCTACGGCCCTGGGACAATCTCTTGGCACCAAGTCTCATGTTTACGGTCGCCGCAAGACGCACCGTGGCAAGTCTCATGGGTCTTTTAAATGTCTTTTGAGATTATCATGTATTGTAGCCTTGCATTTGCTTTCCATTCCAGGATTTTTTTTTATATATAGATAGATAATTAAATCTAATGTGTGGTTATGAGTATGTGTTGTACCTTTGACAGTCTGACAAAATCCTACTGAATTTAACAAATAAGTAAAACATTTGCTAAAAGTGTCAGTTTCCACATCAATGTGTACGTTAAAATCCCCCATCAATACTACGTGATCATAATTTATAGCCAAATCAGATAAAAGGTTGCAAAATTCCGTCACGAACAAGTAGTAGATATTGGTGTCAATTTTGTTTGAATTATTTTTAGGTGAGGAAGATAAAAGTTTTGGGGTAACTTAACCTAGAAGCCTAACTATAAGTTTCAACAAATTACAATCTAAACTAAATCTGGCGCCACTTCTCAGAATGAAACAAGAGATTATATTTGAAAATAGCCACATTTGCATTTTCCCTGATTTTTCACCTTCAACAGCTGCTAAACTTACTGCATTTTACAGCATTAAACAACACTTACAGAAAGCCGAAATCAGATGCAGCCTCTTGTATCCTGCTTAATTGAGAGTGGATATTCAAGGCAAGTTATACATTTTAAGTTCTCCAGATGAAGCAGAAAAAGAATTAAAAATTGATTCAGACACTTATTGAAATATGATCGTGAGTTGCATTGTGTGCTGGCAAGGCAAAGAAGATTTCACCTACAATTTGGCCTATCTGCAATGAGACTTTTGCCATAATTATATATTCCTTTCATTCCCTGATACTTTAGTGTTTTAACTACAATTATAATTATAACTATACGTACGTGTGTGTGATATATATATATATATATATGTCTCAAAAAGACTCCAAACAGTCAAAAAGGTTTGGGGCAGCCACGCGTATATTATGATACTGGCTGCAAAAGGTTGACATGATTGAATTGTTTACAAGACTGAGTCCAAAACTGCATATGTGGAGGTAAGATGTCAGTTTTAAGAGCTAGTGGAAGAAATGATGTCATCTGTGCCAGAACTGGAAGTGACGTCATCAGAGGTGCCGGGACCGGAAGTGACATCATCAGAGGCGCTGGAACCTGGTGGGATTTCCCGGGAATGGTCTGCAAGGAACTGAGAGAGACAGTCAGCACACTCCGCCACCCCCTGGTCTGATGTAGTATTACAATTACTCAAGCCCTTTAGCTGCCTCTTAATCACATGTATGTGACAATATATATATATATATACAGTGGAACCTCGGTTTACGACCATAATTCGTTCCACAACTCTGGTCGTAAACCGAGTTGGTCGTGAACCGAAGCAATTTCTTCCCTAGGATTGTATGTAAATACAATTAATCCGTTCCAGACCGTAGAAACTGTATGTAAATATATACATTTTTTCAGTTTTTAAGCACAAATATAGTTAATTATACCATAGAATGCACAGCGTAATGGTAAACTAAATGTAAAAACATTGAATAACACTGAGAAAACCTTTAACAACAGAGAAAACTAACACTGCAATAGTTCGCGCTATAGTGCTAGGAACCGCTCTCGCTAAAAACACTTTTGTTAATGAGTTTTAAGCACAGGGGAAAAAAGGAACATTTGAAAAATCCGTAATTTAATAAACCACCAAGAAAAGTAACACTGCAACAATGCAGGCTAAGAACCGATCACCGGAAACATAACTGAAAACAAAAACAAGCCTTCTCTAACTTATGCGTCCCTCAATCGCTCTGTGTGTGTGTGCGTGCGTCTCTCTTTTGCGAGCCTGGAGCGCTCCTGTGTGTGTGCCCGCGTCTCTCTCCTACCCCCCCCCCCCCCCCCCAGCCTGTGTGTGTGTGTGCGTGCGTCTCTCTTTTGCGAGCCTGGAGCACCTGTGTGTGTCTCTCTAGCACTTGCCTCTCTCTCTCCCCCGCCTGTGTGTGCGTGCGTCTCTCTTTTGCGAGCCTGGAGCGCGCGTCTCTCTCCTACCCCCCCCCCCCCCCCCCAGCCTGTGTGTGTGTGCGTGCGTCTCTCTTTTGCGAGCCTGGAGCACCTGTGTGTGTCTCTCTAGCGCGCGCCTCTCTCTCCCCCGCCTGTGTGTGCGTGCGTCTCTCTTTTGCGAGCCTGGAGTGCCTGTGTGTGTTGTCACGCTTGGGTCACAGATTTGCACAGAGACACAGGAGGTTGTAGAAAAAAAGGAACTTTATTCAAAGCACTGCAAACAAACATTTGTCTCTTTTCAACAGTTTAAACGTGCTCCATGACAAGTCAGAGATGACAGCTCCGCCAGGAGCACAGATTGTCTGAGAGAGAAAGAAGGAGAAGCAAGCAACCAATTTAACAAACTGAAAGAAGCCCGTGCAGGCTTTTTAAGAAGGCGGAGCACCGCACGAGAGGCATATTACGCGACAGAGCCGGCAAGAAGGGAAAGGAGGAATGTGAAGGTAGTCTGTCCATGTTTCTTAGGGGTTTTCCCAGGGGCGTCTGTATTCACTGGGGGTGCGATCAGCTTTGCAGCTCACAGTGTGTCTGTCTAGAGCGCTCCTGTGTGTGTGCGCACACGCCTCTCTCGCGCGTGTTCCTGTGTGTGTGTGTGTGTGTGTGTACAGCCCTCTGTCTCTTGCGCTGCCTGTGTGTGTGTGTGTGTGTGCGCGTGTGTGTGTGCGCGCGCGCGCGCTCTCTCTCGCTCGCTGCACAGGAAATGCACAGGGAGAGAATGAACATCAACAAACCGAAAGGGAACCTGGCTTATTCGTAAACCGAGTGTTTGGTCGTGAACCGAGGCAAAAGTTTGGCGAACTTTTTGGTCGTAAACCGAGTTGTACGTATACCGAGACGTTCGTGAACCGAGGTTCCACTGTATATATATATATATATATATATATATATATTGTGACAGTTTAAGGGTCCCCGTGACCCCTTGAACCCTCAGACCAGACATCGGACACCAGATAAAAGTCCAAGAATTGACTTTATTATTATAAATAGGTGCACAAAGCACCACCACTCCACTATACTCAATAACAATCAATAATCAAATAAACAATCCTCCAATCTACCAGACACTTAGGCACCCTGCCTCCCAACTCAGCTCAACGCTCTGGTCTCTCACAGTCCTTTATATAGTCCGTGACCCGGAAGCATTTCTCTCTCTCTGTCCATGCGACCGTGAACACTTCCGGGTCAGATAAAAGCTCCTTTTCTTCAACCCGGAAGTGTGTCATTCGCTCTGTCGCCGTGACTAAGACGTACTTCCGGGTTATAGGTGAAACAAAAGTCTCTGTGCCTTCCTGCAGCATCCCCTGGAGGTTCCCATGGTATCCAGCAGGGCTGTGATGAAAAACTCCATTGTCCATGATGCCCTGCTGGAACTCAGGGCACCTCTATGTTGCAGGCAGGGCTCCACCTGGAGGCTTGGGGGTATTGGCCAGGATGAACGGCCGGCCATATTCCACAATATTATATATATATACATATATATATATATATATATATATATACATATTGTCAAGCACGAGCACATGGGGAGCAGTCTAAGGACCCGACACGCACCATAGAAAGCCGTGCTGGGGGGCAAAGGCAGCGTACTAACCTTTCTTTCTTTATTTCTTCAGAAAGAACGAAGCGCCGCCGCCGTAAAACCACCCAGACGACTAAAGGATCTGCTGCACTTCCAGGTTCCTTTATACCCTCTGGTCCCCCCTTGCTGATGTCAGCCGCCCGTCCACCATCACGCCTTTCCCAGCATCCCATTGATTAATTTCCGGTCAACCCCTATAAGTTGTCCGTCTTCCTGTCCTCTTGTGTCTCTGATTTTGTTAAAATTACTGACCTTGATTCTTTTTGTTTGGTACAGTATATGGGGCTAAAAACCCCAAATCTTTATAGGCGAAACACGTGTCGCGTACTCTTTGCATTATTTGACAGTAAACTATTTCAACCATTCTATGATCTGCTTCTTACAACTGAGGGCACCGTGGCGGATGTTAGCTGACTTGCTGACCAACCACAAGCGTTACCTGGTAGGTAACCACCCATACAATCAGATTGTGATTCAGACTACGAATGCCGTGAATATATATATATATATATATATATATATATATATATATATATATATATATATATATATATATATATATACACACATACTATAATTAGAATTATAATCGTAATTGAATTGTAACCGAATTTTTTCTTTCCCCCACATTCTTGATTTATTGTATTAGGATTATACTATTAAATGTAATCTGCTTTTCCATAGGTACTGTTTAACATCATACCCTGGGTTTATTCTTTCAGGCCTCTTTAAGATTATAGGAGATGAGACACAAAAATAACCGGACTGGTAAAAAATATATATTTATTGATAAATTACAGCATTCAAAACATTGTCACTTTTTATATACTTCCCATCCCGATCTACACCGCTCCATACGTATCTTCCACTGATTGAAACAGTGCTGGAAGTCTTCTTGCTTGAGGCTCTTCAACAGGCTTGTCATTTTTTTCTTTACTTCATCCACTGAAGAAAAATGTGTTCCCTTCAGGTCACTTTTGATTTTCGGAAACAAGTAAAAATCACAGGGAGCTAACAGGGCGAAAAGGGAGGATGATCGAGGTCAGGAATGTTTTTCTCAGTCAAAAACTGCTTTACAGAAAAAGATAAAATTCGCCAGAAATTTGATGTTGATTTGCTGTTCGACTTTTTCACGCGACATTATCTCGGCAACTTGTGTAGAGACTGTTGTGTGAATACTGACTGGGCTATTCACAGCATATACCTAGCCAGCTGGCGGTTTGAGAGGGCTTGTAGGAGGGGATATAGTTCTATGATTCATGTCCGGCCAACCTCCAGACAGTTTTCCAGGAAAGCCCCAAGCTGTGGTTATTTTTGTGTCTCACCTCATATTCTAGATTTATAGTATTTGGACTGTATTGCCAATAGATATCTTTACTTTATTCCTTCTACATCGCTGATTGGGGGTTTGTTTTGTTCTGGATGTGCTATGTCTCTTGGCATGTAAGATGACTCAGACTTCATGAAGTGTTTTCTATCCTCACTTGGGGAGGCAAAATGGGGGGGTAGTTTGTCTTGGGGAGAAGATAAAGAGAGCAAACTATTTCTGATCTGTCCTTTTTATCACCACAGTTCTAAGTGCTAACACAACAATAGGCTTCATAGCTATATCTCCTGGCAATATTGGAAATTAATGTTAAAGCTATCATTTGCAATAATGTACTACCTTAATTTAAGACTATGAAATTACAACAAAAGTTCAAAAGCAAGCACTATGACCAAACAGTGAACTTTGTGAACTGGAATGTCAAAGGTCTCAATCACAAATTAAAGAGAAAGAAAGTATTCTCTCACCTAACAGGTGTAAACGCCAGAATAATATTTTTACAAAAGACTCACTTAATCAGCAAGGATCAGTTCAATTGCCAAGAGACTGGACTGGCCAAATATTCCACTCCAATTCATAGAACAATTTCCTTTGCAGCATCAGATGTAGTATATGATCTTGAAGGGTGATATGTGAAGGTGATGGGTAATTTATTTAATTGTAAAGTGATTCTGATAAATATCTACACACCCAATCTGGATGAAAGAGATTTCATCCAAAACATATTTACATCCATTCCTAACCTGAACACTCATAAAATTATAATGGCCGTTGACTTTAAGTGTGTTTTAAATTCAGACCTGGGGCCTCATGCATAACGGCGTGTGTAGAATTCACACTAAAACATGGCATACGGACAAAAGTGGAAATGTTCGTACGCACAAAAAAATCCAGATGCATAAATATGTGTGAACGTTGCAATCAAGCTGCAGCCTTATTGGACAACATGTTCTGGGCGTGTACCAATTTAACATCATTCTGGACCAAAATGCCTTTCAGACAGCCTTGGTGTCACAATCCCTCCTAATCCACTAACAGTTGTGTTTGGTGTACTTCCAGATGGGCTTAAAGTGGAGAAGGACAAAAAACTGTGATTGCCTTTACTACACTATTGGCATGTAGACTTATCTTGCTCAACTGGAAGAATCCTAACCCACCACTGTTAAGCCAATGGGTAACTGATGTTACAGTATATATTATTTGAAATTGGAAAAAAATCAAATTCTCACTTAGAGGATCTTTTCAAAACTTTTTAAAAACCTGGCAGGATCTTATCAATAACATTTTAGAATACAGTAATCCCTCGCTACTTCGCGGTTCACTTTTCGCGGATTCACGACTTCGCGGGTTTTTAAATACAAGTGATTGCCCGCCTATCGCGGAAGTTATGTTCCAGACCCATCAGCAACAGGAGAAAATCCGCGATATAGAAAGACCATATAAATAAACATTTTTATAGTTTAAGCCTTAAAATACCCATCCCACATGCTTTAAACACATGTAAACTTATAAAACACACTTTGTTAACACATATGATATGTGGATGTCGGGCTAAGGATATGAGTAACATCTCACTATTATAAAACATTTTAACTTCACGCAAGACAAGACAGTGAGACAGGAAAATTGGTGATGTACAGGCTTTTAAATTATTGACACGTAGAGCGACAAGCAGCACAAAGCCAGCACAAAGTCCACTTCTCCTTAGCGTTCATTCAGCTCCTCACCCCCTTGACAATGCGAAGTGGCAGGAGCGTACTGCGCTTCCGGGGAGGGGGGTTTGAGCGAAGGTGCGTTCAGCTCTCACACACCCACACACACACACACACACTCCTCGCGCAGAGCGACAAGCAGGCATTTTGGCAGAAGCAGCACAAAGTCCATTTCTGCTCAGCGTGAGTTCAGCTGCCCCCCTTCACAAAGCGAGTGCAGACACATCGACGTCTGATAGCTGCGTGCAGTGTGCAGTGTTGGTCTGTGGTGTTTAAGAATGTAGAAAGTGTTTAAGAGTATAGGAAGTGTTTATAAGAGTGTGGGAAAGGTTAACAAGAGAGTGAGAAAGGCTTATAAGAGTGTGTGAAGGGTTTATAAAGCCTTAAAATATGTATAAATAATAAAATAAATATAGGTCGCTACTTTGCGGATTTTCACCTATCGCGGGGGGCTCTGGAACGTAACCCCCGCGATAGGTGAGGGATTACTGTAAGCACTTATATTTTGAGGAGAAGGACTTCTTTCTCTCTTTACTACTCTCACAGTTTTACTGTGGCTGTTGGCCTTCCTCTCTTTCTCATGGGTGGAGGTTGAATTGAATTTAGTTTTGTTAAGGTTGACTTGATTGTATGGAATGTTACATGCTTTTAATAAATTCAATAAAGTTTTGGGGTAACTTTGTTGTACTCACTAATTGTGGAGAAACTAGCGAAAAGTTGCTGATTAGCACATGTGTACTCTCTACAAGTGACAATAAGGACCCTATAAACCTAAATATTTTTTTTGTGTGAATGTGTGTGTGGGTGAGAGTGTCCCACCAGTGTTCCCACCATACATCTGATACTGCCACATAGAAGCTGACTGCTCCAAGAAGCATCGAAGGCTGGACATTTGGAAAAGGACACTCAGTAAACCCTGCACTCAAAATTGTCAAACAGCAACAATCATGCAACAAAACCAACTGCCCTCAAACCAGCCAACAGAACTAAACCCCACCATTAGATGACGAGTCACTTTTATGAAATTTGTATGTTTTAGAAATTAAGAGAGGGAGGAATTCATTCATTTAAGGTCAAGTAAAAAGTCATGTCATGCTGAGCTTAGCATTGATATAGTAAACTGAGCTAACTGAGATTTATTCCATGACAATCATTATTCTTTTGCCAAATGCTTGAGTCAAATATTGATGCAGGTTATAGTCTTTCTGGAGGAGGTGCCTCTGAATCAGCTATGATGCTATGTTCAGTCATGTGTTAATGAGTTGCTATTATGATTTTATCTGCTTGTCCTCTACTTGCCTCTTATTACTGACTGACCATTTCAAATGTACTTCTGTTTCCAAAGATTATTAAAAGCTGGCACACGGGTGCTGCCTCATGAATTCAACAGCCTCAGTTTGAGTCCTACATGTGGTCTGGAGCTTCCATGTTCTTCCCATATCTGCATGGGTCTTTCTGCAGGTCCTCCAATTTTCTGCAAAGACAAGCTGGCTTGCTTGACTGAGAATTCCAAATTGTCCCTGTATGAGTGTGGTTGTAGGCCCTGTGATGGAGTGGCATTAGTGTTGTTTCTTGTCTTGTGTCCAGTTTTGCCACAATAGACTGTCCCCAAACCCAAACTGTTTTTGCTCATTTATTAAAGATATAATACATATTTTCCAGATTTCCCAGGACTTATCTTTGATTGATATATTTTTGTCATTTTTTTTCTCTAATTTTGTACAGAAGGATTTTAAAATGAAGTGTTCCCAAGAGCGAAGTATGATGAGCCGCCTGCTATGTGTCTACTATAGTGGTCTTTTGAGAGAAGTTTGAATGAACTTTACACAGATTGGTGTGCTAATAATTCTCTGATATTAGTTTGAATCACTCAGCAGAATATTGATGAGGAGAAAGCTGCAGGGTTTGTTATGTGAAGAATGGATTCATTCCAAATAAAAAAAAATGTACTTCTAAAAAAGATAAAGAAAGTGTGTAGTTAAGTGTTTTTCCAGTAGGTTTGTTTTTGAAGAGTGGGGAGTCAAGGCAGTTATTCTTTTTCCTTTTTTTGGGAATTCAGACATTCTAAATGGACCAGAAGGATTAAGGCAGCTCCTGGTTTGCACGTTTCTGAAGATTTGCAGATCTAACAGACTCTGGGGAGATCATAAGGCATTGTATAAAAACCACCAGCTGCATCTTGGACCAGGGCAGTTTAAAATTTAGCTGTGATGGATAATTTTGCTTAAAGAAAATATTAAAGTAAGTTTAGAATTTTGCTTTGATTTGTTAAATTTGTCTTGACTGTATGTAATGTAATCTGTTTCTAATTAAAATCAAGTCAAGTCAAGTCAAGTTGAGGAGCATGTACTGGTACAGTGTGTTGCCGCACCCACTACACAACGAAACAACTTGGGATCCCAGTTTGCAACCCCCCAGGCAGACACGCGCTCCAGTCCCACCCTCCGGAAATGACCCTCTATCTGCTGCAGCCAGGTGTTACGTGGGCGACCCCTTGGTTTGGTCCAGCCACTTGGGTCCCCAACAATGAGGATCTTATGAGCTGTATCACCCTTGGGGAAACGCGCCACATGGCCGTAGTACCGTATCTGACACTCCCTCACAATGCAGGTAATGTGCCTCATTCAGGACTCCATGAGCAACCGCTCATTCGACACAAAGTTCAACCAACGGTACCCAAGGACTTTCCGGAGAGACACAGTACCAAAGGAGTCCAGTCTTCATCGCCGGTCACTGGATAGCGTCCATGTCTCGCAACCATATAGCAAGACAGGAAGCACCAGGACTCTAAAGACTTGGAGCTTCGTCCTTTTGCATAGATATCGGGAGCGCCACACACCCCTTTCCAGCGACCTCATGACCCCCCATGCTCTCCCAATCCGTCTACTGACTTCATAGGAAGAGTCACCAGAGACATGAATGTCTAATTAAAATCAATGAAGTAATTTTTTGGGAACTGTTAAAGAATTCTCTTCATTCTCTTTTGAAGAAACTGTACAACACATATTTATTTGAAAACCATATTACTATATATACTGTATGCAAGGATTGACAGCAATGATTATTTTTTTTATTTCTGTGTTCATACCATGTTTAAGATTCTGCTTTAAAATGATATCCACCCTTGTCTAGCTTGAGAACCAAATCAGGACACTGTTTTAACTTCATGTATTGACACTTCGAAATGTTTTATTAATTTAAATTTAATGCTAATCAAGTATGTGTGCATTTGTGCATTACGCTCTGTACGCAGAGAAGCTGGAGCTGAAGTGATTTTTAATGAAGAACTACAAGTAACCAGAAAAAAATGTCTAGTCAATGGTATATACTTTGAGTGCCTAAATTTAGACAATAAAGCTTGAATTACTTTAAGTATCGATTTATAGCACTCTCAGATATTACTCATAGTTCTCAGCTAAGAATGCCAGTGCTTATGTGATTTGACGTCATGCTGGGTGACTTTAAGGTGGTGAAGAAGCAGACAACCTTAGCATGGGGCGTCTATATGTGTTTGACTCTGTAAGCTTTCTTTTAATTTTTGAAATGCTCTCCGTATTCTATAAATCATATATTAGTTCTAACACTTATAACCGGAGTTCTCAAGTTTGATCCTGGAGGGTTACAGATTTTTTTTCCATTCCATTTGCTTAATTAGAAGCCATCTTCTTCTTTAGCTCTATGACTTTCATTCTACCATGTCAGATCATTTTTATGTTGTAGATTTTACTTTACCAAACCACCATTCATTTTTTTCTTTTTCACTTCTTTCCAAAACATTTTATTAAAATAAACTCACACAAGTTTGAATAGGGCCTATGTATATGGTGGGCTGCTGACTTCTTTGTCATTTGCATTTCATTATTCGTTTGCAACTGTTGAGATTCTATGCCTTATCTTTTAATTCTTCTGAGATACTGCTGAACTTATATGTTTGTATTTTTACCCAAAGGGAGTTTTGAATGGTGAGGAATCCATTTCCATTATTATTCAGGAGACTGTGAAATGTTCATTGAGGTTTACAGTCATTTTATGTATTGACCTGCCAGCACTTCTCTTTCCCATGGGCTCAGCCATTTTGTTTGTGTTTTGCACACCATTGCTAGTTGGTTGCCAGCCTGGGACAGGTAACATGTGATGTAATTAAAGTGACTGTCACACATGGCCAGCGTCACACACTTTCTTGTTGTCCAAGATTCTGGGTACAATCTATCCATACCAAGACCTTGACAAAGACTTCTTTGGGTCTTCATAACACATGTAAAAACATCAGTAGATTGGTTAATCATCTCTGTGCAGTGTGACACATTGACATTCTGATAAAATGACCTGTTAATATGAAGGATTCACAGGTCTTATACCAAATATGTAATATCAAGACAAATGTGTCTCAGTTAAGCCACTTCAGACGTGAGGTTTTGTTAGTAGGTCACATTGTAGAGATGAATAAACATTTTACTGATGCTTTGTAAGAGATATGAGACCCAAAGAAGCCTTTGTTAAGGTCTTGTTACATAAATGAGTAATGGATGCATTTTTACAGGACCTAAACTAAAGTGTTGCCAAAATGTAGGGTGGATTACAAACTTTAGCATGGCTTATACGACTGTTCTTTAAGTGAACATATTGGGCTTTGTTCTGTTTGGCAAACTTGACTTTAATATCAGCCCGCTTATCTTTTATTTTTGCCACTTATTTTTAAGTAATCTCTATCCCCCAATTGTGTAACATAATTGTTTTCATTCCCCAGTATAACAGCAACTGGTTACGAAAACAAGAAGCAATTAAAAAAGTGCATGGAGCTGTTTAAGACAAAAAGAAGCAGGTCAGGGATGGGAATATTCACAAGTCCGTTAATGAAAATGAAGTACAAAAATGTCAATTTAATGACAACTGCTTCAGTAGCAATAATTGGCCTCTAAAAGAGAAGCTGGGTTGCAACACCCGCAGTCGCTGTGGCCCTTCAGGACAGGATTTGAGGACCCCTGCATTCAAAACATTTAAACATTTTATTATTTAATTACTTTTAATCTTCTCCCACTCTTAGATCTACTCACACAGATAAAAGCCTACATAAAAACAGCATGTCAAGGTTTGCCAGTATTCTGAGAATGTTACATTTAAGGTACAAGACTAAAGTAACATAGAAAAGATTATAAATAACCATAACCCTAAAATTAAGCTGTTCCTCTCCCAATAAATGTTGTTAATATGAAATAGGATTCTCTGTGGCTTAATGATGTACCTCTAAATATCCTAAATATATTGCATCTTGCCTGAAGTGGGGGCCTGAGCTGCCTTGGAAATTTGCATATTGTAATCTTTTTAGTTAGCAAATAAAAGGTGTCGTTTTGCTTGCCTTCTTAATGCTCCTAAATTAAAATCCTAAGAAACAGAGAGCAATAACTTGGACTGAGAATATTAAACAGTAGCCACATATGTGCAACCTCAGATTTCCATTCCAGTTTGTTAGGACAGCCTGGAGATGGGATGGGGAGGTTTAAATTACAGGTTTATTGATGTTGCATGGTCTGATATTCTAAAGTCAGGTGGGAGGATGGAGTACAGAAATGGCAGTGCATCACCAAAGGGATATCTTTAATTACTTTGTCATCCACCTTAAATTTGGTGTCACCACATTGACAAATTAAAAGAGCAGTGAAGCACATCAGTATCTTCTCAGTAGTAAATTAGGTTGAGCCCTACCACACAAAATGAATAGCATACATTTTATGCTTCAGGATTGATTAAATAAAAGTCAGACCCACTCTAACCGGGTGTCCATCTATTTGCTTGGAAAAAGGTGAGTTCTGGGACAAGGAAAAACTGGGCAACCATGCCGTTGCAATTTTGTTGAAAATGCAAGCCATTTCTTTGCAGATTTGCTTTGTAACGCATATACAAATAATTTAAGTGTGTGTACAGATAGTTAACTGTGTGCTGATCAAAACCATCGATCGAGCCATTCATCCATTTTCTAAGCCACTTACATAGTTCAGGTTCACAGACATAACCATGCAGTCAGGATGCTACTTTTGATAATGAAGTCACTTCATCGAAAAAATTATTGCTAATAATTATTGCTGGTTTTGACAGCAAGAACTCTTTATCAGTGTGATTTAATCAATGGTCTAAAACGTCTCTTAATAATAGTGGTTTAGAAGATGATATGGAGTTATACCACCAACTTCATTTGAATAGATAAAAAAAAAATAATCATTTACACTTTTACTTAACATAACCTTATCTAACCCACTAAATCAAATTCTAGATGGTGGGGGGCAGAGCCTATTCTGGCACCACTGAGAACAAGGCAGCAAGCCAAAGCAGCAGCCCACCACAGGGCCCAATCATGGCAGCACACACACAGCATGGAATTGCATCATTGAAGCGCATGGTTTCAAACCCAGGATGTTGGCTCTAAGTGACACTAATTCTGCTGCCCACTATACAGATTTTAGAGAACATAAATGCAGTGTTGAAAACAGAAAAATATCAATCGCTGTCCTTCATCTTTATAAAAAAAAACAAAAAAAAAACTGGCTTTGTGTAAATTAATTTCTTCCTGTTATGCCAAAATAGAGATGAAGAGATTTTTTTATGTAAAAGTATAAATTTATCTTTTTGGTAGAGGATCTGTGGGGGCTGCTGTGGAGTAAAGTGACTAACCCTAACCCGTGTTTCAGAAGACAAGGCAAAACCAATGGAATTATGTAACAATTCCTTATTTTTCCTGGATTCCACTTAAAAATGTGAGTTACAGGTGGCACATAGCACTCACTTAAGCAGCACAGAAGCAGCACAAAAGCTTATAATAATTATGCATAGAAATAGTAATATGAACAATAAAAATCATCTATCAATAATCATACAAATTAAAAAGAAGAAGATTAGTGAATACTTACAGTAATTACAAGAAGCTGCCTTTAAGTTGTCTGTGCTTAAGTGTAGTCGTATTTTTACTGTCACTGTGAATGGCACACCATCCACGGTTTATCTACAGATCTTTTATTTTCTGCACTAGGACTTGTGTTTTTTTTTTCCCAATAGGCTCATGGTAGCCAAACCACTTTAGCGTGTACAGATGGTCCTTGGAAGACACACACGACTGCTTTTGTGAATTGTTTAACTTTAGTTCTGTCAGCTTTGGAGACAGCACAGATCAATGTCAGTCAGTATGGGTTTTAGTCACTTAAAGCATGCTTGGCACAATTTATATAATAATGTAACAAAAATAATTTCCAAATAAATTTGACTGACAAAACAGAAGTACAAGCACAATTTTTTTTAAAAATGGTACCACCCTTTGTGCTGCTGAGAATATTGAGAACAACATCCTCTCTGCAAAGGGTCACAGGAATTTCCTCTCCAGATTAATATGTTTCTATAAGTTTAGTGCGACAAAGCAGTGAAGGGCTTTCACAACCACCAATTATACCTTCCATTACCATTAAGAATGTTTTAATGAAAATGCTGTGGAAAACTGAAACCATGAAGGAAAATCATTCTGTGCCTATTGTTGCAGAAGTGAGAGAAATACTTCACCCCCAGTTAAGTTAATCAAAAATTAGTTCCTGAAGAATACATTCTTCCTCTGCATATCATTGGTAATTTGTTGATTTTTGAGTGAAAAGTGTTCAACCTCAATGAGCAGTAAACAAGTGTTCCTTAAAGTAAAGCTGAAAAAAAAAGTTATTAGAAGTTAGAATAATATTATAACTTCTGAATGGGGGTTCAGATGTATTGTTATTTATGTATAAAGTACAATGAAACTCATATGAGCTCTTTTCACTACGCTGCCACTTGCCATTCATTGTGCTCCACAGCTTAAGTAAAATAACAACACAGATTGTAATGAGGGGTCAGCGTCGTGACTCCATGGCCACTGAGAATATACAAAAGAGAAATTAATGTATCCATACCTCGAGTAAACAGACCCAAGAGTCCGGGATAAAATAATTATTTCTAGTTTCCTACTATTATCACAAGGATGCCTCATAAACATGGAAGGTATGTTTTCTTTAATCAAAACCTTTGCTGTTTCAAAGTGAACATCTATGTATGTTTTAAGGCTTTTTCTATTACAGATGGAGGTGGGTTTCCATAGAGCTTCATTCTAAGATGCTAGAACAAAGTATTTTTAAAATTTATAAAAAAACATCCATCCATCCATCCATCCATTTTCCAACCCGCTGAAACCAAACACAGGGTCACGGGGGTCTGCTGGAGCCAATCCCAGCCAACACAGGGCACAAGGCAGGAACCAATCCCGGGTAGGGTGCCAACCCACCGCAGTATAAAAAAACACTTCACTTTAAAACACAATTCTACATGACAAATTAATATATACCACGATTGTAAATAAATGTCTTTGACTTGAAAAATATCAAACTTACCCATTAAAAATATTTCAGAAATTAACAAAATTTTACAAAACACCATAATCAGTATATACAATGCAATGTGCATGGACAACAACCTGTCATAAACACTGGGGGGAAGTGGGCAAAACATTATAGGCTAAAACTTAGATAATAATTCAGCAACAGCAGCAACAACAACAGCAACAATAATAATAATAATCCTCAAACTGGCAAAGCATAGAAAACACAGATGTGGAAAAGTAAAATTAAACAAACTACAATTTTAGACCGTAGCCCAGCGATCTCAAACTCCAGTCCTGGAGGGCCGCAGTGGCTTCAGGTTTTCATTCTAACCCTTTTCTTAATTAGTGACCTGTTTTTGCTGCTAATTAACTTCTTTTGAATTTATTTTAATTGACTTGTTTTTTAAGATTTGTCCCCTTAATTTCTTCATCATTCCTCTGAATGCTTCATTGCTTTCCGTAAACAGAAATGAAATGTGAAGTGAGTGAGCCAACAGAAGACCAGCTAAATCAGGGCCTCAAACTCCAACCAATTTCACTCCAACCAGCTGCTTAATTAGATGCTGAGTCTTGTTCTTAATTAAACCTGTTCTTTAATTCTCACAGTGCAATAGCACACATTTTCAAAATTGTTGATTTTTTCTTTACTGTTCTATGAACACTATTAAAATGTGTTGGGGACCTGAGCAATTCAACATTCCTGAGAACTCCACCCTTTTTATTTTCAGATACTGTATGATGGTCACAGTTTGCTGGTCATGTTTTGGTTAATTTTGTATCATTATTGTTTTGGCTGCTAATTAAGGAAAAAGAAACAACTGAGGGGTCTGAGTCTTCATGAGCAAGTCAATTAAAATGAATTCAAAAGAAGTTAATTAACATCAAAAACTGGTCACTAGTTAAGAAAAGGGTTAGAATCAAAACTTGCAGCCACTGCGGCCCTTTGTTGAGTTTGAGATCCCTGCCGTAGACTAATTCAACGTACAAGTATCTCTCAAACATTATATTAAAAATTGCATTAAAACTCCACCTGTTGTTCAGCACTATCACCTTGATGACTGTACTCTTCACATTCACAATAGTGATATTGCATTATTAGAACATATTAGAGAAGATATGGTAAACAGTAGGGAATCCATTCCCGGACGAGTTTATCCATTCCCAGAAATTCAGGAATCCCACATGTCATTCCCAGGAATCCCGGGCTCCCGGGGATGACACAGTGCACGGGCATCTCACATGTGAATGGTTTTAGAACGACTGACACTTATTTTTAATAAACCTACTGCAATATGTTGACATCAATAAAAGACTAACCTTAACTACAAGCAGTTCATGCTGTCATATAAGTACATGTATCTAGTTAGTTGCGGTAATAAGAGCGTAGAAAGCACAACGTGTCCAGCGTGAGGTAGTCCAGGCAAGAGTACGCCAGCCGCTGAGAAAGCACGCTCTGCCTCCACTGAAGTAGGCGGCACAGTCATCAGATACTGATACACTTGTTCTAAACAACGCCCGCGCTTGTCGTTGCTCTGAAACACCACCATTTCAGCTTTTACTGATGCATCCTGTTTCTTGTCATCATTCTGTGATGGCAAGTTTCTTGGCACAGATAATGCGGATGCAACAGACTGACGCATTGCAATTTCAAGTTGCTGTTCAAAGCTGTCAACAGCACAGATGTCAATGAACTCTGCCCCATCACAGCATTCATGAGCTGCAGAGTGCAGACACCTCCCAGTCCACTGTGCTCAGTCTTAGTGGGAGCCGGGAGACTGACTGCTGCTGGTCTGTTGTTGAATGAATTAATGAGCAACAAACTACACTGTGGGCCAAAAAACCGTGCCACTTAATTATTTTCAACTAGAACTCTGTTATTTCTTGATCGATTTTTACAGTTTTACACGCTATATATGCGAGCTTGGCCGTTCCTTCTTTTCCCGGGAATTATAGCAGTTTCATTCCCGGGAATGCGGGAATGAAAAATGTCCTGGATTCCGTAGTAAACAGGAACTATGGGTAAATGTTTAGAGATAATTCATTGAATTTTGTTATGATAGTGGGTCAAGCAGTTTAGTTCAAGGGCCTAAATATAATTTATATGGTTATAGTTTATGAGGCTGATTAATAAAATTATAAAGGTGCTATCATCTGGCAGGCTGGTGGGTTAAACAAAGAGCTACACTGGTCAGTCACTGATTATGCTACTTCACTCCTGTGACACAGATTCCATTTTTTCAGAGAAATGTAAAATGCAAAATAAAAAAAAACAAAGCCTGAAAAAAAAACCCAATTGTTACATGTTTTCTGCAATGTCTCACCTGAAATGCATATTGTTCTGAGAGAGTCTTCCAGACACATTTGGCTGTGATGATTCCACTCAAAGCACTTGAAGCACTTTGGTCATCAAGAGCTGATCAATTCACAGACCTCCTCCACTGTAAACAATTTATAGTCAGCGTGTAGCTGGTATTCATGTTTGTTTATTAGGTTGCAGCTGTCTGATGAACTAATTTTCGTTAATTCTACAGATTCAGGATATTTGGCCATATCAGATCTGAATCCCACTTTTAACTGCAATCTAACTTTAGCCTCTGTAGGCTGTAAATCGAGTGCAGTTGACATGAATTTTTCACCTCACCTTTACCATTGTGACTTTTCTGTAGCATCGCCCCAGCAGGATTTCACCCCATGGACAGTTGGGAGACAAAGTCAGAGAGGCGAGATTACGTTGGTTTGGACATGTGCAGAGGAGAGATGCTGGGTATATTGGGAGAAGGATGCTAAGGATAGAGCTGCCAGGCAAGAGATAAAGAGGAAGGCGTAAGAGAAGGTTTATGGATGTGGTGAGGGAGGACATGTAGGTGAAGGGTGTGACAGAGCAAGATGCAGAGGACAGAAAGATATGGAAGAAGATGATCCGCTGTGGCAACCCCTAACAGGAGCAGCCGAAAGTAGAAGAAGAAGAAGATGGCACCTATGTTGATATATAAAAATCAGTAAAATGAAAGCAAATATGAGGCACAGACATGTAGCTTTGGAATGTGAACGCACCACTTTGATTCAGGGATGTTCGGAGCTGTGCTGAGCCTTTGTGAACTGCGTTACATGAAATTTCAAACTTTGTAAATTAAAATATTTCTCACAGTTTTTAAAGGTATTATATGAATACGTCACTGGATATGTATGTGATTCTTAAGGTTCATACTTAACCTTTTTATATTGTTATTTTCTAATTAAAAAAAAAACTTACATGATAATGCCATCCTTGGCAAAGTGCTGCCAGAGGAGATTTCTTCGTCACCACACCCTCCAGTCACTTGTCCTGGTATGTTGAGATTGAATACTGGCTTGAAGGTGACTTCTCACATTACATTATTTCAAAGCCAGAACAGAAGGTGCTAGGATGATATTTATTCGTCAGCTGCAGAAGAGCTTCAGTCAACATTTTGTGCCTTTGTAGAGGGCCTTGAATCTTTTAACATCTTTGCTCTTCACGTACTCAGAAATGTTGATATTTGAGGTGACAGATGATGTCATATTTAGGATATTTAGAATAATGTCATTTAACAACAGAAAAGGACTTGGACATGTAAGTAAAGGTTATTGCCCTGAACACAGCAAAGGCTGCATGCCTAGAACTTGCCTTCAGGTGGAATGGCATTAATGCTGCTGATGTCCACCTACTGTCACTGGATTCCAACAGGTATTTGTCTTTCCTGTTATAGGCACCACTGTCTCTCATTTGGGCTTTTTATTTTCTAATTGTGCCAGAGATGTAACACATTTTCATCTTCTGCTTGTCACACACGTGCGATTAGGAGACAATTAAAGGGCCTGAATAATAGTAATTCCATGCCTGACTAGGGGGTGGTGAGGTGCACTAATTGTCTCTCTCAATCCCTTACAGACCATTCTCGGGTAATCCCGTCCGGTTCTGGCACCACCGATGACGTCACTTCCAGTCCTGGAGCTGCCAATGACGTAACTTCCAGTCCTGGCACCGCTGATGACATCACTTCCTCCACTTGTCAATTAAGTTCTGTTTTGGACTCACATGAGTAAAAAACTCTTGACCATTTACCTCTTTGCAGGCAGGATATAATATATGTGTGGCTGCCCCAAACCTTTTCATCTCTCTTTTTGTGACATGCTATAGTTAAAGTGAGTCATACAATGGGAACATTGTGATCCCTCTTTAAGTGTTAAAATGTCCATTTTAAATACTGTTTTACGCTGCCACAACCACCCAGATCTGTCTGCAAATAGCTCTCTAGCAGCTCTAGTCTTGTACGATCATAGTCAATTATGACAGCTCTGCTAATGTAAACCAAAACGTTGAAGGAAAGAGAAAATTAAGCAAAACTGAGTACAAATTCCACTGACTACGTATTAAATATTAATTTAAACTTCCTGTAAATAATTTATGGAATGGAATAAAGAACACTGAAAGACAACATCAAAGGATCAGGCCATTGTCTGGTTACTTCTGAGTTTGTCTTGAAATATTCGCAGCACTGACCATCAAAAAAAATCTGGTGAGGGTTACTAGATAGGCTTACTAAAAAAAAGACACACAGATGTGAAGCTTCTTTGTTTTCCACTGCCTTTTATTTTAGTGTTCACAAATTCTGTCCATTGAAAGTAAAATTATTGTATTCTTTCCCAATTGTGAAGGCATTTCAAAATGCACTTACTGAAATATTTGGGGTTATTAGTATATATGAAAATACACATCTAGAAGGTGTCTTTGTCATGGTGGAGGACTTTAACTACTGCAGTCCAAGAAAATGCTGCCATATTTCTTTAAACATGACCATTCTGAATTCCAGTAATTGCTTGTTAAATGGACTACAGCTCTCAAGAAAACAAACCATGTCTTTGCTTTTCTGCTTCTTGTTTATAAACTTGTTATCCAGTTGATGAGCTTTAAAATTGCTACGTCGAGCACATTCAGTGATTCCTGCATTTATCTTAATAAGTATGCATAGGCGGTCACTTCCTCTATTAAGTTCTGTGCACGGTTGAGTTCCCTCCAGGAAGATTTGCTTGTATCCAGATCAAAAACTTCCATATACAGTATGAGTTTAATGGCACTTGTACCAAACTAATGAAATGGCATGCTGTTTTTAATTCATGTTACAGAAAAATGAACCAAAAATCTAAAACTCATCTTAGGAAACCTGGAATACAAGGGCATACCGGACAGCAGAAAAAAATCAGACATACTGCCAATTAATAGACTTCGAACCCTGACCTAACAATGCAACCCAGCCACATACTATCTTCACGTCTTCCTCTAGCATAAAGCACAGCACGTAGTTTTAAAAACCTGAAACATTTTTTGTGATCTGTAATTAGAATAAAATGGTACATTCCCCCTTCTGACTAGTGCTTTCATTTTTCTAATGCCAGTTTAATAGCTAGACATGTTACCTTTTCAACAACACAATTTTTTCCAGCAGGTAACAAGAGTTAGCAAGCTGCAAAAGTACTGGAAGGAGATTCATTTGAATAAGTTTGGTTCTCCCAGCTAGTGTGAGATAAAAACATGACCAGCAGATTGTGTCTTATTTAACACATCCCATTAGGCTGGTGAAGCTAAGTTTGATTCGGTCTTCGTTGTGTAATTATTGATAACTGGATATGTGAGCTGCTATGAAACAGGTGACTCACAGAGATATCCACTGAAAATTTTATATTTCTTATTTCAGATAAAAATTTTGAAAAATGCCTTCAACAGCATACATGACAGTGATAAGTGTGGGTTACTCATATAAAGATCCATGTCGTCTGTGTACAGAGATACTGTTTGCAATTCCTTCTCTTACGACTGATTTTTATTTTTCTTAGGATAAGTAGAGATTTCCACTCGGCAAAATGTTTTAGGTCTGAGTTTCTAAGTATCTCTTGGTTCAATTTGATTGCTTTGTTACAATGATGATTTTCCATTTTGTACCGACTGAAACATACAAGATCTTAAATAGTTTATATAACTTCTCTGGAGCTGTTTTATATTTTCATTAATAAGAAAGTATTTAATCACAGGATAATTTTCATTGCTGGATAGGTAAAGCATCTTACAGTATTTAGGGCAAGGGTCTTAAATAATGCTACCCAAAGTACATTTTAGTTGCCTCCCATCTTTACTAGGCTTGAGTTGATACACTTAATCCACATATGAAATGAATTGTGCTACAGGCTTCACAACACAATACTCATGATAGAGTGCATCCTCCTAACAGCGATCAAAACAATAACTAAATAAGATATACATATTTGTGGAGAAAAAAAAAATGAAAACGATAGGCATTTAAAACAATAAAAATGTATACATTCTTCACTACTTCTGTTTGATCCCTGAAAAAATGTGGGTAACACTTTAGTTAGGTGCTGCACAAATGTACTGTATGTGTGAATCAAAGCTAACAGTTTAGGTATTTCCAGTATTAACTTGCCCACCAATATAAAAAGAAACTCAGAGGTGGACACTTTTACACCAAAAAACAATGTTTTTAAAGAATTCAGTTTTGGGGGATCCTGCATATTCATTGTGAATTTAGGGATGGTCACTGATTAGGTTTGTTGCCATTCTAATTACAAAAAACTAGGACATTATTTGATAGGTTTTAAGATCCAACAGATATCCCAGAGGAATGTTATTTTCAATAAAAATATCAATTTATGTGGTTATAAATTGGGATAAATGTTTATTTGCTAACAATAATAAATAATCAATTATGACATGATTATTAATGCTTGATATCTTAAATTCCAAGATAAGTTCAGCATGTTGAGAAAAAACAATTATTATAATTGCAAGATTTCAGA
The DNA here is from genome assembly GCF_900747795.2 of Erpetoichthys calabaricus. Taxonomy (NCBI): domain Eukaryota; kingdom Metazoa; phylum Chordata; class Cladistia; order Polypteriformes; family Polypteridae; genus Erpetoichthys; species Erpetoichthys calabaricus. The sequence continues at coordinate 172,853,209 of NC_041396.2, read as the reverse complement.
AATGGTAGTTAATTATTATTGATAAAGAAATAGATTATGAGTAACCATTATGCACTAAAGAAAAAAACCAATGTAAATACAGTATTTAAATAGAATTTCAGATTATGGAGCTGCACATGAAGACGAACAATCTGAAGCAGGTTTTAATACAAAGTGTAAATCTACAGCTATTACTGTGACTTCACATATGGAGAACTATAGAAAGAACTTCAGCAATCAATTCTAAATTATCCCATGTAGGAAAGTTTATGTCAGTCAGAACTAGTTTAGTTTAGTTAAATATAGTTTTCCCACTACTGTTATGTACCACCATACAGAGTCAGAACCCATCTCAGAGAGCACAAAAGTGATATCTTTTATCAATATTCCTAGTCATCTAGTTGGGTTACCTTAATTGCAATGAAATATGTGTTCAGCCATCTTTTCTTCAACCTAAGTTGATCAGTGATATTTCAATGGCTCTCCTTGGAGAAGACTGCAAGCATTACTTTATCAAATTATGTAACAATGACCCTTTGTTCTTTTCAATTCATGTTTAAGGCCCATTACATTCCAACTTATACAGTTTAATCAATTATCACAGTTATATTGTCTTTGGTTTTCGCACCAGTGTTTTTATTTTTTACATTTTTACCTATCAGGATGCTAAATTGGAGAATGTAAGTAAAAGATCTATGAAAAATCCAAAATAAATTTTTTGTCTCAAATTATCAAACAAATGGTTGATGAAAATTTTTAGTGACAAATAGAAATGGTGAACTAAACCTCCAAATGTTCTTAAGACCATTGCCAACAAAACTGCTTCACTGACAGTGTTCTAAAATCCAGTCAATAAAAATTCTGAGATATCTTTTTTGCTTGTTTTATACAGAGTAACATGTGTTGAATTACTTTATTTCTGACTGTGCAGAATTTTATCAGTTAATGTAAAACATTGCTCACAGCACACATTTCCACTACTCCAAAGTAATCCATTAAATCTATATTTATACATTTGTAATCCATTAAATTCCTATATTTGTCATGAATGAGTACGGAGAACAGTCATCAGGCAAGCATTAAAACCAGTACTGAGATCTCTTTTGGGCCTTTCCTAAGAATCTGGGCTCAGGTGGCCTGCTTTAGCCTCTGGCCTTTAAGGGCCAGTTCTTTCAAACAGCTCTATGCTATACCCTTTAAAAGAGTAGTAGAGTCTCTTTTTGTGGAACTTAAAGGGAAACATCTTTTCCATTTAAAATAATCCTTCCCTGTCTAGAGATGTGGTGCCTTGGTGGGTCACATACTCTTAGAATCTGCTGCATTGCCTCCCTTATCTCTCTCTCTCTCCATTAGAGTATTTGTTTGGGACTTTCATTAGCTTTTACCATGCTGGTAGTGGTGCTCTTATCCTGACAATTTTTAGCTAACAGAGATCCCTCCCATGACCATAGAATAACATCTGAAGTATAGCCCTGTCATGAAAAAAACGGGTTAGGGAAATGGATGGAGGGATAGGTAAATACTTATTAAGGACAAATCAAATCTGAAAATGTATTTGAGCTAATGGGAGGAGATTATTCAATCTGTTAGAACATTACAATTATGATGAGGCAAAGCCATTTGTCCCAACATCAAGTGTCAGTTTTTGTTTATCTGCCTCTTATAAAATAACATCAATTTGACTTGATGGAGATCTACAAAATACTACTCTCTACCACACTACTTGGTAACTTGTTCAATGTATCAAAGATTATCTGTGTGAGGAAAAAACTTTCAATGTTTGAGCAAACTTTACCCTTAAACAGTTTCCATCTTTGTCCTCATATTCTTGTTGAAGAATTAATTTTATTGTAACAAGTGGGATCCACCAAAATTATTCCATTAAAAATTTTAAACACTTTCTATCATGCTACCTACTAATGTCTGTCTGCTTAAACTGAAAGGCGCAACTCCATTGATCTTTCTTAACAGCACATACTTTGCACCACTAGAATTGCCATTATTCTCCTTTGTAATAATAACCAAAACTGCACACAGGTTTCCCAGATGTGGCCATACAAGTCTGTTATATATAGTAGCTTAAGATCCCTTGACTTGTACTCCACATATGCTACTATATAACCTAACATCCTTTAGCCTTCTTGATCAGTCCCTTATGGCTCTTAAATCTTCCTCATGAGTTGCATTTTCAATGGTTATCTCAAATTGTGTATTGAAAAATAACATTTTTACACGTATATTTAGTAGTATATTACATTTACTTTCATTAAATTGCATTTGCCACCATCTTTCCAATTTTGAATTCTGTCCATCTGTATTGATTTGCCTACTAATAAGATGTCTGCCATTCCATCTAGTTTTATCTTAAAACTTCACCAACATATTTTTTATATTTTAGCAAGATCATTGATATATTTAAAATTGTAGCAGTACTGCAAAAACGGACACCACTTTTATCATCACCTAGTTAGGAAAAATGTTCTTGTACCACAACCTTGTTTCCCTTGTCTCAGCCAGTTTTGCACCCAAATACACAGTGCACCTCGAACCTGCAGCTGCTTTCAGTTTTATCACAAGCGTCTAACATGGCACATTGTCAGAAGCTTTCTAGAAATCAAGATTAATAATATCTTATTCACCTCTCTGATCATATGTTTTGCTGTTTCCTTATAAAATTCCAGCATTTTAGTGAAAAACAATCTCCCCCATATAATCCCATGCTGACTGTTCACTAATATACCTGTTCTTGTCATGTGAGACTTGATCTTTTCCTGAATTATTGCTTCCATCAACTTACTGAAAAAGGCAGCACAAATAGCAGATTAAGGGTTGGTACTCCAAAGAACATCCTGTTTAATGTCTTGGCAGAAATTAATGGAAAGTACTGAACAAATCAATCATTCACGCATTTGTCACCAGTCTTGGCAGCTCTCTGTTGAGCAATTACAGGCTTCATGACAGGGGAGCTCTGTCCTCTTCAGAAGTTGGTCCCAAAGTGAATACCATTTTCTAAGAATGTGGTGATATATACCTGTATGCAAGATGACCCAGAAGAGGTGGGGCTTGAGACACTAAACTTGAAATGACATCATGCTTCTTCCATGGGGTTATCTACACTCTAAATGTGGATATTGAGATCATGTTAGTGATTATGCTTTACTGTTAGTCTTCCCCTAGTGTTTCCGTTCACTGAATGCCGTGAAGCACTCCCTATGCTTGCATGTGTGATATTACACATGATGCATGTTAGCATACCTCGCCTGTTGTTACCTGGATTAGCCCAATCACGCTTTTTTATACATGGAATAAAATTTAATAGGTTTCAGTCTTTAAGAATTTCTCTCTGCGGTGGGTTGGCACCCTGCCCAGGATTGGTTCCTGCCTTGTGCCCTGTGTTGGCTGGGATTGGCTCTAGCAGACTCCCGTGACCCTGTGTTCGGATTCAGCGGGTTGGAAAATGGATGGATGGATGAATTTCTCTACTGGGCAGTCATGTTGAAAATACATGTCACATTATATACATAAACCTCCCCAAGTACTCAAGGATACAGTAAATGTTGTCTGGTCCTGGTGATATGAGTGATGTCAGCCATTTTAATCTAAGCAGTACTTCTCTCTTGAAAACAGGAGAACAGTGTCCATCTCTTCTTTCTGTATTTTTCGTATTAAGTCCAATCACTTCTTCACCAGTCACTTCAAGTAAGAGCAGAAAGGAGCATTAAAGGTGCTGCTGTTGTGATCATGCCTGATCTTAAGCTGGAAAAAGGTGACAGCCCTGAAAGACATGCACTCCTTCACATGTCTTCCCCAAAAGAGTAGGCCTCATATTGTTAAGCAGTCTGGCCACAAACCTATGAGACAGGCTTTTAACTTGCACAGGCCCAAATAAGGTGCAAAGGATTTAAGGACAAGGGAGAAACGAAAAATATAAGAAAACAAAACAAGGTTCCTTTAATATTTGTGTTTATTATAAGAATTCAAAAGCCATTCCATAGAAAATAAAAGCAGAAGCAAAAATAAAGAAAGCAAAATAGGTTTGCCTTTTACAAATCCAACTCCAATAAAGCAGAACAGAAAAATCAATAATCAAACAAAAAGCTCAAATTGCAAGAATGAAAACAACATAAATGCTGTAGCATCCATAATAAAGGCTGCATCTTCTTAAATATTACACACACTAGACATTAAGCCCGTTACAATAACGGGCGCTAGAACAGTAGTGCATAAACATTAGTAGGAACAGTCTATATTAAATGGCAAGGGACCGTGTATTTTCTGTTACAGTAATCCTGGCTTGTATGTGGCTGTAATATACGTCACTGTATTGTGTTCTTTAATTTTCTCTCGCAGTAATGTCTCTCCAGCAAGTATTGTGCAGTTCCCCAGCAAGTATTTTAATCTGTGCTGGTTTACAGCTGATTATTGTATGTGTGTCGTCTCCCCAGCAACGGATTTTATGTGAGCGAAAATAAATCAACTTTTAAAAGTCATCGTATTGTAATATCATGGAAATTCATATATTTAGGAAAACCCCTTCAACGACTGACACTTTACACTTTTACCGGGCCAAGTTTGTTAATCGCAAATCTGACATCCTCAGAGTGAACACTTGCCCAACAACAAACACTAATCCCACCTCTTTGGGGAAGCTGGTCTCCGGTTCTCAGTACCCGATTGGATTTTTCACGCGTTATGTTTTAGGTCTTACCTCATTTACCGAAATCCAATTGGATCGGCCGCGCGATATTTTATATGTCCCGCCTTCTCTGTCTTGTGTGACGCGTCAGGCGGCATTTGAAGCATCGCACCGTGCCCCGCGCATGACAATAACGGGCGCTAGAACAGTAGTGCATAAACATTAGTAGGAACAGTCTATATTAAATGGCAAGGGACTTTGACCTCATTCTTTTTGTTGGTCGTACTTTTCTTTCTTTCAGCCTTTCTTTTGTTGATGTTTACTTGCTGAGCTGACCGTTCTTCGTGGGCTGCCGCCGTGCATTGTGTGTCTTTAATTTTCTGTGACAGTAATACTATCTTGTACGGCTCTATTCAATAAGGGCGTGCACAAAAAGGCGAGCTTCAAAAGAGCGACCTCAATTGAGCACGGCGAATAAAGGCGTTCGTAGATAATTTAGTTCAAATGGCTCTGGAATATGTGAAGAGTAACAAAGGTGCAGATCTATTTACGCGCTCCTTTATTCGCTGCGCCCAATTGAGGTCGCCCTTTTGAGGCTCGCCTTTTTGTGCGCGCCCTTATTGAAGGATGCCTGTGCGCGCCCTTATTGAAGGATACCGTCTTATACGTCCGCTAGCTTGTACGTCTGTAATATACCTTTAATTTTCTCTGGCGGTAATACAGGTGTGCGCATCGGTAATATACCTTTAATCTCCTCTGACAGTAATACTGGCTTGTATGTGGCTGTAATATGCGTCACTGTATTGTGTACCTTTAATTTCCTCTCGCAGTAATACTGGTTTGTATTTCCGTAAAACGCCTCTAACTTTCTCTGACAGTAATATCGCTCTTCGCACCGTGCCCCGCGCATGCGCAATTCACCTGAAGACACCCACACATGGACACCTGGACGCACATAGGGATTTTATATATAGATAGATAATTTCCAAATTCAACCCACAAAATCAGTAGGACGTCAACATATCACAACTACTAGAAATAGAAAATGTTGTTAATGATATTTATTGCATAACATAAAAACCCACATTGCAAGACTTCGTCCTTGAGGGGTCTAAACAAAAATATTGTAGCATTACGAGCTTCCCCTTCCCCTGAGGCTCAACTCAAAGGGGACAAGGTAGAAAAAAAATATATACATTAGTGATATGATGCAGGTCCGCAAAATGTGTAAATACAATAAATAAAATGCAGAAAGAGTGAAAACAAAAAATAATTAATAACATAATATGTTATATAAAATAATTAAAAGAGAACTGAAACATTACATTCAAATTAAATGCACTTGAGGAGACCTTAACTGAACCATAACACCTTGCCTTGCACTTCACTTATGTGCTAAGTGGTTCCATATAGTAGATTAAGACTTCCTTAAATAAAGAAATATTTGCCAGTGGGTGTCAAGCTTTAATATTTATGATCTGAAATATCTCTCAGCCTCCTTCTCCCAGCTAATAATTGATACTCTTCAGCTCTTCTCGCTAAGCACAACAGTTATAACACGTCAAAATACAAAATTGTGTTGTGGACAAAGAGAAAATTCAATGTGACTTTCGGGCTTTTTCATATAGTGTTCAACCATTTTTCATTACAGCATGTTTACTTGAATTCTTTTCATCCATCTCCTGGCCTTGCTTTATTTCGGTACCTGATCACAACGTCAAAAGAGTCTATCCCAGCAGTAATGAAAGCAAGACAGGCCTCAGCAATAAATAAGGAACTTGTCCCTAGCAAAGTATGCATCTAAACTGCCATTTTAACTAGGGGCCAGAGAGTTGACAATTGAGCTATTCCTCCATTTTTGGAATGTGAGAAAATGCAGTATAATGTTGGGTGTATATGCAAAATGCTCAATGTTTCCACCTGTGATTAACAGGGGACACCACAGAGTCATTAACCCCAGACATGAATATACAGACAAGTCCCGGGATCAGAATAAAAGTTTTTACTTTAAAGAAATATCTAAGTACAGCAATAATAGCTGCTCTTATTTCTTCTCTCTGCTACTCCTCCCAGATGAGTATCTCCTTTCGTGGCACCAACTTGGCTGGACAGGGCAGTGTGGTTCTTTGTACTTCCTGTGCCAGGACATTGCTCATTGGAAGCACTTCTGGGTCATATGGAAATTCCACAAAGTAGGGAGCGTAACTCCCTGCAGCACCCCTTGGTGGCACCCACAGACCCCACCACGGCTGCCTCACTTGACTACAATTCCCAGCATTCCCTGTGGGTGTCTGAATGGGTCACCCAGGGATGCTGCCATCTAGTGGGTCGGGGGAGCATACAGCCTTGATATGAAGCCTCCACTGATCTCTCCATTATGTTGGCCTCTGGCAAGTTAAGGGGATGGGGCAGATCTCAGCAGAGATGCCAGCCAATGCGTGTTGTCCATCACACCCCCTATAAGTAATATTTCCTGTATTTACCTACTTACTTCAAGATTAAATATGTTAATTTAAGTAATTTTCTAATACCAGCAAATAATAACTTCTTTGTTTGTTACTTCTCTGTCTAGATCATTTAAATTAAGAACACCAACAGCCCCAGTGCTAAACCTTGAACATGTCTCGATTCTTAAAATCTATAAGCAGAAATGGATATTCAAGTGATAACTTGTTGTTTTTTGTGCTTGAGCCAATTTATCCATTAGAGGCCTGCAGCAATATTTGGATTACTCATCTCTGACAGTATCTAACCTTATTACATTTTTGCCCATATACTGTGGATCTGCAGATGATATTACCATCAATGAGCACAGAGAGATACCTATTATAGAGAGGCATATAAGAGAGAGACAATGATGGTGTGTGCTTACGAATTATAAAAGCCAGGGTGTAAATTACAAGAAATTTACAAAGAAGGTGTTTATGTATGCGTGGATTTTGAAATCTTTTTTACCTTATGCTGAGCTGCAAGAATATTAAAGGACATCTCAGATAACAGGGAATCAGATGCCGATTTGAATCTGATGGAGCAAATATCAAGGCTATTAATCTATACATACAATGTTTCAGGTTCCATCTTGCTTCTTCATGACTTTTCTCTGGTGCTGCTGGATTTTTAATTGGCTTTTTAGATGTTCAGTTCATTGAGGTGTTTTTGATTTAGTCAACAGGATTCCCAATAATTTAAAAAGTATGGCGGTGTTGGTCCAGCAAAAGGCAACAAAAGAAAGGCTACTTTTTTATACAAAGGTACTTTTGCATAAAACTTGAACGAGCCTGTTTCTGTGTAATTGTCCCAGGAGATGTTTTATACTCCATGTAGTAATCAGGCACTATAGTGAGTCTTCACTTATCAAGTCTTTTGACAGACAACCGTCAACTGTCACAGTTGCTGTAGAATGCAGTGATGAGCTTCACATACAGTACAGTATGCGGCCACCTCCATACTGAAAGTGTGCATTTGGAGAAGTTACACTGTGTTCCGGAAACTGGCACAATAAATGACATACAGATAACAAACTATTTTCAATCATTTTAAAGGTCCGTTCGATATAAAAAAGGAAGCAGCTCAAACGTCAGCAGTAATGATTCATTCTCGTCTCACTTGGGATTGTAGTTCAAAATAACTCTACCAGTAATGAGTTGGAGTGACATCAAGGATATTTTTGAATGCCATCCTGCTACTATATATATATATATATATATATATATATATATATATATATATATATATATATATATATATACACACACACACACACACACATACATATGCACATATGTATATATACAGTAAATGAATACATACACACAAACACACAATATATTGAAGAATTATACATAGATATTGTGAATAAAATAAAAAGAAACTAGTTATGTGTTACATTATATATCAATCAATCAATTGGCTTTATTTATAGTGCAGAATCACCATGCAGCATCCAATACACTGCACAATTTACAAGAATATGTGGGAGAAGATATAAAATAAGCAAATGAAAACAGAAATTAAAACAAAACAACATCAATGTTGAAGGAATAATAAATAATAAAACTGAAATAAAATCATATTAAAACATTAAAAATTAGGGTATGTCAACAAGTAAAAAAATAAAAATAAATAATAATAATAATAATAAATTAAGCATTTAAGGAATATTTCAAAGATGATAGACCTGACTGAATTCTAATGCATGTTGTAATGAATGGAGTAAAGGCAGGTTTTTAGTCTTGATTTAAAAATATTAACATAATGGAAGGCCATTCCAAAGATAAGGTTCACAGTAAGCAAATGCTCTGTGACCAAGTGATGTTTTCTTAACTAAAGAAATGACCAAAAGACAAGCATTAAGAGAGCAAAGAAGACGTACCGGAGTGTATGGTGTAATTAGCTTAGCTAAGTAAGATGGTGCAAGTCAGTGCAACGTCTTCTACATTAAACTTTCAAATTCAGCTGTATGCGAGTGCATGTAGAAATAAATGGTGGGCCTGCACTTAAGCGACATAAAGAAATGGATAATTGAGAGCAAATTCACAGTAACTGCAGGCCAAAGTTGTAGTAGGAGATTGGGACCAAAGGTGTCAAGCCAGTGTCTAGGATGCTAACTTTAAGGGCACATCATAATGGAGAAGTCTTAGCTTCATCTTTTAGTGTTCTCAGAGGGGAGAATTTGTGCCGATCAAGTAAGTGTTTTGGCCCTACATTATTTAGAAATGGGACAACAGAAACAGACTAGGGTTCTTGGACTTTTAAGCAGGGATGTGATAGGCCAATATCACCCCCATAAGCGCCCTGCCGTACTTCCTTGTTTTGATATAATCAACTTTAAATGGTCAAATGTAAATATACAGTATATGTAAAAAAGGCAGTTATAAGGCAATTTTAGCAAAGCCAGAAAAAATATAAATTTAAAAAAGAAAGGCATAAAAATGAAACCAGCAATGATTTTTTTTTCCTCTCCAACACACTATAACCCCTATAAATTTAAATAAAAATAGATACAGTGAAAAAACACACCCCTCCCGAAATTCACATAACTGTCCAGAGCTAGAGCTGTCATCTGTTATAATGGTTGGATGAACTGCAGAAGCCAGTCTACGAAATTATTAAATGTAACATGTTTCCACAGTCAATACTGCGCCATTATAAATAAAGAACTTCAACAAGCTCACCCGGGTCTACTAGTCATAACTAAGAGCAATGCAGGTTTCACGGGATTACCGCTGACCTTCACCTATCTAGTCAGGCTTTTGTAGCTGAGGTTCCTTTTACATGGTCAATGCAGATGCTGATCCATTTTGCTAGACTGATGGCCTTTTTCCTCTGAATGCTGTCCTCTCTCCCCTATTGAAAAATGGCACGAATTATGCAAATTACCTCAGAAATCGGACGTCCAACCTTCAGGGATGTCTCTGTTAATCAGCTGTCTATTCTAAAGCAGCATGGATGAGCTATCTTCTTTGCCCGCACAAGCATACCAGGCAGATGAGCGACAAACACATAACATTTTCTATGTGGTGCTGCCACAAGTTGAGTATAAATAGGGACACCTCTTCAAGTGGATTGACAACATCTCCTATTTCTTATACAAGGGAGAGACAGACATGTGCCAGTCCAGTCATGCCAAGGAAGGTCACAAGAAGGACAAAACAATCAGAATGGCCCGTGAAAAGTGAAACAGCCTCTCTTATTTATTTGTTCCTGAGAGAGTGTAGAAGTGGAACAGGACTGGTACAAGTAAATTAGTTTACCTGATACCGCTAAAGGGCAAGGACCTCTGATTGAGGCACTGCTGGTCCAGTTATTATGTGATTAACTACAAATAAAAGAGTTCCAGATCTGTGAGAAGAGAAATGTTTGCTGTTAATCTGTGGGCTATAAATGGATTTTATAGATAAGCTCTCTACCACATAGAGACACTTATGATTTATGTGTTCAGACAGATTAAAGCAGAAAAATAAAACTGAAGTTAATACAACATTACTTTCATCCTTTTGTACATTCAAAGCAAGTTGATCTGTTAAAATAACAATGCATTTTTTATCAGGTGTATGATGAATGAGCTAGATTTAAACACCTTTTCAATTGTATGTTTGAGACACACAGGGTAAAGGTGACCAATCCTGGAGGAGTTGTGCTCTCGGAATTGTTTGCCCAGTTATTGAGAACAGAAAGGACACATACATTACTGATTGTTTTTGCTCATCCTTTCCCACTTGTACACAACTCATAAACTTAGTTAAGGTTGTGTGTTCCTGTATGTTGGTTTTTGTGTGCATATACATTTTTATATAAGACTGCATTTTCTCTGTTTATAGTGACCAGATATCTGCCTGTTCTGCAAGTTCATACCTGAAATTGTGAATTTCAGTGCTATTTTTTCCTACAAAAACAAAAAAATACGTATCCATATGTCTTTACTCCTATGCCTCCTTCTTATCCTAACTTCTCTCCTATTCATTTGTCTTTCTCTGCCTATCCAACATCTTGACGTAACTTGCTCTACATAAGCAGCATGAACTGAAACAGTTCACAGTTCTTCCCCCCTCCATTCCCCTTGGAAGGATTAAGACCTGAGGAGAACATTTTTCCTTTCCTGTCCTTTATGTCATTACTGTTTTTCTCTTCTTTTGGTCTGTCAGACAAGGAATATTAATGTTAAAATTCAAAGTGGGGCTTCATGACACGTGATGTGGGATTTCATGACATTTTACACCTTTGACTGGCAGGCTTTCAAAGTTCTGTTTGCAACTGATAAGCTGTCTGTCTGTCTGATGTATGACTTTGCTCAAAGTTTCTGATCAGTGATGAAATAATCAACACGGCCAGAGGCAAACCGTCAAAATGAATATTTTAAAGTGATCGATTACTTGTTCAATTCAGGAAGAGAAGATGCTTTGATGTTAATTGCTCCTATAAGTGTTCTTTCAATTAAATTCATCTTGTTTATTTGAGCCAAAAACATAATAAAAATATACATAAGCACCCATCCATTATCCAACCCGCTATATCCTAACTACAGGGTCACGGGGGTCTGCTGGAGCCAATCCCAGCCAACACAGGGCGCAAGGCAGGAAACAAACCCCGGGCAGGGTGCCAGCCCACTGCAGGGCGCTCACACACACACACCAAGCACACACTAGGGACAATTTAGAATCGCCAATGCACCTAACCTGCATGTTTTTGGACTGTGGGAGGAAACCGGAGTACCCAGAAGAAACCCACGCAAACACGGGGAGAACATGCAAACTCCATGAAGGGAGGACAAGGGATGTGAACCCAGGTCTCCTAACTGTGAGGCACCACCGTGCCGCCCTACATAAGCATCTATTATTTAAAAAAAACTGAAGATCTGACACTCCAGGACAATAGGATAAATCCTAATTAGCACGATACAATAAGGGAATTTTAAAATCAGAACTGATTTGAATGATGACTTACTTTTTCTTTTTCTTTTTGAAAGTATGATTTGCAGATCAGATGGCCTTAAGATGTTAAGCATAACAAAAATGTACCTTTTTAAGTAACCCATACTTAAAGTATTAAAAAATTTTTGTATGCTGAAAGCAAAAAAATACATTTTAGTTAGCTGAAAGCTTTCTTCTCATACATACTGTGTATTTGAAAGTTGATATTGTTAAGGCTGTGGCTGGCTCACTCTCACAAAAGTCAGGTTACTTTTTTTTTAATCTCCTACTGATTAAATTCCCAGAATCCAGCAACTGAGTATTTGAACAGCTCTCCCTACCAATCTTTGGGAAGATGAATTTGAGGATTTTTATAGTACTCTCCAGGGTTAGTAGGCAACAGGTTGAAGATTATTCCAGTGTTTCAGAAATTTGTGACTAAAAAGTGAATTGTCATGGTTTCGTCCGTTTATAGGAGATGGACGTCTGAAGCAGAGCTCCGCTAGCAGCGGCTTTATTTTCCCACATATTTCATATTATTTAGAGGTATCCTGTATTTAACCCGACCAAGGAACTTCCACTACAATATACAAGCATGAGTAACAAGAAGAAAAGTCAGAAAGAACCGGAAAAGAAACTTAAAGCTGCATCAAAGTCCGGACAGACTTCCGGCCTGAGTGCAAGTGTAAGGTATGGTATCACGGAGACTGACCTGGAACAGGCAGAAGAGTGCGCAGAATTCCTGGGACCCCGCTCCGTTGTATCGTCTCCAGTCGAGAGTGAAAATGGGAGTGAAGGCGCAAGTGATACAGGCCACGAGGGATCACCGATTTCTGAGGATCATTCGAGACTAGAAAGGGCTCTGCAGGACGTGCTCTCATCTACTCATCGCGAGCCTGTAACAGGAGCTGCATTTTCACTTGCGGAGCACGAAAGCCGAAGCGAACTGTCCGAACTGAAAGAGATGATCGCTACCCAGAAAGAGATGATCGCTACACTGGCCACTGCCATGGTTACGGCCATGAATGAGCTTAAGAAAGATAACACAAATGATCTTAAGAAGGTGGCCATTGAGCTCAAGAAGGATAACAAAGATAAGGAAACGCGTCTATTTAAACGTTTCGACGTGAACTTTAAAGGCATGTTGGAGAAATTAGTGGAACACATTGAAGAAACTAATTCCAAACTGAAAAGGTTTGATGATCATATTAATGACGTTTCAAATCAGCTGGAAGACGTTAAGCAGGGACTCACGGCTCGAGTGGAAACAGCGGAACAACTGGCATCTAACGCCGATGAAAAAGCCACAGCTGCGAACTCGGAAAGCAAAAAACTTGGAGACAGACTTGCAGCCCTGGAGGATGGGTGCAGAAGAAATAATATAAGAATTGAGGGTATACCTGAGAAACGAGAAAGCTCAAGCCCAGTGAAATTTGCAGTAGAATTACTGTCTAAAATAATTGGAGATGACTTTAAACTCGACAATGAGATAGCCACGGCTTATCGCACAAAGATACCAAGCGCCTTTAAATCTAGGTCTTTTATTGTCCGCTTCGAACGACTAAGATGTAAGCTTGATGTGATGGCACTTCTCAGACACAAGCAAGAGATTATATTCGAAAATAATCTTATTCGTATTTTTCCCGATTTCTCACCATCAACAGCTGCAAAACGCAGATCCTACATCGACATTAAAAGGATGCTACGGGAAGCCGATATCAAATACAGCCTCTTGTATCCTGCCAAACTGAAAGTGGAAGTTCAAGATCGACATTATATTTTCTTCAGCAAAGAAGAAGCTGGAAAAGAATTAAAGAAGCTGTTTCCGACACTTTTTTGAAAGTTAATTAAAATTAAAGAGCCGTATTCTATGAAGGCACGGGAAGGACCTATGATCTGATCGCTGGATCCATGTTTAAAGAGACTGGTATTATAATTATACATCCCTTATTTTCTTTTTTTTATCTGGACTTTATATGTTATATGTTTATGTTTTAATCAGAGTTATAGAGTTATAGACGTGAGTGTGAAAATGTGGAAGTGATTAAAGTAGGATTCGTTTTATTATTATTTTTTTTTTATTTTATTTATTTATTTATTTATTTATTTTTTTTTATTTCACTATACCTTAAAGTAGACTGTTTAACTTCATACCCTTGGTTTATTGCTTGTTCTACTATTTATATAATTACCATTATACTATTACAGTAGGAATTACCAGGTTTATCCTAGACTAGTTTTTAAAATCATTCCCAGGGTTGTTTTTTTTTTTTTTTTTTTTTTTTTTTTTTTAAATCTTAATATCTTAACTTAAAAGTGCTGAAGATTATTTCAAGCTTAAATATTGTTAATGAGAACATTTTCGGCAGATAGTATTAAGGATTTAACTGTAAAAGATATCTCTGTTTTAATTCTGTAACGCCGCTGCAGGGTGGGGTTTGTTTTGTTTTGGACGTGCTCTGTCTCTTCGTATGTCAGAGGACTGGAACATAGCGAAGTGGGATCTAGCCTCATGTGGGGAGGCAAAATGGGGGGGTGGGGGGATAAAGGGGGGAGAGAAGGAGAGCAGGTTATATCTAATCTATTCTTGTAATCCTCATAATTATAAATATCAATGCAACAACAGGCTAAAATGCAACAACTCATGGGGAATCTTGAAACTAAGATTAAAACTGCCATATTACCAATTAAAACTATAAATGACATTAAAAACTCAGAATCAATGTCTCCATGATGGGACAGTTAACTTTGTGAGCTGGAATGTTAAAGGCCTGAATCACGAATTAAAGAGAAAGAAAGTATGCTCTCACCTAACAGGCTTAAACGCTAAAATAGTATTTCTACAGGAGACCCACTTACTAACCAAGGATCAGTTCAGATTACAAAAAGGCTGGACTGGCCAAATGTTCCATTCTAGCTTTACAAAGAAAACTAGAGGGGTGGGAATACTCATACATAGAACAGTTCCATTCGTAGCATCAGAGGTAGTGTCGGACCCTGAAGGGAGATATGTGATGGTCATGGGCAACTTATATAACAGTAAAATGATTTTGATAAATGTTTATGCACCCAATGTTGATGATAAGGAATTCATGCAAAATCTATTGGCATCCATTCCCAATGTGAACACTCATAAAATTATAATGGCTGGGGACTTTAATTGTGTTTTAAATCCTCTCTTAGATAGGACTCCTGTGACAGGGGGGACGACATCTAATACTGCAAAGATAATTACACAGTTTTTAAATGATCACAACTTATCAGACCCCTGGAGGTTTCTTAACCCAAACTCAAGAACATATTCGTTCTACTCACCAGTGCATTATAGCTACTCAAGAATTGATTATTTTTTTATAGATAATAATTTCCTGCCTACAATTAAATCATGCAAATATGACACAATTGTTATCTCTGACCATGCCCCTCTAGTCTTGGAGCTAAAATCAATAAGCCCCTCATACTCACCTCGCAGATGGCGTCTTAACCCTCTTTTATTGGCAGACGAGAACTGTACAGAATTTATATCCAAACAAATCAGCTTCTTCCTAGAGACAAACACGTCCACAGAGGTTTCTGCAGGAACGCTCTGGGAAACTCTCAAGGCCTTCTTAAGAGGCCAGATTATTTCATATCTTTCCCATAGAAATAAATTAGAAACCAAGAAAGTGTCAGAGCTAAGAAATGAAATTACTAGAATAGATGAAGAACAAGCCAGACGTCCAAGTGAAGCTCTTCACAGGAAAAGGCAGGCCCTGCATACAGAACTTAACATCTTAACAACTAAAGAAACTGAACAACTTATTTATAAGTCTAGACAGCATTACTATGAACACGGAGGAAAAGCTAATAAGCTTTTAGCTCAACAAATTCATAAACAAGAAGTTCACAATGCAATACCAGTAATCACCAACAAGAATGGAGAAGAAATCATCGACCATAATAAAATAATGCACACATTTAGAGATTACTATAAGTCTTTATATTCCACTGAGCCCAAAGAAGACAACACGCAATCTAATGCATTTCTGGATAATTCACAAATACCACAAATAGATGCTTTAAGTGCTGAGGAACTGGATAAACCTCTAATGCTAACAGAATTACTAGACGCTATAAAGTCACTACAAAGCGGGAAATCATCAGGCCCTGATGGTTACCCCGTAGAGTTTTATAAGAAATTCTCCACTCAGCTAGCTCCACTCTTATTGGTAACATTTACAGAAGCTAAAGACCACCAAATACTACCTCAAACATTTCGACAAGCATTAATTACCGTCTTTCCTAAACAAAATAAGGACTTGTTACAATGTGCATCATATAGACCAATTTCACTCCTGAATAATGATGTTAAGATACTCTCAAAAATCCTAGCTAGAAGGATGGAGAAAGTGCTGCCCTCGGTAATATCACAAGATCAAACTGGATTTATTAAAGGCCGACATCTATCTTCAAATCTCCGATGCTTGTTTAATGTTATATATTCACCAGCAAAATCAAACACCCCAGAGATATTACTATCATTAGACGCAGAAAAGGCATTTGACATGATCGAATGGAATTACCTTTTCACTGCATTGGAGAAATTTGGGTTTGGCCCGAATATTTGTGCTTGGATCAAACTACTGTATACCAGTCCAGAAGCTTCAGTTTGTATTAATAAAATTTGCTCAGACTACTTTAAACTAGAACGTGGTACCAGACAAGGATGTCCCTTGTCGCCACTGTTGTTTGCAATCGCTATTGAACCACTGGCGGTTCACTGCCGAAATTCTTATCAGATAAAGGGGATTGTCAGAGAAGGACTGGAACAGAAAATTTCTCTATATGCAGATGATATGGTCTTATATATATCGGACCCAGAAAACACTGTCCCTGCTGTTTTAACAACACTAACAGAATTTCAAAAGATATCTGGTCTTAGAATTAATCTGAATAAAAGTATACTCTTTCCAGTGAACTCACAAGCATATAATATTAAATTAGACACCCTACCTTTTAACATAGCAGATCAGTTTAAATACCTAGGGGTAAATATCACAAGTAAACATAAAGCTCTTTATCAACAAAATTTTGGCGTCTGTATGGAAAAAATTAAGCAAGACTTGCATAGATGGTCAACCCTTCATCTCACTCTAGCCGGAAGAATTAACACTGTTAAGATGAATATCCTTCCTAAACTTCTCTTTTTATTTCAAAACATTTCAATATATATCAATAATCGTTTTTTAAACAGTTAGATTCAATAATAACCTCATTCATTTGGAACTCAAAACACCCACGTATCCGAAGAGCGACCCTACAAAGACCTCAGGCAGAAGGTGGCATGGCTTTACCTAATTTTCAGTTTTATTACTGGGCAGCAAACATACAAGCCATAAAAACCTGGACACAAATAAATGCACATACACAGGCTTGGTCTGCAATAGAAGTAAAATCCTGTAGTACTTCTTTATATTCCCTGCTCTGCTCTCCAATAAATGAAAGTTATCGCAAATATACTAATAACCCAATTGTGCTTTACTCACTCAGAATATGGAACCAAATTAGGAAGCATTTTAAGATGGAAAATCTTTTATCAGTGGCACCTCTGCAAGGGAACCACCTCTTTCAGCCTTCGCAAGTATATCCAGTTTTTAATACCTGGAAAAGTTTTGGGATTAAAATGCTCAGAGATCTTTATATAGACAACATATTTACATCTTTTGAACAATTACGTTCAAAATTTAACCTCCCAGCTACACATTTCTTTTACTATCTTCAAATTAGAAATTTTGTTAAACAGAAATTGCCCGACTTCCCCCACCTTGCACCCTCCACAATGCTGGAAAAAATACTGCTCAATTCCGAGGAAACAAACACTATTTCCGCAATATATAAAATCTTATTAGAGTCCCTACCTTTCAAAGATCCAAGAGGACATTGGGAAGAAGATCTCTTAATCAATATATCAGAAAAGGAGTGGAAGGTAGCAAAGCAGAGAATTCACTCGAGTTCTATATGCGCAAAGCATAGAATTATTCAACTAAAAATTATATATCGAGCTCATCTGTCTCGCTTAAAACTATCCAAAATGTTTCCAGGCCAGGATCCAACCTGCGAGCGCTGCAACCAAGCTCCTGCCTCACTGGGTCACATGTTCTGGGCCTGCACCAAACTAACATCATTTTGGACAAAAATTTTTAAGTGCCTCTCAGACAGCCTTAGTATCATAATCCCTCCTAACCCACTAACAGCTGTGTTTGGTGTCCTTCCAGATGGACTGGAATTGGAGAAGGACAAGCAAACGGTGATTGCATTCACTACACTTTTGGCACGCAGACTTATTTTGTTAAATTGGAAGAATCCTAATTCTCCTCTTATAAGTCAGTGGGAAACCGATGTTTTATATTATTTGAAATTGGAAAAAATCAAATTTTCAGTTAGAGGATCTGTACAAAATTTTTTCAAAACATGGCAGGATTTAATCAACATTATTTCAGAATAAGAGAAATAACTATTATTGCATTTAACTCCCTTCTCCATCTCTTATTTATATAGATATTTACTTCTCCCCTTCTTTTGTCTAATGTTGCCTTATTAAAAAGCTTAAAGAAATTTTCCTTTAGCTAAGCTCTCCTTCTCAGGGGTGGGGTTTGATTTGTTTTCAAATTTGTTGGGTTATAAATTGATCTGTTTGTATGGAATGATTACAATGAAAATTAATAAAATAAAAATATTAAAAAGTGAATTGTCACATTAGCACATAAACATAAAAATCATATCATGCTGATAATGATAGGAGGGATATGTCTACTAATTAAAAAATTTACACCATTAGCAAAGATTTGACTATTTTTTGGCATGTGATGAAATGGATTTTTAAACCCCTCTACTGTCTATAGGTTTCATCATCACAGAAATCGTGGAGTTAAATGAACTAAAAAGTTGAATTACACTCTGGAGTTTAACAGCTGCCCTGCAAACTTTTTACTCTAACTGTCAGCATCAATTTTTTTCTCCTGGTATTCTTCCCACAGGAGGTGCAATTTAATTGGCATCACTAAGCTGGCCCAAAATAATAAGTGTAATTGTGTGACTTTATATCCATCTTCAGATGGTTCCTGCCCTACACCTAATCCTGCCAAGGCTCCAACTCCCCAAAAATGTTAACTACACAAGTGGGATAGAAAATGGGTGAAAGTAAAGCAATTCTTCAACAGTTCATCAGCCCATTTAATTTCTGTTTCCACCCTTTCATTTATTGGGATGTTGGAAGCTTGAGTCTACCCTGGAAACATTGGAAATAAGGAAGAACCAAGTCTGGATGAGACAGCACTCCATCATAAGGCATACTTACAGAAACTTTGTCATACTAAGCTATTTTGGAGTTGCCAGAATGCATGAGGAAAACTCTCATGGAAATTGGAGAGAATCAAACCTGGAACCTTTGAGGTGTAAAGCAGGCACACTACGCACTAACCATGGCCACTGTGCCGCAGGGTGACTGTCTGGTTGTGAACACAAAACTGTGCCAGATACCTGCTTCCAAATACCTGTGTAGGTAAAGTGCACTCAGGACTTCACTGAAAAAACTCAACAGGGATGTGAAAAGCAATATGAAACACTGAAAATAAATACTGTATATTTTATTTTGATAGTTTTTCAGAATGTAGCTGAACCACGACATTTGAAATATGGATTTAAACCCAACATATACAGTATTTACAGTATTTATATATGGTGTATAATGATATAGATAGTATATATGCATTACTTACATACAGAAAGGTATTATTTTTGTTCTTAAGAAATCCAGATTGAGATCTGGTCTTCTGGTCTTTGTTAAAGGTTTTTATGATCATGCAAGTCCCCTCACAACCCATTTTTTAATCCTCTTCATTGAGGTAAGTATAATCTCTGGGAGCCACAATTTATACTAACGGCAGGGTGGAGTTCAGTCCCTTGAGATGAACTCACCAGGACCTTTCCTGTTCCTCCCTTTTATGTTGGAACAGGAGCTCTGGTGATGTGTGTGAAATGAGAGAAACTGAAACAAAATAAGGACTAGGACATCAAGTAGAAAAATGAAAAAAAAAAGGCAAAGTAGGAGAGCGTTGACAGGTTTAGGTAGCTTTCTTCAAAGAGATCCATTTCGCTCAGAAGACTGACAAGGACTTTCTCAGTCAAGTGGTTTATATACATTTTGAGAAGCAAAAGAGGCAGAGTGGCTTGTGTTTTGGGAGGGATGTGACGTCGTTGGTCCTCAGGATAATTCACTTCCATTCTAAAGCAAATAAAAATTACATTAGTGGCAGCGTCACATCCAGATCCTTCCCAGTATTACTAATCAACCCCAGAACTATGAGTCACATCTGAAGCTTGTGTGTGTGAGACACCTTGTTGATTCTACCAGGCAGTCCATGTACTACAACTATCAAATTAGTTAAAAAGATAAATTGGAATATTTATATTGAAAATAAGTACATATCTGAATATATTTGAAGGGTAAGGGTACTATGTACAGTACATGCCGTGTTAGTACTGTATGTGCTGTTTTTCTTGCATTTTATTACCATTTTTATATTTCTGTTTTTCTTATATTTTATTAGCATTTTTATATTTTTGCTTGTGGTGCGTCCATAAAGCATGAAATACTTATAACTTGTGTGGTGTTCCTTGAAAGATGCATGTGAAAACTGTAGGTTTCAAATGAGTGTGACACTTGAAAGTACACCCCTTCAAAAAATGGAGTTCACTGCAATTACAAAAAGATGTAATCAAAGAAAAAGAAGAGCTGGACACACTGCCTTTATCTTCCTGTAATGAACATAAGAAACTGGGACAGAATCATTCATGATTACTCAAACACATTGAACAAACTTGTTAATCATTTTTCTCTTCCCCAGCTATGCTTATTTTTATTCCTAGAGGCTAGAAAATGTAATGTCCTCTACCCTTACTCTCTTTTAAATAAATTAAAGCACTGTGAGTTTTCACTTGGTTGACAAAATAAATAACTGAATGCACTAAATGCTGTGTTTTAATTATCTTTAAATATTTCTTCCAAGTTATAATTATTTATTTAGCAAACATTTTAGTCCCAGTTGCTAAAAAATCTGTAAAAAATTTTCAAGTAAAGCACAAGAAATATTAACTCATTTTTTGAGTTTCTGAAATTGTCCAGACATAGTGATGATGATGCTTGTTAAATTCTACTCAACTACATCAAATTTACAACTGAAAGACAAACTAAAATCCATTAGTAAAGGAGGTCTCCAGGCCAGGATGGGATCTCGGTGGACATCCTGTTTTCTTTCTGGACTTAACTATCAACTGTAATATAACACATGTACAATTCAGCAATCACCTCTATCAGGTTGTGTGATAATATTAAAACAGTTGTGATTACCTTCCACCCTAAACAAAATGAAGACCCCTTGGACTGTGGTTGCCATCAACCAATATGTCTGATCAACTCTGACACAAAACTGTTAGCACAGCTACTTGCAGGTTACTTACAAGGAGTTATACAGCATGTAATATGTCCTGATCAAGCAGGCTTCCTTAAGACTTACATAACATACGCTGTCCTCAATAGCATCTTTACTTTTCAATCCTAATGGAATTAACTGTTGCTAAATACAGAAAAAACACTTTGCAAAAATGAATTGGGGGCAATCTCTAGCAAGTAGTCACCTTCATGAGCTTTGGTTGCATTTTTATTAATATGATTAAAACATTGATGCACAATGGTGCAGTGGTTCAAGAACTGGGTGTTCATGGTATGGAGTTTGTATGTTCTCCCTGTGTCCCAAAGACATGCAGGTTAGGCAGATTGACAATGATAAATTGGACCCTGATGTGTGTATATGTGTGTGTACTCACCTTGTAATGCTGGCGCCGTGTCCTGGAATTGTTCCTGCCTTGTCCCTGATGCTTGCTGAGAAATGCTTCAGCTTTCCTGCAACCCTGCTCTAGATAAGTAGGTTTAGAAAGATGATAGCTGGCTGGATAAATAAAACACTTTATTCCTCTTTCTGTGCGACCATCCTAATATGACCATCCTTTATACTTTATAGAGGTGCCAGGCAGGGTTGCACTTTATCCCCACTATTATAAGATATTTCTCTTGAACTCAATGGAAATAGCTTTACATCATTCTCAACTAATATCCCCAAAACTTTTTGGGATATGACACAAACCATTTCTTTATACACTGATGATATTTTAATATACTTAAAACACTCCTGTTGACATTTCTTTTGTTCCTGACATTTTTAAAAACAGTGATATGAAATAAATTTAACTGGGTCCTTCTTTCTTACCTGTTAATGACATACTTTGGGTAAATTAGAACAAAGCTATAAAAGGTGCCAATTTCTCATCTATCCCAGTATTCAAGCCTCTTTTTATCCTTTCATACCCAGTTAACTAAAAATGTTACCCCTAGTTACAATTTTACTGCAATGTTATGCCTCAGTCACCTTCTGCATACTGGTTAATGCTAAAATCACTCAACTCAAACCTTCTATAGGAGTGTATGAGGCCCATTTTACATACTCCACTTTGGGTATGGAGTAGATGTTCTTGGTGTATGCCTCTCACTAATTCTGAACTTCTTCACTCAGTTCCAACTCAGTGGTTCCTTCTGAAAACTTAAATAATCTCTTACTTCATTTTTTTTCTATTTTCATCCGAGATCACTGCTCAGATCACGTGGGTCTAATCACAGTATGTCTTCCTCTCCCTTAACAGCCTCTTTAAGCTCTTTTTTAATTCTTCTCACCCTTAAAAAAGCTCTTTTCTAAATTCAACCCTGAAAAAAACCTTTTATATTCCTTTGCCCTTAAACTCTACCTGGCTTTGTGATAGACCAGAAAATATATTGTTCTTTTGGAATTATATTCTTCAAAATGAACTTTACGTTTTAGATGACCAAACTATTAACATACTCAGTATTAATTTTCTCAGATTCCACATCACTTTCCGTAAATGCTTTCTCCTGATCCCTTCTGCCCTTTCGGTATCCCAAAAGTTTCAGAATATTTTATTCACATGTTCCTGGAATCTTTGTCAGGTTCAAGTTTCTGGTCGTTCATAGCCTCATCTTTATTGACTCTTTGGCTTTTGATAATCAGCTCACCCCTGACATCTTTCTTCTTCAGATTCATCCTCCATTCCCTTATCTTATTTCCAGCAAAGAGTATTCACTTTAGGAATGATTGCAGTAAAATTAATCGTGCCTTCCCGCTGGAAAGAAAATCTGCTGCTTTCTCTAATTCAATGGAAATTATCCTTTTATAAATGTATTCTTGAATCTTCAGCAATGAAAATCAATCAAATGTCTTCTTCAAATATCAGTGCTTGGCAAACTTATCCAAAATTGGATTTTGTCCAAGGAAGTATAATACCCCTAACACACTTGCCCTATATATGATATCTTAATTTTAACACTTTGTTGGGTTTTCTATACTCACTAGAGGTTGTGTTGGTTAGGGAATTAGTGTTGTTTTTTTTTCTGTTTTCTGTTTAGATTTAAAATGTATTGCTTTTCTTTGCATTTTACTGTTTTAATATATTATGCTTTTACAATATCAATAATAAATAATAAAATAAATAATCAAAATAATAAATAATAATAAATGTATAAAAGTGAAGCACAAGAAAACTAAGAAAACTAACAGTCTTAAATAGATTGTAGATAGAGTAAGTAGTCAAAGTGCTTCTTGACACTTTTCATCATGGGAGCAATTGGTCAAGGAATAATATGCTGGTCTAAACAAAATGGAGCTTCTTTTTTCCACTCTTTTTGCAATTGAAGCAAAAATCTAAAACAAGTAATAACAATTATTCAACCTTTTTCTTATGCCTCATTGTTTCAGGCATTGTGTATATCAAGTCAGCAACTAACTAAACTGCAGTTTCACTAAGGTAACTAAAATTAGCATTGCTGACATTAAAAAGGCCTTTGAAAAGAAATTTTGTTACGATAATAATAGGAAAAACAGAACTATGGCAGTTATATTCCTTAAGGTGTAAAAGCCCTACCAGCCATTATTGCTCCACTCAAATCTCCTAACCATACACTTTATTTAGCAAAAATTGTAGAAGAAAGTCTTTATTATTGACAAGTAAAGCTTATAATGGCAACTATACACAGAAATCTGAAGGACCCCACCAAGTTGTAGCCCCCCATCCTCTTCGTCAGCTGCTTCCTAACTTAACTAGTTGAGGGCAGGAGACAGAGCTGGAGGTAGCAGAGTTAAAGATGCTAAGATTTGCACTGGGTGTGACGAGGATGGACAGGATAAGAAATGAGTACATTAGAGGGTCAGCTCAAGTTGGACGGTTGGGAGACAAAGTCAGAGAGGCGAGATTGTGTTGGTTTGGACATGTGCAGAGGAGTGATGTTGAGTATATTGGGAGAATGATGCCATGATAGAGCTGCCAGGGAAAAGGAAAAGAGGAAGGCCTAAGCGAAGGTTTATGGATGTGGTGAGAGAGGACATGCAGGTGATGGGTGTAACAGAACAAGATGCAGAGGACAGAACGATATGGAAGAAGATGATCCGCTGTGGCAACCCCTAATGGGAGCAGCTGAAAGAAGAAGAAGAAGAAGATTATACATCACCAACCTTGGAGTAGGAACATGGAATAAAGGTATATCTCGTGTCACCAACTGATATTTTTATTTTAGAGCTAAAGCATAGAATATAAATTATGTTTAACCTTCTTTCTTATTGAGTTTAAATGGGATATAGTGCCTAAGGAAAGGCATTTTGATGTATTATTAGGCAATAATGTTTGATTTGTAGTCATTATATTTTAAAATGGAAATATCTCCCAAATGTCTGTATAATTATTTTCCTCAGTAAAGTATTCATCTCTTTTTTTTAATTAAACATGCCTTATAGGGTTTAATTAATTAAAGAACTGTGGTGTTACAAAGCCATTACTAACTGTAAAAAGAACACCTTTCAATATTCACTAAAGTGCTGCAAATTAATGAAACACACATTTCAAAGGACAAACGATGGATTGCTATGTTTTTCTGTTAACTAAAATAAATGTCGATTTGTGGGAGCTTCAACACCAGGACGATGAACACATTTACAGAATAATGTACTTATTTCCAAACAATCTCCTGATGTCATTTATTAAGGCCAATAATGGGTATGTGCCTTTATCTTTCTTAACATCTTGAGCAAGGCAGCCCTTAACTGTCATTAGGCCTTCTAAATCTTGTAAACATGTAAGTGTGCTCTAAAGCTAAATATGTAGACTACCTGATTACACAGACTGAACATGGTATTTTGCACTTCAATTACAATTAGTTTTATACATTCCAATAGAGTTGTTTCTCCAAATACAGTAGGATAAAGAAATTAAGTGTGGGCACTGTTCAGAGCTTATTGACTTATGCAGACCATACAACAGGAAAGTTAGTTTTATTAACATGTTTGCTAATTTCTGATGGATGTTTTTAAAGGATAAGATGGTATTTTTCAAGTCAAAGCTATTTCTTCAAAATCATTGCATATATTAATTTGTCCTATAAAATTGTGTTCTAAAGTTTTTTGTTTTTTTTTAACTGTTCTGGCAGCTTAAAATGGGCCTTAAAGGTATTAGGGTCTAAACTTGAAAAAGCCTTGAAATACATCCACTTGGGAGCTCCAAAGGTTTGAGTTTAAGAAAACATGCCTCCACCATCTATGAGACATCACTGTGATAACGAAAGGAAACTAGAAATAATTATTTTTACCACATTATTTTATCAGTCTTGGAACTATTTTTCCTCTGGTAAGAATACATTCCCTGTCTTCTTATCTGCTTACAGTGGAGTTCTGAGAGCCACGGCCCATTCCCTTTTCGCCAATCTATATTCTGCTTATAATCCAAGTTTTGCTTCTGAAATTCTGTTTCTTCAGTGGTTACGTTCTGTCATAGCTTGTAATAGCAGACAGGCATGCTCTCAAATCATATGATAATTTTTTCCTACACAACACCTACTTTTCGCCCATTACATTCTGTGTTGTTATTTTACATAGCTTAATGAGAGAGATTTACAACAAGTAGCAGCAGAGTGAAAAGAGCACATTCCAGTTTAAGTCTACTTTGTACAGATAACAATAAACCAGATGCCAACTGATTACACTGCATTTAATTTTTAATAAGAGCTTAGGGTTTTGAATGAGCCAAGCCACTCCATGAAAATTTCCATAGTGTGTTGAGTGCATGCATAATAAAATATAATACTCAGAAAATGAAAAAGGCAGAGTGTGCTACAGAGCAGATTGAAGCACCACACACCAATTGTCAGCTTTTTGAATGTACAAGGTGTCATTCTTACTAAGGATATGATAATAAAAGATCCTAAGCCAACATGTTTGTTTGAGTAAACTCACTGACACACACTCCTTCCAACAATCCATAAATACACAAGGAGAAAACATAAAACTCATGTAGATCCTGGCAATGTGAGGCATAAATGACACTAATGTGAACTCTGTGCAACTTGGAGAAGGCAGCATAGAAGGAGCTCCACGAGTAGTGGTGGAAGCAGCTTTTAGGGGTTGTGGCGAGAGACTGGGGGTGGTCCAGCTGGGATACCCAGGAGGACCGGAGGAGGGCTTATGCCTCATCCAGACCACAAGGGGGCGACCGCCCTGGTGGCTTTGGGGACCAAGGGAACAGAGCTTAGAAGGTCTACCCTAAAGGGACCGTGGTCACCGCCAGGGGCCGCCCCAATGCCTGAGGAGCCCTGGCCCTCAGCACTTCCGCTACACCCGGAAGTGCTGGGGAGAAGACCAGGGACACCCTGAGTGCTTCCGGGTGCGCAGCTGGTACTTCCGCCACACTTGGGAGTGCCAGTGGAAGCTAATCAGGAGGAACCTGGAGCACATCCGGGTGTGTATAAAAGGGGCCGCCTCCCTCCATTCGATGACTGGAGTCGGAAGGAAGCAAGATGGAGCTCGGGAGGAGAGGAGTGGAGGCGGTCCAGAGAAAGAGAGGCATTGTGAGGCCTGGACTTTGGGGGAGTTTTGGGGTTGTGTGTGGCAGTTTATTCTGTACATATTGTAAATAAACGTGTGTTGGGTGACCTAATGATGTCTGCCTGTCTGTGTTCGGGCCAGTTACCACAGGGTGAAGAAGGCGGGATGTGCACTTACAGAACACTTCAGACACATCTACTGGCTGCTGGAGTCCATCTGCCCTGGTTTGTAAAGTAAGGCATATGGGTTGACTCTGACCCTGGACAAACAAAGTGAGGCAGAACTGGGCAGCATGCATGAGCAGGTAGGATTGCACCGAACATTTGGGCATCAGGATTCAATAATGTCAATAATGGCACTTGGTGATGGCTTTTCAAGGTTAAACCAAGTCTATGGCACTGAAAGATTGCTGAAAATAATAATAATTCATTACATTTGTATAGCGCTTTTCTCAGTACTCAAAGCGCTATCCACACAGGGAGGAACTGGGAAGCTAACCCACAATCTTTGACAGTCTCCTTACTGCAAAGCAGCAGCACTACCACTGCGCCACCTGTGAGGACAAGGAAGAAGAGCGGTGGAAGAAATGTGCAGTGTTTGTCTCCTATCAACCTGGCAATGTTTTGCTATTTGCATTATTTTCTTCTTGAAACGACACGGATACGCTGTTTAGAAATATGTATATAATCTCAAGATCTGCATCAGTACTCGATAAAATATTTTTGGCTTGAAAAATGTATGTATTTGGTCAATATTAAGGCTTTTCTCAATAATAGGACTCTGGTACCCTTCACCTACATTACAAAATGTGAAAGCAGGCTAGTTATTTTTTTTAAATTTATAAAATATACTTCACTTTAGAACACAATTTCATGTGATAAATGAATATGTACTGTGACTGTGAAACAATAACTTTGACCTGAAAAATAAAAAACTTCTGTGGAATGAAGAGTCCACCTTTTGAAAATCTGTAATTCAATCCATAGAAAGAATGGGTTGATGGGATATAGTCTGTAGAAATCTGGGGGGTGTTATTAGAGGACTTCACTCAACCACACTGCTCATAGACTGTCACACATGCGTGTTTAGGAGGCAACTAAAGGGCTCAAATACATGTAATTCCACGCCGGACCAGGGGGTGGCGAAGTGCACTAATTCTCCCTCTCAATCTCTTACAGACCATTCTAGGGAAATCCCGCCCGGCTCTGGGGCAGCCAACGATGTCACTTCCAGTTCTGGTCCTGATGACATAATTTCCTGTAATGGCCTTTAAAGCCGCCATCTTGTTAATATTGAGTTAGTTCTGTTTTGGACTGAATAGTGTGAACATGGAACTGATTATTAAGAACTTTTGCAGCCGGGAACAATTATACGGGTGGCTGTCCCAAACCTTCACAATGTCTTGTAATCGTTATTGTTACAGTGGTGTAGTCAGCAGGATGGAAACAACCCAGAAGAAAACGGGACCGGACCTGAATCATGACCAGGTGGGAGACACCTGGGCACCGAAAAAACATTAGAGCATATCAAGCTCCGATTTTATTGGCCGGGAATTAACGAGGAGGTTCGTCACTTCTGTATCTCGTGCTCTGAGTGTCAGCTGCAGCAAATTCCTAGGAAGGACCGTGCTCCTCTTGTTCCCCTTCCTTTAATAGATGTCCCATTCGAAAGAATAGGCGTCGATATAGTAGGACCCCTAGAACCCGAGGACATAAATATATATTAGTCCTCGTGGATTATGCAACCCGATATCCAGAAGCTGTTCAGCTAACTCTAAAGCCATCGCACAGGAACTAGTAGGGGTATTTGCGCGTGTTGGTATTCCTAAAGAAGTCCTGACGGACCAAGGAACGCTGTTTACCTTGGAGATGTTCAGGGAAATGGCTGTTACTCAAAATAAAGCACTTAAAGACCACGGTGTATCATCCTCAAACCGATGGTCTAGTAGAGAGGTTCAATCAAACTCTCAAACAGATGCTTCACAAGGTGGTCAGCGGGGATGGAAGGAATTGGGATCAACTCCTCCCCCTCGTACTCTTTGCCCATCGGGAAGTCTCTCAAGTCTTGACGGGGTTCTCACCCTTTGAATTATTATATGGACGACAACCCCAGGGCATATTAGACATTCTAAAGGAGGGTTGGGAAGGAGAGGCTCTTCCCTCAACTAATATTTTGGAATATATCGCTCAATTACGCGATAGATTTGAGAAAATTCGACCTATACTAAAAAGTCACATGGAAGAGGCGCAAGCAGCTCAGGCCCTCTATTATGACCGTGGCACAATGCTCCAGGAGTTCCAACCGGGGGATCGGGTCATGGTGTTGGTTCCCACCTCACATTCTAAATTACTTGCCCACTGGCAAGGACCGTACGAAGTTAAGGAGAGGAAAGGGCTCGTCGACTATTTGGTGAAACAACCCAATCACTGGCCGAGCGAGCGGATATATCATGTGAATCTACTGAAACCGTGGAAGGAAAGG
The DNA here is from genome assembly GCF_900747795.2 of Erpetoichthys calabaricus. Classification (NCBI taxonomy): domain Eukaryota; kingdom Metazoa; phylum Chordata; class Cladistia; order Polypteriformes; family Polypteridae; genus Erpetoichthys; species Erpetoichthys calabaricus. The sequence goes on along the minus strand of NC_041396.2, from coordinate 172,823,732 downwards.
GTCCCTGATCCCTCCTCCGGCCAGCCCCGCTCATTCTTTGATCAGACCAACCCACTTAACTTCGACCCTAATCTGAGTATCCGACAGAGGCGAGAGCTCGAAGCAGTTATCTCGTCCGTCCAGGAGGTGGTTGATGAAAAACCTGGAAGGACCTCTCTGATTGCCCACAACATTGTGACCGAACCCGGGGTTATAGTCCGAGAATGCCCCTATCGGCTTCCCGAGGCAAAGAAGGCAGAAATGGAACTTGAAATCAACCGTATGTTGGACTTAGGAGTCATAGAGGAAAGTTATAGTCTCTGTTCCAGCCCAATAGTCTTGGTCAGTAAGCCTGACGGAAGTTGAAGGTTTTGCAATGACTTCCGTCAACTTAATCAGGTTTCACAATTTGATGCTTATCATATGCCTTGAGTGGACAACCTCCTTGAGAGGCTCAGACAGTCAGAATTTTTGACCACACTTGACATGACCAAGGGGTACTGGCAGGTTCCTTTAACGGATTCCACAAAAGTTAACACCGCATTTAGCACCCCTAGTGGGCACTGGCAGTATCGTGAACTTCCATTCGGGTTACATGGGGCTTCAGCGACTTTCCAGTGTCTGGTGGACAAAGTGCTCCGACCCCATAACACGTATGGTGCTGCCTACCTGGATGACGTTGTCATCTATTCCAGCACATGGAAGGAACACATACAAAACGTCTGAGCGGTATTACAGACGCTGGGTGAAGCCGATCTTCGTATCAATCCAAAAAAATTTTGTTTTGGGTTGAAAGAAGCCAAATACTTGGGCTACCTGGTGGGTCGTGGTACTGTAAAGCCACAGTGCTCTAAAATAGATACCATTTTGAAATGGCCCCGTCCGCGAACCAAGCGGTATGTCCAAGCATTTCTCGGTCTAGCTGGGTACTACCACTGGTTTGTGCCACGCTTTTTGGAGAGAGCTGCGCCCTTGAGTGATTTAACAAAGAAGAGGGCTCCTAACATTGTGGTATGGACTGATACGACGGAAGCTGCATTCAGTGACTTGAAAAAGGCCCTGACGTCAGCACCTATTTTGAAAGCACCTGACTTTTCGCTTCCTTTTATCCTCCAGATGGACGCTTCGGACACAGGCCTAGGAAAAGTGCTGAGCCAAAGCGTCGATGGTGCTGAACACCCCGTCATGTTCCTGAGCCGGAAACTGCTGGATTGGGAAACCAGGTATGCGGTGGTGGAGAGAGAGGCTCTTGTGATTAAATGGGAGATTACACATTTGAGGTATTATCTCTTGTGTTGTGAGTTTACACTTGTCACAGACCATGCACCTTTACAGTGGATGGCCCTGCACAAGGAGTCGAACCATCAAGTCATTAGGTGGTTCCTTGATCTAAAACCTTATAAGTTCTCGCTCATACATTGGAAGGGTTCTCTCCATTCCAACACCGATGCCCTTTCTCGCATTCACGACCTCTCGGTGCAGGACGCCCGACCCAATGGGTCTGGGCTGAAGGGGGGTTACTGTCACACACGCGTGTTTAGGAGGCAACTAAAGGGCTCGAATATATGTAATTCCACACCGGACCAGGGGGTAGCGAAGTGCACTAATTCTCCCTCTCAATCTCTTACAGACCATTCTAGGGAAATCCTGCCCGACTCTGGGACAGCCAACGACATCACTTCCGGTTCTGGTCCTGATGACATCACTTCCTGTAATGGCCTTTAAAGCCGCCATCTTGTTAATATTGAGTTAGTTCTGTTTTGGACTGAATAGTGTGAACATGGAACTGATTATTAAGAACTTTTGCAACCGGGAACAATTATACGGGTGGCTGCCCCAAACCTTCGCAATGTCTTGTGATCGTTATTGTTACAAGACCTTAATGTAATACTCAAAATTTATTTGAGTTGAGAGCTCCCAAAATATCATTGAATGAGCTCTTTAGTTCTTAAAATTCCAGGATGGCCATCCATTGAAAAAATCATAATCATAAGTCAATACTAATCTCTTTAATAACCAGTTAGTGACTGTCATATATTCCCTCTGAGCCTTCAGGAGGCTCATGGCATTTCTGGAACTTTATTAGCACTTTCAAAATAACTGCAGGATGGTCAATAATGATGACCGCTTTGATTGCTGCCATGAATTGTTCCACACTAATAATTAGTTAGTTAGTTTTTCTAATTGTGAGACCTCAGACAGGGAAATTGTATCAGCCCTGACGTTCTTGTTTCCAGCTCTTACAAAATCACAAAATTAAAGAAGCAAAAGAAAAGGGTGAATCTGGCTCTCTATTATTGAGTCATTTGGTAATTTTTAAACATATCAAATTTTTAATTGTCAGTAAAAATTATGAAGGGCAGTCCAGTACCCCTGAGATGATTATGCTTAATAATTCCTGATGCCCTACATTATCATTGTATTCAGCAGACATTAGCTTTCCAGAGTAATCTGCACAAGGTTGGAGTGCAGTAAAACAACTCCTACTCCCAAACTTGAGGCATCGATTTCCAATTCAGATGGTGGAGAGTTATCTGGATAGTGAACTATTGGCTCTATTCTAAACAAAACCTTGAGCTTAACGAAAGCTTCTTGAGCTTCAGGAGAGCAGGCAAATATCATAGAGGAGTTCTTGGTTAGACTGACTGAGATTTTTAATGGATCATCTGTAATAATTGATTAAACTTGTTTTTTTGATGTGGAAAATGAGGAGGCCTGTATTACTTGAAACTTTGTTTGGTCCATGATTATACCCATACAAAATATATTGACAATTAAGAAATATAGAGAAGACAAATCGTCTTGGACGAGTGGTATGTTTGCCCTCAAAACAGGGAATAGAGAAGAGTGTCATCTATATAAACCAATGCAAAGGCAGCCAACACATCAGGGAAAATGTAATTCACAAATGATTTAAAGATGGCAGGAACATTTGCCAGCCCATAGGCCATTACAAGGTGCTTTCCAGTGCCCTGAGGCAGTTTTGAACGATTTATACTATTATGATTATAAGCACTTCTTAAGTCCATACTGTATTTATGAAGATCATAGTGTCATTAATTTGGTTTAGAAGTGACATAATTGGGGGAACAGGATAATAAATTTTAACCTTAATAGTATTTCTCTCTCAAAACACGGATGCAGAAAACCACCATTCTTCTCTAAAAAAAAACTGTACTGTTGCTCTTCCAATTTACCCTGTACAATTCACACTTTAGATGTAACACTGAATTACAGTATATCATCTGTAGAAATGTTCTGATAACACAGCCATAGTTGGGTGTTATCAGCAGTGGGCTGGAGAATGAGTATAGGGCACTTGTGGAAGACTTTATTGAATGGTGCAAACTGAACCACCTGCAGCTCAACATCATTAAGATAAAGGAGATAATTGTGGACTTCAGGAAAGTCAAGCCCACTCTGGTGTTCATTGATGGTGAAGATGTGGAGGTGGTGAGTACATATAAGGGTCAGAGCTGCTTATATTAATTGAAGGCTGAGGTTATTTGGTGTATGCAAACCTCTCTTGCATGTTTTCTACCATTCTGTACTGGGTAGGGTGTTAGTATGCTGGAGAAATACTATTAGTGCAAATGATGCCAACAGACTGAAACAAACTGACTAAAAAAGTTTTCATTAGAGAGTCAGGATGGACTCACTGAAGAAAGTGATAGAACAGAGGTCACTCAGAAAGCCACTTACTATCCTGGATAATGAGTTTCCACCCCTGTATGAGGTTTTGGCTAAACAACAGAGCACACATTTAATAACAGACAGAGTCAACTGCATTACTCCAAGGAGCTTTATGTGAAGTAATCTCTACCCTCAGCCATCAGGCTTCAGACAAGGAAGTATCATTCCCTGTTTGCTGTTCTACCAGACATCTTAAGAGACAATAACGCTATGCAATATACTGTGCCTATGACTGAAATCTTGTACTGTGAAATCATAACAGATAATATGTGCTTTTCTAAACTAATCACTTTACACTAAGGGAAAAGCTACACTTTATTAATATAATTAGAGATAATTGTTGTTCTATATGTATTTATACTTTGTTAGTATACTTAAGATTATGATCATTCTTGTTATATGCATATTTGTGGGATTTATGTCTGCTGAAACCCTGAAATATCCCAGTGACCACACCTAAAGAGGCTGCAAAGTGTTAAAATAATTCAATACCCATATGATAACCAGTCATTGCTTGAACTAGCTGTGCTAGCCATCTAAGACTGTTTGAAATCTAATCAATGCAGACCTCAGCGTTAACATTTGCACTGCAGTGTGTCCATCCTATTGCTACATAAAAGCAGCACTAATGTTTGAGATGTGCTTTTACAAATCCTGCACCAAATGGTATGTAACAGAGACACAGCAACTGACAGACGCCGGACATTTGTCCTTTTTTAAAGGAGGATTCTGAGTTTATATTTTGATGGAATTTTATTCTGCCATAAATGTTGCAATAGGGTAGGAGCTAATAATATTCTTATCATTAGAGCTACATGTGTGTGAACGTGGATTTAGTTAGCTGCTTTTAAACAGATCTAGAAAACTGTTTGAGTTTTGGTGCTCGAAGCAAGTATTTATTCTTTGTACCCCAGTATAGGGATTGCAAACTGGTTTTTGTACTTCCATTGGTGATACTGTATGTTTGTTTTTGGATGAGAGTTATAAGAGCCCTGGCTCTTTTATCCCCTTTTCTCTCTGATGTCCTACTTTTTAATTTTAATGCTAAACTGATAACAACTTCTAAAGAGTCCCCTACTGTACATTATGACTCACCGTATCGTGTTTCAGTTCTTCCCACAGTCCATTGCCTTAAGTCAGGCATTAGTGTAGTGGCATTCCATCCCAAGTTAGCTACTAGTATCTTAAAATTTCTAATATAATCACCTAGAGACCTGCTGCCTTGTTTTGGATTGAATAATCCATTAGTGCCTTTAAACACAAAAAAACTCCACATAAATCATAACAGTAAGGAGAAATACTATCCCAAATGGCAGTTGCCTACTCAAGAGCTTTGAATGTTTGAACTAAAATTATAAATCAATAAATGATAAATTATAGCAGGTATGATTAAAGCGGTTGCTCTCAGACCTTATTCAGCAATCGCTGAATTGTTGTAACCAACTTATTAGCCTGAGTTTGTAGCAATAGGGTGTTGTACCATGATAGCCATTATGGGATTACAACCTGCCTGAAGAAGGGGCCTCAGTTGCCTTGAAAACTTGAAGATGGTAATTGGTTCAGTTAGCCAATAAAAGGTGTCATTTAACACAAGGTTACTCTGAAGTAAGCCCAGTTTTAAAAAAAGACATAAAGGCACCAGGTCACTCATTGTACTGGTCCTAACCTTTATCATGTTCAAAAAGGATATAGTGAATGATCTGTTAGAGAAGTTTTTTATGTAAATGGTGGAGAGCACAAAGGTCCTTCTTCAGGGACAAAACAAAAGAATAGTTGTTGTTAGCTAAGGATTTTAAACAACAATTTGTTAAATCTGTCATGAAAATTTTAAGGTATAAAACCAAAATAGAAAAAAAGTTTTGTGAATTGGTCAAGCACTAATCTCTTCCAAGGTCTTTCCTTTAATTAGTTAAAGTTTAGATGCTTGCTCAATTCAAGCAGCCATCATGGCCACAAAAATGTCACAGGTCACACAGCACCATAGTGACCAGACACATAAAATTGTGGCATCTGTGCCAATGACAACATAAAATGACAATGCTGTGAAACCGTCCTACTAATGATAAAAATATTAACAAAAGGGCATGAACGTCAAAAACACACAAAGCACAAACAGAATTCAAAATATCTTTTTCTTGCACTCTTCTGTGTTATTTTACACAGTTTCCTTAGTTGCTTAGATTTGCTGTTTTGTGTGATAATAGCTTTTTATGCTAACTTTCAGTGACAAGTGTACTTACTGTATATACTTGCATTTAAGTTCTCCCGCAGATAAGTTGGGGCTTGATTTTATCGTATAATTTCTGGTATTTTATAATGTTGGTCATATAAGTTGAATGCGGAAAACTCACACTATTGGTCCAAGAGATTATGATATGCTAACACCCACCTGAGAGAGTGACCACGGGGCACACTGCCTTTTTTTTCTATGTATTGTGCCTGCATGACCACACGGTAATACCCGAACTATTCCAAAGCAACATTTGCACTGATTTGTGTATTTTGTATCTCACACCCTCATACACCTTTATCATAAGAGCATCGCTTATCTACAATGGAGTAGTCAATCAGAAGAAAATATGAAGCTGGTTTTAAATTAAACGTCATTGAAGTGGTGAAAGAAATTGGTAACTGCGCTGCTGCAACAAAATTCAATGCGTCTGAGAAACTGATGCGAGACTGGAGGAGGCAAGAAGATGTAAAAAAAAAATTAAGTGTTGCATTTCTGAACGGGCATACAAGTTGTGGGGTTTGATTTTATGATTGATTTTTCGGGTTTCAAGACCTAACTTATACGTGAGTATATACGGTAACTACAAATGAAGTGCACATATTGACAGAATTCAATGTAACTTGGAAACTTTGATCCATAATAAAGAACTGCTTAGTGTTTTTTTATCAAAGCAGTTGGCAGAAATAAGAATCCTATAGCATACAACGGTGCCCAGTGTCAAGAGAGTGCCTATGTTTAAAATGATGTTTCTTAGTATGATTTATTTATTGTTTGGTATGTTTTCATGCACAATAATTACCAATATTATTTGTTTGTAAGTCTTCTTAACGCCATTTTAAGTTTTGCTGATGTTGCAGCCATTTTGTCATGAGGGCGCTGGGCCATCGCAAGGAGTGAGTAATGTTCAGAGACAGATTGGTGGCATGGGGGTAAGGAATAGTAGAGGCAGAACTGAGGATATGAAATAGCTACTTAAGTGGTTTGCCCTGTTGTTGTTAATGCTATCGCTATCTCACTAGCATCCATGTCATCAGCATCTCCATCCAAGTCCTTTTCTTCTTTGCTCCTGGTTTTCACAATGAACCTTTTAAAAACCTTTTAGGTGCCACATTTGCACATTTTGCTTACATTTTCAAAGACTGGAGCAGCTTGTCCCCTATCGCTCCTCACACTGGACATTTATTTTTCCACCAGTTTTCTTTTCCCAGGCTAGTTTAGTGATGCCACATTCAGCAATAATATTTAGCTTGTAAGTGATGGTGTAGTTAGGGCATAGTGGACATGCCTCTGGTTTTGAACAATCATCTGCTCTTCCACTAATTTTAGACTTCATCATGAGTAAGAGATTTGCATCTACCTCTATGTAAATACCAAAACAAGCATGCATTTATATTTTAAAGTGTGTCTGGAGAGGGGTTATGGGAATGGATAATAGATCAGGCTCAGCACTTTGTTTCGTTACTTTGGCACTGATTCTTTTCATTTTTCATTTTCAACTCTCACTGATTTTCTTGTGTTAGATCCTTGCTTGGTAGTTGACTGTCCATGGTAAGCCTTTTTGAAAGACCTTTATCTCCCAATTGCTATTAAAACCTTAGATTTGCCCTTGTGGCTTTCCAAATTCTCCATATAGCAGAATAAAAAAATACAAAATCTGTCCTTTTGTTTGCACCTCCAATGAACTGTTGCTGAACTGAAGTTAATGTTCTCTGGCAAAGAGTCACTTTCTGGCTATTATTGAGGAAGTAGGAGCTCAAAGCACTTAAACCGTCAGTTCTCTTTACCTGAGGACACGAGTTTAGCTTGCAAAGCATCTTCTTTAAAACTGCTCCAGTTGTATGTGTGTATGGCCCTGCTTATGTGAAACTCACAAATCCTTTCATTACAACCTGAAAATAATAACAAATGGAAAAAAATCTGTTAGTAAACACCAACTCTTAATCATCTTTAATCTTTATCTGTTTAAACTCTTCTTATTAAGTATTTCATTCAAGCAGCAGATTATTTAAAGGTCTTACTGTCACTAATTGAAAGATGCTTTGATATTCACGCTATGCCTCGGTTTTACTCAATTACTTCTAACCTTTGGCAGTTTTATAAGCCAAAAGTACAGCAATAATCATAAGTAATGGTTTGCAATTAAAGCTTAAGGTGATCGATGTCAAGGTACAATTAGAAAAATTGAAGAGTGGCATTCAAAACAATGTACTTGGGTCAAGATGTAGTTTCCTGTTATTATGATCAGTCTTACAATTTTGATCCAAGTACATTTTGCAGTATTTTTCATTATCATAATAAATGAACGATAAGTAATAAATATGGTTTATAGCACAATGTAAAATTACATCTGTACAGAAAAAACGAGCATTACTGACAGAGCTCTTGCCATAAATGTCTATGTGAACTTGAGGCCCTCTCATGGCTACAATAGCAGAAACAAATCCCCCTGGTGTCTACTTTCAAGAAAAGGCATCTAATCCTTACAAATGTACAGTGTGGAGAAAATAATAATTATTATTGAATTACACTATCAGTCTCCCATATTTTTTGGCACCTAGGTGTTTTTTAGTTCTTAAATTCTTATTTTCTCTAAATGGCATATGTACAGCAACAGAAGCTGGCTCTGAAATGGCCAGCAATGCCCTATATACACTCACAATGTTTTATAGGCTTTTGGCTCACATACAGCACTGTGCATTATTATGAGAGTTCTCTCCTTTCCACTGCATGAAAAAGAACTGAGACAGTCAAAGTGATGGTAGATGAATCCCGTATAACTGGATGTTAAAGATTTTCAAAGTAAATGCTTGAACTACGCAAAATGTCTTCTTCAGATGTGAGTCCTAATGATCAACTGCCCAAGATGGCAATTCTTCTGGTCATATGGCAACCAGGCAGGAAGAGGTGGGTCCAGGGGGACGGACACTGGAAGTGACATCGGTGGAGGAGAGCTTTCAATATTCCAGGTCTGTTCTGAGAGGAAAAGAAAGAATGCTATCACACAGCGTCATCCCCTGGAACAGTGGAGAATTGCCAACACCAAAGCCCTTAAAATGTCTCCTAGGTGCATGTGCATGACACCACCTTTGGTTCCAAGCCTTACTGAAAAGGGGTCTCTTGCTAAGGTTTGATTTGAAATTAAAGAACTATTTAAAAAACAAAAATGATGTGCCATTTTAAAGTTTTACAAAATTAGACCCAATTTAAGTGGATGAGAAACATATGTAAGATTTGAGCTGATGACAAATACAGTACTGTATATATAAATGAAAACCAAAATAGATCAGACGGTGAGTAAGAAGTGCATTATCCAGTCTCTTCTGAGTGTGTCTTTTTGCAGTTTAAATTGGACAATACTCTTTATTGTCACGTGGCTTCAAAATTTTGAGCAAATTATCTGAAATGATAGTATGGACAAACAGAATGAAAGCAAACTGATGGGAACCTCTCTAAATTCAAACTTTATAAGAAAGCAAGTCACTGTCTGAACTTCAAGTGAGGACAAAAAGTAATAAATAAATAAATAAATACATAAATAAATATTGTTATCTAAAATATACTGCAAGAAAAAACCTGTGTTTCCAAATCCTAAAAGCACTGTCATAATAAATAAGGTTTCTCCTACCTTATAAGTTCAAATGTTCAACACAATGAATCTTGCATTCAAGGCAGACTTCAACAAGGCTTTGGCATATGACATGCAGGCATACAGACAATAAGTAAGAACTCTCTGATAATTGGATTGTATTTTGAGAAATAAAGATAAGAAGCAGTTGGCAGTAAATTGATTTTGGTAAATCCAAGAAAGCAGCACATGATAGGAAATTGAACAAATGGGAATTAGAGGAAAAAAATTACCTGTGTGACTCTTTACAAATTCTGTCTACTGCTCCAACACACTGAAAAAGGCAGAACATTAAAACAATCTGTTTGCGGGGAAAGAGAAAGCTATGGGATTCAATTGTTCGATTTTGTAAACTTTGAATTTCAGCAGCAATGTTTTTCAGTAGTTCTCCTGGGCTCTTGTTGGATGCTGCCATACAAACCTTTCCTTTTATTACCTGTAGCATCCTATTAGTTTCAGTCTTTAAGGTTTTAAAATTAGTTTCTTATATTTATATACTGAGATACTGCATGTTTACTACATGCTACTTCCATTTGCTGAGTGTTTAACATTGAATTAATGTTGATTTTTCAACAAATAATTTTGAAATGATTGATAGTGTTGCATGCCACTAAATTCCTTTACTGTAATTTAACATCATGGTGCCCATGATACTATGCTAGAATTTGGTCACTCACAAACCCTTTCTGCAATAATGCAGCTCTTTTAGCTTCATCAGCATAAGATGCAAAAGCACATCCGGTCATCATTATGTCTGAGTGTCTGAATAAAACAATTCATTTGGCAGTATCCGACACATTTATTCTTCCAGGAAATTGATTGGGCAAGTTCCATTTTCATTGAGTTATCTCCAATAGAGGGCACTGCACACATTTTGGAAAGTCACATTTAAAAAAACAATGGCAAATTTTCTAAATAGTCCTTCTTAAAACCAAGAAACATTCTGTGCAGCCTCAATCACTGCTTTAAATGTATATTGACAGAGATATTTCAACATGTGTATTTTCCAAATTCCTATATTTGTCTTCTTTTACACATCTGAAAGCTGCTCCTGGTGACAAAACAATTTTCCAATAGTCAGTCTTAGACCATCCTGTTGTGAAAGTAGTTTGTTTCTAATTTATTTAATCCTTCTTTGGTAACGTTTAGCCATAATTGTTTTTTTGGGATCGTGAATACATTCCTAATACTAGTTTTTTGTTTCGTTTCTATCATGAAATACAGTAGTTGATTATTTTTTACGTCTTTTCCCAACGCTGTTTCCTTATTTCGATCACTGCCATACTGTGACAGTGTTGCTTCAACCTGGAAGTTCCATGCATTATGTCACCCAATCAAAAGTGTGAAGATTGCACTGGGCAGTTCTTCATTATAATTTGTAGTTGCTTTAGTTATTTTTTTTCTTATATGAGAACTTTAATCTGCATCTCTTTGATATTCAGATTAGGACTTAGTTTTGTATAAATTTGATTGACTGGGTTTGTTCTTAACATATTTTCTGACTTAAATTTGATCTCCTGGTTCTAATTTCATATCCTTTCTGCTATTGTTAACTAGAACACCTCCACAACCAACCAAGATGGTTAGAATCTGGTATCTGTGAAAGTTATTTCCATCACTATAAACATTTTTAACTTTTTTTTTAACTACATGATATGATAAAATGCTTTGCGTGTGTGTTTGTGTGTGTGTGTATGTGTAATCTACTTATACACATAATTGCATTCTATTATCACCATTACAGTATTGTTTATTATGACTCATTGTTACAGAATTATTTAAAAAATGCAAATATTATGTACTGTGACAGATAGGGGACGCTGTCATCCCCTTAACCCTCAGATCAGACGCCAGACACCAGATAAAAGTCCAAATAATGGATTTATTACAATAATGTGCACAAAGCACCCTCCACTCCACAATACTCATAAACAATAATAATAATCACAATACTCAATAATCCTCCACACCTCCCAGCATCTCAGTCACCCTTCCTCCCAACTCGGCCCCCTGCTGGGATCTCCCCTAATCCTTTTATAGTCCTTGACCTGGAAGTATTTCTGTCCCTCAGTCCATGTGACCTTATAACACTTCCAGGTCATGTGAAAACTTCTTTTCTTCATACTGGAAGTACGTCATTTCTTCTGTCCCTGTGACTAGGACATACTTCCGGGTTATAGTGCAAATATAAATCGTTGAGCCTCCCTGCAGCATCCCCTGGAGGCCCCCACAGTATCCAGCAGGGCTGTGAAGAAAAACTCCAAGGTCCATGATGCCCTGCTGGAATTCGGGGCACCTCCATGTTGCCGGGAGGGCTCCATCTGGCGGCGTGGGGGTATTGGCCAGGATGAACGGCCGGCCATATACCAAAGTACTAGTTTTTGGAGAAACAGACAAATAAAAATTTTAAATGGTACAAAATTTAAAAGAATTAACAAAGTCAAAAAATTCGTCAACAACGTCATACTTTTGTTATTGGCACACCTATCTGCAGCAGTTTAACTGAATCATTGAGTCCTTGGAAAGCTGTAATTACTTTCCTGTAGTTGTGCTACCGTTAGATGTCAGTAATACAAAAACAGCACTTATAATTCAAAATTGTGTGAATGGAGACAAAGCAATAGAGGAGCATAGCCCTACGGGTGTGCTCTAGCATTATGCTTGCAGCCTGTATGAAAGTCATTTAGTTTACTCTAATGCCTCTTAAGTCTTGTTTGGTGTTTCAGAATATCTGAAATGTTAGATTGTTAGATTTTTTTCCTTTGTCTTGTACTTTGGAATTTGTGACTGCTGCCTTCCTATTTTGACCTTGTTTACATTTCTGAATAATTCTGTTTCCCAGACATAATGCATTAAACTTTAGTTCTTACTTTTATTTCTGTCACACTGCCTCTGCTTTTCTTTTGACTTTGATGTTGCCCATATGATTCACTCAGATTCACTCCTAATATCCACAACATTCAACTAAGGGGCATCACACATGTGTGCCTGGTGTGGGTGCCAGCACTAATGACATCTTCTCTTTTCCCCATAGCATTGAAAAGCTGCCCGAGGAGGATGCCAAGCTTCACCCACAATGCTTGAGAATATTCTGATACTTCTGGTACATACACCACAAAGCCAAGCCGGTCCCAGTAGGTGGCATCAGATCTTGACCCAGCATTCAGGAGGACAGAGGTCTGACAATCCGTTGAATTGTTTAAGGCTGATTGAAGCCCATTTATTTTCAGTTTGTTCATCCAAGTGGCTATAATTTTCATTTTGTTTATTAAAAGGGGTAACGCTGCTGGTACCCTAGAATTTCTACAGCATACCATGGTCGTCTTTATCTAGTCAGAGGGGCTTCTTTTCTGCTGTTCCTTGTGCATCACAATAGTTTCACTCAGTTTGAATTTCCATACCTTTTCTTATTTTTCTCTTGTGTTTTTTTGGATGTGTATGACCTTCTTTTTACAACTATAATGTGATTAGCGCTGTTCTAAATTATTTTCTTCCTTTACACTGACCTGGGGCCAGGCCTGTGCCATATGACCTCACCTTCAGCAGCGACTGCCTTTCAACATGAGAAAGTAATAGTGTGATGACTGCGAGCAAGGCAGCACCCCTTCAAGGTTAACAGGAACTGTGTGATAATTGTAGATTTGGAGGAGCAAAACAAATATTTCATTAAATGAATCTTTGATCCAAAAAGGAATAACAGGCAAAAAGCTCATGCTTTGTCATAATCTCTAGGTGCTTTTAACAAGGTTTGGACTTTTGAGAATATTTTTACATAACTGACTTTTTAAATGTATTTGTATGCCTTGTATAAGATGTTTTTTGTTGTTTTATGAATGTGTCATACATTGTGTATTTGTGCACTTTGGCACTGCTGTATTGCCACTGGGCGTGCATTAGTTAAATACTTTGTAAATGTAATTTTATTTACAGGCTAGAGGCCACAGTGACACTCCCTTTGCACATAAAAAATACTTAAAAGTCTTTTAGACAAGAATTGTAAGTATGATTTTGTCTGCAAACTTACAAAATCAAAACATTCAGCAGCTCTCTCAAAAGTGATTTATGGCTTTTCCCAATAACAAAATTATTGCTCAATTAATTTTCCCCGCACACTTGTCTTATTGGTTATGATTTGTGTTACTGTGTTCAAAACTTTGACATCCAAGGATATAAAAGAACTAAAGAGACATACAATTTCACTATGATTTTAGGCTCCTTTATATTTGTTTTTCAGCTTCTGTTTTGCATATTTTCCTGTTCTTTTTTCCCTTTAGGGGTTTTGTTACATGAGGACTCTAATTCCTCACAGTTTTCAGGTACTAAAATATTTTTTATGTCTTGACATGTAACCATTTTGCTTTTCTCATGGATGCCACCGGTTTGTGTACCCATCACATAGACCTGGGTACCCGTTACCAAGACCACGCCCCAGGAACATCACATGACATTTAAGGCTAGAAAACACTTTCCAAGATTGTGGGTAAACCTTTTCAACTAATTTGTGAATTAGATTCTCATTTTCTAATTTAACTGGTGACAACTTGGAGCTTTGTGTCCTGAATATGATTTTTGGAGGCTACATTTTGTTAACATAGAATTGCTACCATTCAACCCCTGCTTGCTCTTTGGCTTATGTTTCTCTCCCATCTTCCAGTCTCGATTCATTTCTAAAATTTCATGCATCTTTTGCATCAGAACACTTTTAACAGAAAATCATTTTTGTTGATCACAAATACATAGGCAGGGAACAATGAACAACAAACATACCGAACAAATTCAATACAAAAAGAAGTTAAAATGGTCAAGACAATATAGAACTTCTGTTCAAACTAATGACAAAATCAGTTTCTTTAGACAGTGTTGTGGGAAAATGGACAGTGAAAGGAACCACAATGAACAATGAGTGAAGTAGGATATTACCTGGCCAGTGTCCTGCCAAGAATATTTAAATGGCTGGCCACAAGTTACAGTAGAACATAAGAAATCTGACAAATGATGAGACCGTTCAGTCCATCAAGGACATTTGTTTAACAAAAAGCTAAGCTGTCTCAATATCTCACACAGATTCTTCTTAAAGGTTGTCAAGGTTTCTGCTTCGACTACATCTCTCTGTAGTTTGTTCCAGATTCCCACAACACTTTGCTTAAAGAAGTGTTTCCTGAGTTCCATCCTAAATGCACTTCCCCTTAATTTCCACTGATGTCCTTGAGTATGTTATTCACGCGTAGCTTCCTTAGTGTTACATTTACACCTGGAAAAACAAACCAAAAGAATGTTGAATTTTTTCAACTTTAAAAAATGTTATTATGTGTAAATGTGTAACAGAAATATGTTAATAACAAAATGTCAACATACAGTAGGAAATGAACATCTAGTGTCCACTGCTGTAGTGATGCAGATTTAGGATACTTCCTTCATGTGACTTGTTTTGAAATCAATGCACAGCAAAATGTTGCAATCAGGAAAGTAGAAGTATGTATCTTTGTGCACTTTTCTTATAATATTTTTCTGTTGCTTGTGCTTGAGAGAGTAGAACATAAATGATTCTCATGATCCATGTTGCCCATTGGAGTATTGTAGCCTACTACAGTGCAAGGCTGAGTGACTTCCACTTTTTCCCTGAAATAAACATTGATCATTGTTACATTGTAAACAGTGCTTAGTGGGTGTTGTGGCATGAAATGTTGTATATATGCTAATAAATATTTTGTATGTCTTTATTTGTAAGTCAGACAAAGTAAATACAACAGTGTTTCAGGAGGAATATTTTATTTCATTATTGAGAACAGCAATGCTTTCACGTCTATCCAACCCTACCTCTCAGTCTTTAGGACTGACTCAGGATGTAGAATTAATTGCAGGGTTGAAGGAAGTGCTTCACATCGGTTTGGCAAGTGATTCTCTGCAGAACATACTCTCAACAAACCCCCACTGGATAGTGTAGAAGAAGAATGTTCTCCTCAGCACCATGTATTTTGTGTGTTTAGTAAATTAGAATCTTTATAATAACTATTTTGTAACTTGCCAGTGAGAGACGCTTTGGTTTATGAACTAACAAAAATATGTTATTCCAGGGTTCAGGAGAAATGGTGTCCACATGAATAAAATGTAAGCTGTTTCTTGTTTTTTTCCTTTCTCAGAGTGAATGTTTCAGGGACAAGGTCACAAGGCTGCAGAACTGCACATGTAGTTTATGCAAAGGCGTCTCTCCTGTGCTCAGCTTTGAAAACACAGATAATGCTTAGCTCAACAGACATATTGTTTAACTTTACTGTTTTGATAAGGATGTTCTTTCTGTCTTATTAATCATGAGATGCTGAAGTATAAAAAACCCCTCCTGGCTTTTGATCAGGGTTCAATTGAGCTTTGCGGCAATAGGTTATACTCTTTTGAATCTCTACTTACTGCGACTCCAAATGAATAAATAAACGAGAATTGAGAAAATATTATCTGTCTGCTTTTCAGTGTGCATTTTTCGTCCACAGTTTTTGGCGCCCGAACGTGGGGCAGGAGACGGGCAGACGACTCCCTGGGCGGGTTCGTCCAAGTGGACCGATTTCCGCGGATCGAGGACCAGCTCCGGTAAAAGTTAGGACTGGCCAACCTCGGGCGTTTTCCTGCGTGGGGAGTCGCTGACCTCCTCCTGACCGAAACGAAAAGCAACTGGATGGGATTTTTCCAGGCAGGCAGAAGGAGTCGCGGTGAGTAGATTCGGGGGATTCCCGTTGGTTTGACTGGTGTGCTGGAAGAAATAGAAGTATACGGGGAAAAGAAAAAAAGAAAATAATAATAAAAGAGAATAAAAAATAAAAGCATGCTGAAAGAATAGAGAATCATACCGTATCGACCTAGAAGGGTTTTAGGGATTCATAGAGAGTGACGGCACAGTGTGAATGCTAGTAAGTCATCCCTTAAGAATTCGAGTAGAAAGGACCGAGTGGCACGTTCCTATATTAAGAGGAATAGGGGTGAAAGGGGCAGTTAGAGTACGTGTGAAATTTGGAAGAGGGGAGGTTGATTTCCACTTGTCGACTGGTTGATTCCGGGGACGACAAGTGGGACGAGAAATAATCGGGGATTGAGTTGCTCTCTGTTGAAGGCCTGCCGCTTACTATGGGAAATTGTAATGGCACGCCAGTCAAACAGGTCCCCCAGGGTCCTCAAAACTTAATGTTAGAAGGATTATTTTCAGAGAATCACCAGGCTCCTAGTACACCGTCGGGATTGAAAGCGGGTCCCCTAAACAGTTAATAGAGAAGCAGACTGGGTTGGATTTTAAAAGGCATGTAAGAAGTGGAATAAGCAGAGGCGTAACAACCTGCTGGCTGCTGAAGTCAAAACACAAAAAAGACAAGGAAGAATTATTGCTAGTGTTGCAGAAAATGAAGATAGAGACAGCGCCCAAGCCTGAAAGTAAAAGAAAGCAGACCGAAAAGAAAGACCCCCTATACCCCGTAATCTGTCCACCCCCTCCTTACCAAAACTCCCCCGCTTCCACCTCCTGCACCCTCTTCTCCAACAACACCCCTGTTAACAGACGAACCGTCTGGAGCAGGTTTTTACAATGAACAATATCATTATGACCCATCCTCACATATTGACCCTGAGGAAGATAATTCAGATCATTCACAAGGTGCTACTGGATTGCAATGGCAGAAATTAAAAGAGTCTCCCAGCGCACGAGCAGTCCGTGGACTGCAATTTGTGGAGCTGTTACAGCAGCTGGATAACATGTATAAAACAAATGCTGCAGAGTGGACACAGGTGCTCTTCGACAGCTGAGCACCGCATGGGCAACTGTAAATCACGGTGATCATAACGGTGTCCCTTGGCGTTGGAATGAAGGTCCTTTCCTCGCCCAGTGAGAGCCTTTGAAAGGAGCCCTGGCAGAAAAAATATAAAAAAGGGCACAAACTGGTCACTACTTTCAGCCGGCTCACCGATTGCAAGATCTGATGGCTAATCACTTTGGGCTAGACAATACAAACGATAGAACTCATGCTGCAGTGCCTCCTTTCATCTCGAGACTGAGAAGTGACATTCAAAGCAAAGTCTGCACGTCCTGAAAAAAGGCTGGAAGACCGCAACGTTCGAGGAAGACAAGCGTCATGCAGAGCATGCTGACAGACAGACTAAATTAAAAGAGTCAGAGACACAGACCAAACTTTTGGCTGCACAAATAAATTATTATACTGGAAGAACTGATCTGGCTAGGGGGAGAGGACGCGGAAAATTCTTTGGAGGTCGAGGGCGAGGGCACGGAAGAGGACGCGGGTTCCATTTATCAAACCCTAAAAATCCTTTTGCTCAGATGCCTAACCCTTCGGAGCAGACGCCAGCGTCATATGCCTGCCGCTGCTGCGGTGAACTTGGACATTTTAGACGCAACTGCCCACACAAGCGCCTCCGTCACCCCCTCTCCCTGAGCCTAATGACATTCCTTGGTCCTAAGAATTATCAGGGACCCCAGCCACTTTTTCCAGTTTCCTTTGCTTACTCGTCATGCTGAAACTGATCTTTTATTGACTTTAATGGCAAAGAAACTGCCTTTGAAATGGACACAGGAGCCATGCGCTGAAGGAGGTTCCTGTGCAATTACAGCTCAGCATTAACAGTTTCATTATTGACTCGTTCCTTTCTGTTAAATCATTTGTGCCCTGTGAAACTGCTGGGATGGGATCTTATGACTTAAATTGTCAGTCTCAATTTTCTTTAACTGAACAAGGATTTTTGCTGCTCCATTCCTAAGCTCCTGTGCCACACTTCACACCCCAAGCCCTCTTTTACAGCCTGGACCCTGAACATCTCCCCGCACACCTTCCTCTTGAAAGCCCTTCATTCTTTCCCCTCATGCCTATTTTCCTCACTTACAAGTCCCGGACACCCTGCCTTATACTGCCCAGTATTTCCCTACTGAAGTGGACACACCTTGGTTAGAATCTTTTCTTTCCTCCAGCACATGCCCTGAAACTTTGCACATTCCATGTATTTTTGTTGTCTACTAAAGCAGTTGCTTCAGTGCACCTCACATATTCACAAAGCGTTTTCTGTTTAGGAGATTCGGTTCCCCATGTTTCCTTAGCACTGTGGTCCCAAGGGAAAAATTGATTATGGAAGGATAGCACACTGAGCCACTGGTGATTTTCTCAAAATCTTCCTTCCGCCCGTACCGTGTCCAGGATCCTCTGTCTCCAGAGGCAGAGGCTGGCATCGCCGCCGTACATTCTGATCTCGTGAGGCGAGGAGCGATTATTCCAATTACATACTTTCCAGTCAACTCCCCCATTTTTACCTGTAAAAAGGCTGACGGGTCCTGCCGTTTTGTTCCAGACTTATGACGAGTTAACTCTGCAGTTTTTCCTAGAGCACCTATTGTTCCTAATCCTTCCACTATTCTTTCCACGATACCCCCGTCCGCCCGGTACTTCTCTGTTCTTGACCTTGCTAACGCTTTCTTTTCCATTTCCCGTGCACCCTGATTCTCAATTCTGGGTTGCTTTTACCTTTCAAAACCGCCGATGGACCTGGACCGTCATGCCTCAGGGATATACTGAAGCCCCTTGTGTTTATGGTTTTGGCCGAAAAAAGATAATAAATTGATACAGTATATAGATAAGAAAAAAGAAAAGAAAAATAAATAAACAACAAGTGCACATGATACTCAGAAAATTGCTATTCTTTTTAGGTGAAAATGGCCATAAAAAAGTGTCGAAGAAAGAAAAAAAAAAAAAAAAAAAACTGCAGTTACTTCAAGCTATCGTTAAATATTTAGGTCATGACATTTCTTGCGATACAAGAGCTCTCTCTAGCGGCCGTTTAACCATCATTCAAAACCTTCCAAGACCGGTCACAAAACAACAGGTTAAGTCAGCATATTTCTCTGTGGCTGCATAGCTTTTGGTGGGAATGTTTTCTTGTTGTGGAGTTGTGCTGTGTGTTTCCCAAGATGGATTATCTTTGTTTACAGTTGGCATTTGGGTCGCCACGGAAATTAGTGTTTCCTTGTTGTCGCTGACCCGGTTCCGCCTCAGACTTTTCCATGATCTGGAGGCTAGCATGTATGGCACCACGGTGAGATGAATTCCTAATTTAAAAGTAGTACCAGCTTGCGGCCTGAGAAGTTGTTTGATTGTAAGTTTTCAGGAGGAGCACAGCCTTTACAAAATCTAGCTAACACTGCGATCTGGCTGCATGCAGTGGTATAGCAGGCTGACAAGGCTCTATGTGATTAAAAAAAATAAATAAATAAATAAATAATAATAAAAATGCATTACTCTCACTGACCATATTCTCGTCCATTCACTGTGTTCGTGGACGAAAAAGGGGGGATTAATGAATGCAGTTTTAACGCAACCACATACAGACAAACAAAGTGCTCATGAGCCCCCTAACAGTAAAGGTACCTCACGCCGTTCGTTCTATTTTAGTAGAGGATTTAAGACCAGCGCTGGCAAACCGATCCAACATCAAAAACTTATTGAATCCCTCTTAGAAGCTATAACTAAACCATCAAAGTTAGCGATCGTTAAATGTCAAGCTCACATAGGAAAACAAGATCCTGTCAGCAAAGGAAACGAATTAGCTGATCACTTTGCTAAACAGGCTGCATAAAATAACACACCAATCTCTTTATTCCAACAGAGAAATAACCAGGACCCTGATAATCAACTTGTTTCTTTACAGAGTGTAGCCACGGACAGAGAAAAAAAAAAAAAAAATGGTCCAAAGAAGGGTCCCTCTCTGATGGAGTCTGGACCCATAGGCAAACTAACAAACCTTTCCTCCCAAAGGCTTCTTTCCCAGGTATGGCAAAAATCGCTCATGGTCTAGACCATGCTGGAAGGGACGCCATGATTCAGGATGTTGAAAAACACTGGGAAGCTGCAGGCTTTTCTACATATGCAGAGCAGTTCTGCAGATGCTGTGCATTATGTCAAAAGTCTAATGTAGGAAAGGGCACCCAGGTAAGTCCAGGTAAGTCCCGCCGTTACACCTAATCCAATGGGTCCGTTTGAACACCTCCAAATGGATTTCACTGAACTAACTCCGTCTAAAGGTTATCGTTATTGTCTAGTAATTGTTGATGTGTTCTCCCGATGGGTAGAACTTTTTCCTGCTAAACACGCTGATGCTAAAACTGTAGCCAAAGCTTTAATCAAAGAAATTATTCCTAGGTGGGGCATACCACAGAAATTGCAAACTGACAATGGCACCCTAACATCTAAATTAGCCAAAATCTGTGAGCAGACAAATTTATCCTGGCCAGACACTTTGCCTCTGGCCTTAATGAGATTGAGGGCAAGAACACACCGGCAATTAGGACTGTCGCCGTTTGAAATTCTGACTGGACACCCATGCCTGTGGGCATGGTTATGCGAAATGTTAACCTGCATACTGTGGACAATGATCTTCTCTCTTGTCTTACAGGTCTCTGAGCTTCTCTGAAAGAAGTCCACGAGCAGGTTAACCAGGCCTGGAGGACTAATCTTCCATCTAAAGACACGCCGATTCCCTTAAGCACTTGGATCCTCGTCCGTGACACTCGGAGGAAACATTGGCATCAGCCGAGGTGGAGAGGACCGTTCCAAGTTCTTCTGTCCACACCACATGCAGTGAAAATGGAAGGATTGCCCGCCTGGATTCACGCCTCACATTGCAAGAGATGGCACCCTTGATTGCTGTGCTACTGTGCTTTCTTTTCCCTTGTCTACTGCCCTGGTCACCTTGACTTTCCCGTTAGGAATCACCACATCAGTGCAGGTTGATTTCTGCTCTATTATCAACTGTGGGACTGGTCGACAAGCCCAGTGGACCTGGTCTGACAAATACGTGTGTATGACTGTTACGAAGTATTATTGGGGAAGTAACTGTGACACCTGGCAATGGGGTTTTGCTAACACTGGAACTGAGGACTGGGGTTCTCAACCTTTTGAGGCCCAAAAATACGGTTTGAAAAATCGATTTTCTATCATAAAAGGACATGCTTCTCATAAATGTGTTGACAACCATTGTAACCCCTTGATCATCATTTTGAAGAACTCCTCTTTACATGACTCAGGAACCTATATATTAGGGGCATATGTATCTGGAACAGACCTTTAGGGAGATTTCTAATTAAGATTGACAATCCTGTTACTAACACCTCTCATTCTCCTGCACACACACCTGTCTCCCCAACTTCTGGTCCAGACTTTTCTTCTGTTAAGATTATGAATATTTCCACCCTTTCATCCACTTTTTCAATTGAAACTGGCTATGGCGATCAGAATCGTTGGTTACAGTGGGTATTATATTTGGCTAAGCAAGTAAATCAATCTGATTGCTACGCCTGTGCTACGGCCAGGCCACATTTGGCTACCGTCCCTTTCCCTCTTTCTAATATTTACCCTGTTGGTCTTCCTTGTCTCCTTGCCCTTTTTACCTCTCCGTCCACACCAAAAGACTCTAACTGCATTACACTTTCTCTCCTCTTTCCCCCCCCACTCCTCATATGACTCCCCCGATGTTCCAGTCTCATGAAGGCAATTATACCTGCTTCTCTAGTAATTATAGTTCCCCCTTCCGAGGTACTAATGTTGGTCATATCCCTTCTTCCTTCTGTCCCAGACTTTCCAGGTTAACTCCACCTCATTTAATTCTACATTATCACTTTTCCTGTTGACACAGTCCACTCCGCGTGCTGATGTTTGGTGGATGTGCAGTACATTAAAATTACTTGATATTCTTCCCCCTGTTTGGACTGGCACATGCGCATTAACCCAACTTGATATGCCTTTCCGCCTCCTCCCTTTGAATTCTCCTCGCATGTCGTCCAGCTCTGGCCGACGTCGTCGACCCCGCTCTGCGGACCCCTCCACATTCTCTCTTCACGGCCCTGGCGTTTACTTTGATTCCATTGGTGTCCCTCATGGAGTCCCTGATAAATTTCAAGCTCGAGATCAAGTTGCTGCCGGATTTGAGTCTATTTTCCCCCAAGTTACAATAAATAAAAATGTAGATTGGATTAATTACTTATATTACAACCAACAGCGTTTCCTGAATTTTACTAAAGAGGCTGTTGAAGGGATACATGAACAGCTTGATAGAACATCCCTTATGACTTGGCAAAATCGATTAGCATTAGATATGCTCCTTGCTGAAAAGGGGGGGTGTATGTACTATGTTTGGTGATGTGTGCTGCACTTGCATCCCTAATAATACGGCTCCCGATGGATCAATCACCGTGCTTTGCCAGGTTTAACTGCCCTTTCAAATGGTTTAGCTACCACTTCTGGCATTTCTAGCCCCTGGGGCTGCTGGCTCAGGTCAGTTTTTATTTCACTGGCCGTTGCTTTTATCATTCTGTTGCTTGTGGCCTGCTGTATAGTCCCCCTAATTAGATATATTGTGTCCCAGTATTTCACTGCCTCCGTGGCCAAGGCTTATATGTTACACGAAGAATGCATGCTTCCCATTTCTTCCTCCTTTCCTTCCATTCCTTCCCCTTCTCCTACTCTCTCCCTTGTTACTCCTATGTCACCCATATTTTTGTTGGTTCAAAAAGGGGGGAATGTAGAAGAAGAATGTTCTCCTCAGCACCATGTATTTTGTGTGTTTAGTAAATTAGAATCTTTATAATAACTATTTTGTAACTTGCCAGTGAGAGACGCTTTGGTTTATGAACTAACAAAAATATGTTATTCCAGGGTTCAGGAGAAATGGTGTCCACATGAATAAAATGTAAGCTGTTTCTTGTTTTTTCCTTTCTCAGAGTGAATGTTTCAGGGACAAGGTCACAAGGCTGCAGAACTGCACATGTAGTTTATGCAAAGGCGTCTCTCCTGTGCTCAGCTTTGAAAACACAGATAATGCTTAGCTCAACAGACATATGTTTTAACTTTACTGTTTTGATAAGGATGTTCTTTCTGTCTTATTAATCATGAGATGCTGAAGTATAAAAACCCCTCCTGGCTTTTGATCAGGGTTCAAATTGAGCTTTGCGGCAATAAGTTATGCTCTTTTGAATCTCTACTTACTGCGACTCCAAATTAATAAACAGGAGAATTTAGAAACTATTATCTGTCTGCTTTTCAGTGTGCCTTTTTCGTCCACAATAGCCATAAACTACCTAGCTGGCAAGCTTCAGCTCCACAAATGGTCGTACCCATTTCATCTGAAGTATAGCTGTTTGGTTTTGGTGTTGAATCAGAGGCCACACCCTGATGGTGTAAGGATTTAGACAGATAATCTATAAATTTGGTTGCTTTACTCCCCCCCCCCACACACACACATACACAATGGCCATGAAGAGAAGAACACAAGCATAAAACACAACTTGGCAGCCATATTGAGACAGGCGGGCGTGTGGCCTGTCCTGAAGAAAGCTGACTAGAAATTATGACTTAAGTAGAGACACTTAAGTAACTACAAGTCTGTGTACTGCCTTAAACTACACACTAGCATTTAAACTAGCATTTATCAGGTTGTATGGTTAACAATATTCACATGTACTTTGCTTATTTTTATTATTTTATGAATATTACCAATAATACATCATTTAAAGTTGTAACTTAACTTCTGCTGATCCTTTTACTCTATGTAATTGCCTGAGGTTATAGATGTTGAAGAGAATGTAGGGAGAAGTTATAAATTACAGTACCTTATAAACAGTGGTAAGTCTATGGGATTTGATGTATTCCGATAAAGCCTATACAACAAAGAATACAAAAGGGGAAAGTAGAGTAATATAGAACTCTACCAAGACAAAACAGGGGGCAAACGCTTTTCTTATCCTTCCATCTGATTGTAATCATTGTGCCATTTTGCCATGCGGCTACTTGCTCAGGCAGAAGCTTTAAGTGACCAAAGTCACTAGGCATACCATGGAGGTTTCAATATATAGTGCTGAATACATCAGTTTCACTATTCATTTCGACATTTGGTGACCAGTTCTTAATGTCATCGCCATAGGAGTGATAACCCAGATGATCTGCAAGGCAAGGGAGAATAGAGGAGATCTGGCAGTCATTTGGCTAGACCTTGCCAATGCTTATAGGTCCATTCCACATAAACTTTTGGCATCAGAGCTGACAAGATACCATGTTCCAGAGAAGTGTAAAGACCTCTTATTGGATTATTCTAAAAGTTTCAGTGTGAGATTCACCTCTCTGACAGTAGCATCTGCATGGCATTATCTAGAGAAAGGCATTATCACGGGCTGCACTATATCAGAGTCCTTGTTTGCCTTGGCGATGAACATGCTTGTCAAGGTGACAGAAGTGAAATGTAGGGGACCCCTGTCCAGATCTGGTATACACCAACCTCCAGTTAGAGCTTTCATGGATGACATGACACAGCACATCAGTGCCAGGGTGCCATTGGCTCCTCCAAGGGCTGGAAAGGCTGATCTTTGGGAAGAGGCCAAATTCCATTGGTGACAGAAAAGCCAATGAAAAGCCTGGGGAAAACCTTTGACTGCACCATGAGAGATGGTCGTATGGAGCTGAACACATGGTTATTAGCAGTTGATAAGACAGTAATTCCAGGGAAGTTCAAGGTGTGGATTTATCAGCATAGAATCCTCCCAAGACTTTTCTGGCCGCTGTATGATATAGGAAGTTCCAATGACCAATGTAGACGGATTTCGGCAAAACATCAGTCAATTCCTTCGTAGGTGACTGGGCCTGCTGAGAAGCCTGAACAGCATTACCCTGTACAGGCATACCAACAAGTTGCAGCTAACTTTCAGTAGCCTGACAGAGGAATTTAAGGTCACCAGAGCGAGAGAGGTGCTCTTTTATAGAGGCTCTACTGACACCAGAGTCTCCTCTGGTGGTGTTATCGTTAAAACTGGAAGGAGGTGGTGCACACAGAAGGCAATGGAACAGGCAGAAGCAAGGCTGAGACACAGCATGATGATAGGCTTGGTTGCATTTGGATGAGCTGGGTTTGGTAGATATTATATAGGGGTCTTATCATTATAAGACCCCTATATGACAAAGCCTGAGCTTGGATCGTTGGGATCATTTAACAGCTCGAAATATCACATGGGCAGAACTTTGGAAATCAGAACCAGCGAGACTGAAATTTCTGATTCAGTCAGCATTCAGTCCTTCCAGGCCCAACAAACCTGCATTGCTGTGGTATAGCTGGTACCCCGGCATGCCAACTGTGCCGGACAAGAGGTTCTTTGGAGCACATCTTCAGCTGTTGCCCAAAAGCCTTGGGAGGGGGAACCATGACCAAGTGCTGAAGGCAGTAGCTGATACCATCTGCATTGGAATTCAACAGAGCAAACACCAGCTCTCAATAAGGCACAACATTGCCATTTGTTAAGGCAGGGAAAAAACCACAGGTGGAGCTCAGGGCCCCAAGTGGGCTGTTTGCCTCAGCATGGGACTGGCAGCTGAAGTCTGACCTGGGAAAGCAGTTGAAGTTTCCAGAACAATTGCGAAGATGAAACTCAGGCCAGATTTGGTCTTAACAACATACCAGTCTAATCGGGTGATCATGATGGAACTCACTGTTCCCTGGGAAGACTGAATAGAGGAGGCTCATGGGCGCAAGAAGGCAAAATACCTTGAGCTGGTAGAGGTATATAGGAGGCACCCCTTATGACCCTGGGTTCATCATTGATGACATGGCCAAGTTGCACCACTTGGTATATAAAGAAACTAGAAATGTATTATAACTACACCACCCCATAAAACTTAGTACAGAGATAGGAGGATTCCCAAATCAGTTCACACACAGACTGATATTACAGAATTTTGTTATTGCTAATAAATAGAGACGGTTTAAAATACTTTATAAAATGACTGCAATCTTATCACTGAATTGCTCTGGAGAGGTTTACAAAGGGTAAAAAAATGCACTGCTAAACGTGAATCAAATTTAATATCAAACTGGCACCCACTAAATAAAAAAACATTGGAATGAGTGTCAGTAGACTTGTACAGCCTAGGAACCAAGTTACCCAAACTATTCTATAACATTTCAGTAATTACTTACCGCTCTAATGCTGATCTTTCTGATAATAAAATAGGTCTTTTGATGGTATGTGAGGGTTCCTCCTGAGTGCCTCTTTCTCTTGCATCATTTGGCTCTAAAACTAATCAGCATACAGTAATCCCTCCTCCATCACGGGGGTTGTGTTCCAGAGCCACCCGCGAAATAAGAAAATCCGCAAAGTAGAAACCATATGTTTATATGGTTATTTTTATATTGTCATGCTTGGGTCACAGATTTGCGCAGAAACACAGGAGGTTGTAGAGAGACAGGAACGTTATTCAAACACTGCAAACAAACATTTGTCTCTTTTTCAAAAGTTTAAACTGTGCTCCATGACAAGACAGAGTCACAATTAAAAGAATGCAAACATATCTTCCTCTTCAAAGGAGTGCGCGTCAGGAGCACAGACTGTCAGAAACAGAGAGTAGAGAAAAGCCAAGCAAAATGACACCTTTTATTGGCTAACTAAAAAGATTACAATATGCAAGCTTTCGAGGCAACTCAGGCCCCTTCTTCAGGCAAGAGAGGAAAGCAAACAAATCAATAGGGCTGTTTGGCTTTTAAGTATGCGAAGCACCGCCGGTACAAAGCTGTTGAAGGCGGCAGCTCACAGCCCCCTCCGTCAGGAGCAGGGAGGAGAGAGAGGAGAGAGAGAGACAGAGAAAAACAAAACAGTGAAAAATCAATACGTGCCCTTTGAGCTTTTAAGTATGCGAAGCACCGTGCAGCATGTCGCTTCACGAAGCAGCTGCACACAGAAGGTAGCAACGTGAAGATAATCTTTCAGCATTTTTAGATGAGCGTCCGTATCGTCTAGGTGTGCGAACGGCCCCCCTGCTCACACCCCCTACGTCAGGATCAGAGAAAGTCAGCGCAAGAGAGAGAGAGAGAGAAATGTAAGTTGGGTAGCTTCTCAGCCATCTGCCAATAGCGTCCCTTGTATGAAATCAACTGAGCAAACCAACTGAGGAAGCATGTACCAGAAATTAAAAGACCCATTGTCCTCAGAAATCCGCGAACCAGCAAAAAATCCACGATATATATTTAAATATGCTTACATATAAAATCCGCGATAGAGTGAAGCCGCGAAAGGCGAAGCGCGATATAGCGAGGGATCACTGTATTATCATCTCATAAAAGAGTTAAGTTTCAAGTTTGGTATTTTTCCGTCCAGCTGTTTTAGCTCTAGACTATCCTCAGGAAACTATGACACACACACATACACAGAGACAGAAACACACCCATCATCGACATATCAATGTTTTTGATATCAGGGGACCCTAAAACGGCAAGATCCATTGAAAAACAGAGATTGAAATTTTTGACTAATTTAAAGTTTTTGCTCCTCATAGATGATAGTTTATGGTGGGGGAGGGCTCAAAGCAATAAACATATAAAACAAAACATTCTATTTCTTTGAGATATGAATTACAAATAAAGCAACAAATAAGAATCCAGCAGAAAGGAGTACAGACAATCTTTAAAAAAAATCAAACTCAAGTAAATAGTCAAAGAAAATGCCCACTCTTAAGAAATAAAAGAAAACATCACTAGCCCTAATCCTAACTCCATTTGATAATCAAAGACTAAGATTTATCACTTCAACGTTCACCCTCATGACCAAGGCACTGGTTTTAAATTCCAGTCAGCAACGCACCTCTCCTAAAATACAAGACAAATGCAAAATTATAAAACCCTTTTAAAATATGGAACTACAGCTAATTCAAATGGTTAACTCTCCTACCTGCATCAGTGAATACATGTGTCATCTTTACCACAGTCCAGTGATCATCTCCACTGCCTCTTGTGTTAGTCGCTGCCCTTTAAAAATACGAAGCCACACCTGAGCTCAATGATTTCAGCTGCATTTCCACTTGCCGAACAAACTGCCCAGTTGAAAAGCAGACCAGCAGGACCTCACTCAGTTCATTAGGGTTTCAATGACTTAAAAGAGGGTGCTTTGCTTTACTTACCCTAGCCTCAATAATATGGCTACCTTTCACTAGCCTGACAGAGTGTTATGATGTCATTTTGTTTAACATTTTCCATAGCTTTGTTTTTTGTTCTGACCTTTTGATATCTGTGGGTTGTTGTCTATAAGGAATCCAAATATCGGGTTTGTTTTTACACTAAAAATTAGATCTAAAGACTTTATTGCATTTCTGATGCCATTGTGTTTTGTTATGGGTGCTGCCATTTTATGAGTCCCATAATTAGCATATGATTCCCAGTTACCGGAAGGCATACTGGAGTTGCAGCATCTGAGGTTTAAAGATTGGCTCTAACTGCCATTTCCTATCTCTTATCATTTCCTAACGATTTATGGGTTTTGTTTTTGGCTTGGTGAAAATGCAGTTTGATTTCTGATTTTGGTCTTATTTTACAGTTTACCTCTTTAAAAATTCTGTCTCCCCTTTTTGAGACTGTATATTAAGAACACATCATGCACAGCCCAAACCTGACACCTAATTGTTCTCTGCTTTTATGGAGTTTTTTTTTTCTAGAGCCACATGCTATCAAAGTTCAGAGTCCAATAGATTTGCTGACAATCGATTGACCACACAGTATCAATGTTGTCAACTATGTGCTTTAGGTAGAAACTCCTCTCCATCATTGGGCAGCATTTAATTAGGTAAATTCACGCTACTCAGAGTTCTTCTGTCTGGAAACTGGTGGGAAATGGAATGAAGCAATGACAGAAATGATTCAGAATAAACAACTTCTTCATAACCTTTGCACTTTACTTCTAAAATGTGCCAAAAAAGTGTCCACGCGGGACATTTTTAAGATAACAACGGACTTGTGATTCTTGAAGATTGATCACTTTCTCCTTTTTTTCCTACTGTCTTGTGGAGTTGATGACTTATTCCACAGCTGCCAGATGAGGACTTCATTCTGGTTGAGCCTGTGTGGGTTGAATTGCTTGAATTTCTGATAGTCTTCATTTTTTTAGTCATCTAATCATTTCCTTTGGGACAGATGCACATATACATTTTTTCTGTAGAGTTGATGTCTTGCAGTTTTACTGTGTTCACCAGTCTGTCCTCAGTTTTCTGTACTTTCTTTCTTCTAGTGTTTTTAGCTTATTTTTCCCTGCCTCAATTAGAAAACTGTTTTGCATTTAGCTGAGATTTCATCGTGTTATTATTACTGTGCGCTTCAGAAGACCCAAATTACACCATTTCAGAACTCACTCAAAAAGATATTTACAAAGAATCAATCAGTGCAGCTTTAAGCTAATCAAATATCACAACATATAATTAAACTGAGACTGCTGGGATTTAGCCGTCTGTTTTTCTAAACACTATTCATTATCCTTAGGCTGAGATATTTTCTTAAACTGGTGCAAAGAGCTAGTGCGGCACTCCAGCTGAAGATGTCGGTGAAGCACGAGCAGGCAATTTCATAAACTGGATGGCTAACGGGACAAGTACATCTAAAAATTAATTTAATTCATCTTCTCTTGACACCTCCTAGTCAGATTTGCTGGCAGTGTACAGCGCCAATGACTAATTGTAATTTGATGGTTAAAGACAATGTAAAGTAAAGTAGTTTCAGATTAAATGACTGTAAAGAAAAGGTTTGTCATCAAGTATGTTAGCTTTGAGGATTTATGAGGCATACTAGCATTATGCAGTGAGGAGGCAGCCAAAGTATGCATTAAGGTTTTGCATGGCATGAATCATTTTCATGTTGTAAAATGACTTACTAAGCAGGGAAGTTATTTAGTTAAAAATAAAACAGCTGGTTTCATTACATGTGGACTGAAGTAAGCACATTATAATAAAATTGTCTGCCTCCTCCGGTCTCCCTGCTGATGAGTGGTAACTGCCCAGTATGCTATTCTTCATGCCAGCCTTTTGTCGACAATCACATCCTGACTGCCTATTACTTTTAATAACCACAGTCTAGGCTGCAAGATATAATACAGGAAATGGTCTCGACTAAGTGTACAGTCCCAAGATGCAAAGCTTTGTAAAAGTAGATGAGCAGAATATAAAACTACAAATAACTGCAAACATTTATGTCATTAAGGGAAATAAGCAGTGGAATAAGCATGGAATGATCCCTGACAGCAGAATGGCTATTCTGCTATTCCCTTTCTTGCTTCTCTGGATCATTTTTATATCTACAATTAGCAATTTACCATTCATTTTCCTTTGCGTACACTTTGTTGGTGGTACTAGGCAGAATGGTGTGAAACAACCCTGGATGCCAGGTTCACATCAGACTTGCTAATCCAGTTAACAGCCATGAGTTGGGCAAACATATGTATGCTAGGGAGGTTAGAGAAAACCAGAAAGATCCACACAGACAGGGTGAGAATGTGCAAACTGAGTGAAGCTTGGATTTGAACTGAGCTCACTGTAGGAGTTGCTGTACTACTGCACTGCTGCAAACAGCAAAGTTGAACTATGACCTGGGAAATATACACTGATGAGTTTTTTTTTCCTTAATTATTCAAGGATATAAAACTGTGTATATGTGTAGTGGAAATCATGGCCAAAATAATTGGATTGTCCACAGCCTTATAACAAGTGCCAGTCCATGGGAGGGCACCTTCACACACCCAGATCCACTCAGGGCCAATTTAAAAGTCATCACTGAACTTATTATAAACATTTTGGGATGTGAAAGTACCCAGAATCAAGAGAAGTACCAACTTCAAAGAGACATTACCCAAACTGGGATCTGAACCCAGGATTCTGGAGCTGTGAAGTTCAACCATGCTTCCCCAAATTTAAAATGTGTGTGGATTTTCACCACAGCTCTTGCATAATTCAGGATTGTATGCAATAAACAGTGACAGAGTTCTGGTGATTGATTATGATGAGACAGCTTAAGGAGAAGATGGTCATGTGCTGACTCAGTAATGCCAGCACAACAATCTCACCCTTGATGTCAGCAAAACCAAACTGCTGGTCGTAGACTACAGAAAGCAGACCACACAAACATCTGCAACGGAGGGATACTGTTCAAACAGTGAGTCCTACAAACAGCCTCTGAGAGAGAAAGAGCCACAGCCGTAGTAGCTGGAGAGGTCATTAATATGTATAGAAGGACTGTAACTGGTTTTATGGCTACCCGGGTGATATGAGTCAGTGCTTTGCTTCTAAGAGTGTAGAATCTAAATTTATTGACGTACATTTCTTCACGGCTCAGTACTGGGGCCAGTTCTGTTTGCGTTATATATAAATGATATTAATAACGTTTTGTAAGATTCATCTTATTGCCAATGACGCTATCTTATGTGCTCTAACTCAACTGTAAATCAAGCCATGTACGACTTACAAATAGCTTTCAACAGAGTCCAGATGGCCTTATAGACTGAAAATTGGTTTTAAATGCAAGTAGAAGTAAATTTATGTTTTTTACCTTCACACACATTTTCAACTATGAGGATTTGCAGATTAAGACCTTGAATGGATCCTTTATTGAGCGTGTAAGTAGTTAGACATATCTCGCTATCGGACTTGATGACAGGTAAAACTCACATTGAAGAATTTACTAAGATACCAGGGATGAGGCTGTGTTCTCTTTATAGGAACTCCTTATGCTTCTCAGTGGTAGGACTGTTTAATCTACTTTTCAGTCAGTGCTTGATTATGATGACATAATCTGTATGAATAATGTACATTACTAGAGTGGTGCAATGGTCATGATCACAGTGCACTTCATTTTACCACAAACTGTATTCAAAGGTATGCTGGCCTCCCTTAACCTGGAGATGAAAGTCTCATTATTTCAGATTTAATTATAAGTCCTTATTGGTAAAACTATCATTGTATAAGAGTAAATTACCTCATTGCTATCAGTAAAGTCTCCACTTGGTTCTTTCAGTTCATCTGCAAGGTCACAGGGTTAGATTCTACTTACTACTGCTTTTGCTGCCAGAAGAATTTTGCAAAAATTAATTAAGATCCCACACTGGTCATAATTGAACATTTTAAATATACAGTGCATATAAAAAGTATTCATTCCCTTGGAAGTTTTCACATTTTATTGTTATACAACATTGAACTTAATTTAATTGATTTCATTTTTTTAATTTGGCTTTTTTACGTTGATCAAAACAAAAAGACTCATTAATTTTAAAGTGTAAACTGATTTCTGCTCAGCTGTCTAAACTAATTACAAATATAAAACACAAAATAATCAGATAAGCATGAACCCCTAAATTGTCATTGGTTCAGCTAATTGGTTTTTAGAAGTCACACAATTAGTTAAATGGAGATCACCTGTCTGTAGTCCAGGGGTCGCAGTTGTTAGTCTAAATGCCCCTACTGTATATCTGGAAGATCCAACTAGTGGCAAGCCAGTATTGTGGCCTAATCTACATAACGAAGATAGAAGAACACTTCAAGCATCTCCATGAAAAGATGATTGAAAGCACAAGTCAAGGGAAGGAGACAAGAAAATATCCATGTCACTGAATAGCCCTGGGTATCCTGTTAAATCAAACATTAAGAGATGGAAAGGGTATGGCATAGCTGTAAATCTGCCTAGTGCAAGATATCCGTAACAACTGGGTGATCTTACAAGAAGACGACTGGTGAGAAAGGCCACCAAGAGACCTCTGAGAACTCTAAAGGAACTCCAAAGGTGTTACAAGCTACAGAGGCTGAGGTTGGAGAGGCTGTGCATACAGCACCTGTCGCCCAGGTGCTTCACGGGTCACAGCTTTATGGGAGAGTGGCAAAGAGAAAGCCACATTTAATCTCAACTAGAGCTTGACAGAATGCACATTGGATGCTCTGACGTCAGCTGGAAGTAGGTTCTATAGACTGAAGAGACCAAAATGAAGATTTTTGGTCATAAGACTAAATGTCACATTTGAGCATTGTGCGTTTTTAAAAATATACCACTGTGAAACAAGGTGATGGCAACTTCATGATACAGGGATGCTTCTCGGCAGTGGTCCCTGGAAGGTTTGTAAGGGTAGAGAGAAAATGAGTGCAATAAAGTGCAGAGTAATTCTAGAGGAGAACCTGATGCGGTTGGCAAGGAACCTGCACTTTGGGAGAAGATTTTTTCTCCGGCAAGACAACAACCTTAATCATAAAGACAAAGGTACATAGGAATGTCTTAAAAACAACAATGTTCATGCCCTGGAGTGGCAGAGTTAATGGTCAGATATCAATTCAAATGAGAATTTGTGGGGGGACTTAAAAAAGGCTGTTCAATCATGATCCTTATGCAACCTGACGGAGCCTGCGCTCTGAGCTCAGTTTTACAAAGAAAATTTTAGAAAAATAACACTGTCCAGATGTGCAAAGCTGACAGAATGAGACCTGTGCACACAGACTCAAGGCTGTCATGGCAGCCAAAGGTACATTTATTAAACCTAAATGTGATGAATTATTTTGTGTTTTTATTTTCAATTAACCTCCTTAGTGTTATATTTTTTTTCACAAAAAAAAAACAAAACATTTTGGCTTGAAAAATGACAACTCATGAAATCTCATCTCATTGAAAATGAAATCTGACTGTAAAATGTGGGAAACACTAAAAGTACAAAATCAGAAGTGTAGAAAGTATAATAATGATACTTCTTCTTTTTTCGGCTGCTCCCGTTAGGGGTCGCCACAGTGGATCATCTTCTTCCATATCTTTCTGTCAAAAGTATAATAATGATATAAATAATAATAATAAAAATTATAATAATATGAACAGCACACTGCAAATGTGTGAGTGACGTGAGCGTCACTTTTGGATTCACCAGAGTCAGTTTCGGTTTAGTGTCCATTTCAAATTCACTGCCTGAAGACAGATTCCCTTCATCATCACTGCTGATGAGGCATTTCTTATGAGACGGCATTATGAGGCTAGAAGAGGATGGATCTACACTGTTGCCTAGGTGACACTTGG
Organism: Erpetoichthys calabaricus; assembly: GCF_900747795.2. Taxonomy (NCBI): domain Eukaryota; kingdom Metazoa; phylum Chordata; class Cladistia; order Polypteriformes; family Polypteridae; genus Erpetoichthys; species Erpetoichthys calabaricus. The sequence continues at coordinate 172,789,344 of NC_041396.2, read as the reverse complement.
GCCTGACGCTTACACAAGACACGCCTTTACTATTACCTGAGTAATGCTCGGCACTAACGCTGTTGGCACTTTTACAGTCGGAGTGACAGTCGGGTCTGTTACCAAAGAGGTTAATTTAAACCACTTTGCAGAAAGCTGTTTTCACTTTGACATTAAGTGAGTCTTTTTGTGTTGATCAGTGTCTAGAAAGCCGAACTAAATCTACTGTGTTTAACATGTAACGATAAAAAGTGAAAACTTCCAAAGGTTGAATAGCTTTGATAGGCACTGTACAGTATATTGAATGATCAGGAATTGTATGAGTATACATATTTTAAAATATGAATGTTGTCACTTTATTTTTATTTCTTGCGTTACTGTACCCAGGGGCCCAATGTAAATGAGTCTCAAGTCTCAGTAAGATTTTCTCTAGGAAAATAATTAAATAAATGCAGTAATCAAGAATGGTAACAAAGAAACCACTAAGGGCACATATGCTCAGTGCTCTGGAATGGCAAGAGATAGCAACAACAGTATAAGAGAGAAGAAGCTGGACCAGCTTGGAGGGACGCATGCAATACTGCCCCAGGATGCCACATGGCAGGTGACCCAGAAGTTGCCAGGGTCGCTTGACCTTTATTCAAAAGAGAATGAAACCAAGCAGGAAAGGCAAATGGTACAACATTCTGGCCAGTAGTGGGCACCCTCTCCTAGAAGGCATGGCTGCGAGTCCCTTGGAGAGCTACCTTGGAGACCCAGCTCTTTAAGGCCAGCACCAGGTTCATGGGTAGAGTGACATCAGGAGGGAGTTCTAGCTTGGTCCACACAAATCTTTTAAGTGATTCCAGATGTTGGCTGAATGACACACTAGAGACAACAGTACAGCATCAAAGCCACTTTTGTTGTTTGGAAACAAAGGCACTATATAAAAAAGATAATTTGTAAAATAGTGTATCTTTACCTGTTTCCATAGAAGTATCCTCATCTTTTATTATTTTCTTCTTCTCTTTCAAAGGTTGTTTCTGTGCTATTCTACACAATTAACTCTACCCTCACTTTTGCTCCAGTGCCCTCACCAGCTTGTTCGTTCTTTAAGTTCTTTTGTCACCTCACTTGCAGCTGCAGGTCAAGCTGTTTAAACCCAATTGTTCGGTGCTTGCTACATTTCTGCCTTTGCTTAGCAACAGGCCATAAAAAAGAAAGGAACCACGTCACAAGACTTACAGCAAGTATTTCACCAGGAAGGTCTTTGCAAAGTAACATCTTCATTCTGAACAGGTTCATAACTCCCATGCTCCCTAAATTCATTTAAAGCAATCCATTAACTGCCCTTAATTCACCTGACGAGTGACAGCATAAGGATTAATGACTTAATTGGAGCCACTGGAGTGACAGACTATTAAAAGCTTTTCTTTGGCTAACTTTTTACCCATTGCTCACAAAAATGAAGTGTGAAATTACTTGGGAATTCATGTGGAATGACCTGGCCGATCAAGTGGCTCTCTTATTTTTTTTTTGTCAGTTTGAGTGAATATTAGTTCTGCTCCCACAGTTACTTTTATTTCTTCTGCTACTGATCATAAATCCAAATTGAAGCACTCTACCCATCTATCTTTGTTTTCTCTGGTAGATTTATAATGAATGTTAAAACATATCTGTGAGTCTAGGGACTGATGATGAGAGCTGCAACACTGACAACATATTCTCGGCAAACTCCTGAAGACGAACACAGAGACAACTTCAGTTAAAAGAATGGGTGAAATTCTAAACATTGAAGAGTAGAAATCTGAAATAAACACAATATTAACACACAAAAACATTTTCATAGGTCACTCATTTCCTGGATTCAAACCTAGAACATTTCACAGAGTTGAAAACAACTTATATTATAAGAGTCAATGAAATATTTCTGTTGCTTAAAATGAGATAAGTCAGCAATATTTAGTAAAGAATAGTGGCATCAATGCACCTCTCGATGCCTTACAGGTTCACTCTAACCCTGTTAGACACTTCCCTGCTTTAATCCATAATCCTTGCCAAAGTGATGTAAGTTTTAGATACCAACATAATGATTTGTGTTACACGTCCTGCTGAGTGATCTTTTACAAGACTCAAACCTATGACTTTCTTATAACTAGCCTGAATGTGGAGGGGCAAAATGAACAAGTTTGTCTGATAACTTAGAGGAGCTTTTGGCTTGCTTAAAAAGTTGCAGTTTATCTCTGTCAGTGGTGGTGCTGACGTCAGTTCATTCTCCAAAGTTGCGGGTTCCCTCCTTAAATTTATGACACCAGTTAGGATACCTGGTTAGCAAGTAGGGTCAGTCTTATGTGTTTATCATGACCAAAGCATAACAGATGATGAACTTAATCTGATAAAATAGATTTTGAGTTGGTGACATCCCTTCACGGCTTGATACAGAAAGTCCACTCCTTAACTCTGTTACTCTATGCTCATCCATTGACATTCTGCACCCGTCTCTCACATTCTTTCTGCTTTAGTCCACTATTCTTGCTGAATGACCACCGGTGCAACATGTATTACCTCTGAACCCTGACACTTTGTGTTCCTGTAAAGTAGGAAATGATCGACTTGCAGAAATAAAGTAATATCTTCTAAGCTCAGCAGACTTAAAATGTTTATTCTTCTGGTTTTGTGTAAGACCTAGGACATGAAATGTTAAAGGGAAGGATGACATTGCAAACAGGATCAAAATCATGTATTAATAATCTGAATAAAGAGCTGCTTTCAAAAAAGTGATATATCATAGTTAAAAACAAATAATATGATGCCTGCCTCAAAAGTATAAGCTAATCCTTTCCATCTCTTGAGTTATATAAGGTGGCACATTGTTGTGATACTGAGGAGGGTTACTGTTGTGGGCAGATATATTTTACAAAACCTGGACAAATATCCATCCATCCATTTTCCAACCCGCTGAATCCGAACACAAGGTCACGGGGGTCTGCTGGAGCCAATCCCAGCCAACACAGGGCACAAGGCAGGAACCAATCCTGGGCAGGGTGCCAACCCACCGCAGTGGACAAATATCTTAAAAAGTTAAACATTACAGAAAAACACAACTCGTGAAAAAGAAGTACCGAAATACAGAAAGGTAAGAATATGAGTGATACGGTAACTTAACATAGCAAAAAACTGAATGAATAAGGTCAAATGTATATAAGCATTTTTTTTGGGGGGGGGGGGGCAAAATTTCACAGAATTATTAAAAAAATATATTATTCAACTTACAACAATGTAACTTTAGTCACTGTCAAAGTACTCTCCTTGAGATGCAATGCACCTGTCTCAGCACTTCTTCCATTCTTGGAAACATTTCCCAGACTCATCTTTAGATTTCTAACACAGTAGCAAATCGTCTTCCCTTCAGTTTCAATTTTAATTTCAGGAGCAAAAAGGAAGTGACAGGAGGCAAGATCAGGTGAATTTCGGGTACGCATAGAAACAATTATATTTTGACTGACAAAGCAGTGTGTGCAGGTGTGCTGTTTATGGTGCAAAATGCAGACATTTTTTCCTGATGGTTTCCCGGAGACAGCTGATTAATGGTCTGTCCACGGGAAACAAACTGTTTGTAAACAAGTCTGTCAATGTTGAAAAACATGATCATTGTTGTCTTGATGTTTGATATGACCTGATGTGCTTTCTGCACGATTGTACAATAAATTTTTCAAATATGCACTCGATCAAATCAGCACGATGCCAGTCGGCAGACTGATTAATAAGACTGTGGGCATACGATACCTAGTGGAATAGTCTATAACTGTACACCCTCCTCCTGTGCTATTGACAGATTCTGAGCATTTTTGGGAGCACCATCATAACACATACATTTTCTGGATGAAGGCTTTGACCTTGTGGTTAATGCATTTGTTTCATAGTTCTTGGGATCTTTGTTAGAGTTATGGCCTTTTTTACCATGTCAGGTTTTTACATTTTCCACATATTTAAATGGGGTGTCTTTTTTGCTTTTTCCCCCATGTGAAAGCTATGTATAGAAGAAAATTCAAACTTTTGCACAATTTTGACAACAGGCCATTCAGCCCTAAAAACTCATAATTTCTATTCATCTGGATTCTCCAAAATAACATCAAGTCCAGATGTGAAGGTCCTTAAAGTCCTACTGTCTACCACACTGCTTGGTAACTTAATCCATGTGTCTGGGGTTCTTTGTGTAAAGAAGAACTTTCTAATGCTCGTGCAGAATTTACCTTTAACAAGTTCCTTTCCTTTGACTGGCAACTATAAACTGGTCTTGTGTGACATCCTATCCAATGCTGGTTGGCTCCTGCTCTGCGGACAGTATGGCCAGGATAAACCCTGGTTTACCGCAACACTGTAGTGGAATGGATTTGTGAAGACAAATGTCTCCAGTTTTTAATAGAAAGAAAGAAAACTGTGTCTTTTATGTTGTCCATAATATTTATTAGATAATAAAAGTAACACATTAAAATTATGAGAAAATTAGTTTAGCATAAAAATATTGAAAGTCCATGTACTGAATGTTATAATTATTTCACTGACATTAATGAAAATATCAAATCCATTGCTAATTTACTGCCTCCATAAACTGGTGGAAAATGGAAAAGAACAAATGTTAAAAAGTCGAAAGCCTGAAAATGATTTATTTTTCAATCTCTTCTAATTTTCTCTTTTTTCCAAACATTTCAGTGCATTTCAGTGAGACTATCTTGTGAATAGCTGCAGCTTATTACATGTCAGCCAGAGAAGCTCAGTATTTTCTCGCTTGATTGGCTCACTTGTAGCAAGCCGTCTATCCCTTTGTGCGTCAATGTAATCACTCGCTGAGCAGCTTTGGCCACATCGTGTGCAAGTTACTTTGACCTTTCTGCCATCAACTTTCTTTTTCTATACGTATAAATAAATCACACACTTATTATTTTGCTTCCTCTTGGAAAATATTATTTTCTTCTTTTTTGCTCCAGTGTCACTGATGTTTAACAACATGCTGATGAAATCAATGGCGAGTGTCATCGATCCCTGTATGAAAGCTGACCCATTTCGTGCTCACTGACCTATTCAGTTTTTGCTGAGCTCCCAGAGGAGAGAGCTTTCCACAAGAGATAATTTCCTGTCCTTGGCCAAACTTTTAATAAGAGGAAAATAGTGGGGCAAACTGTTTTAAGCTGAACTCTCCGCACTTTGTTGTATATGAAGTCATGTTTCTTGCTCTTAATAAATACAAGGCTCATTTTTTTAGCAGTTAAATAGTCCATGTTAAGCTGCCCCCTGGGGTATTTGCTTTCAATACTGTCTGAAAATGTCTCAAGTGCTTCAGATTTTCTTCCTCAGATTGTATTGAACCAAGTTGCCCAGTAATTAAGAAGCAGGGATGAAGAAAGTTACAATTGCGCCCTCCCTATATGACTCACCAGCCTGCCATTACTTAATTCCTTCATTTATACTTTTATCCATTCATTCACATTCTGTACTTACCTTTTTCAACACAGGGCTGAAGTTGTAATAACATATGAGGTGTTGATTTTGGTATTCACTGTTATAATGTGGATTATTTTAAATTTGTTTGAGTTTTTCAGTTTGTATCTTTAATTATTCTGTGTTTTGAATACCAAGATTCTAAATTTGAAGGTAGATTTATGATTAAAATTTATTTAATGTAGTGCAGTTATTTTATTGTCTTTCCTGATGCCATTTTGTGGATTCATTGCCATAATGTGATGACCTACACGTGATTTCAGGGGCCGCAACTTGTGACCCAATGGTTATAGAAATTATAGAAATTAATTATAGAAAATAGTGTTCTGTTAATGCTGGTTAGCATTTCCTGGTATAAAAACCTAATCGTCATCTTTTGACTTTGATTTAGGATATTTTGTTTGTATTTGACTACAGTGCTTTTTGACATTTTGGTTTTGACCTTGTCCTTTTTCTTTTAACTACATTTCATCATCTGGTCCCTTCCCATTTAAAAACCTGCCATCTTCACCTACAGCAATATATTCACCACAAAGGCTTGATCAATGGAGACGCTGCCTCAGTATAACTGCTGGATCTTGGGTATTAGACTGTGAAGGTTTCTGCTCCTAGCACTTTTCTTCATATATTTTGAGACTGTCCCCCAGTCTCTGCTTTTTGGTCTGCTGCCTCGAACTGTCTGTCTTCTGTTGTCTTGGTGAATGTTCCTCTGTTAACTTGCCTCTTACTTTTTTTCCCCAGAAACTCTCTAATCTTAAATTCATCTAAAAATCTTAGCCTTCTATCCAGCAGAGGTTATTTTGTTTTGGTAAGACTGCTGCAAATCCTCCTTCTTTAACTTAGTCTTATTTTAATTTTCAACAGCACAGATTAACAAATTATCTTGCCCAAATATTAAGAAGTGTTCATCAGCCAGGAAACTGATTGTGAGCTGATTGCCTGGGTGTTAACGTTGTGTCCCCAGTCTTACCTTCAAATAGGACTCCTTTACTGTGTACCTTCTCTACTTTTCAGCTCTGTCTCTCTTACTTCTCTTCCCAGTCTGCATGGATATCAATAACTTTTGGCTGTTTGGGAACCTCTTTTACTGGACAATTGTAGATTGGTGTTTATGAGCTGTGGGTGGAATATGTGGGGTGTTGTTACTTCTTACCCCGATCCTTAGTACTGGACTTAAATTGATTTTCATGACTGATGATTTTTTATTAAACACCAATAAAAATTGTATCGCACATCTCTTATAATAGTTCCTCTTTCTTTTAAGTGTTTACTTATGTATTTTATTATAACCAGTAATGGTGCACTGCATGAATCCACTTGACTTGAACATTCTTAGTTTTCATACTCTTTCTCTGTACGTTTAGCATTTGCTCAGAGGTTGATGCGCTTGCTGCTTCCTGAGCAGCTCTTCTTTTCTCCACCCTAGTGGCCCACTTCTTCTCTTCTTTCGTCGACATCTTTTCACGTTAAAACTGATTAAGTCAGTGTTTGTGTTGCAATTACTTAGTACGTTTTCCTTAATTTTTCACTTACGCTGGCACTTAAGTCTTCAATCGGCCTCAAGAATGATCTAAACTATGAAGAAGTAGGGGAAGTGACGGCGAAGGTGATAGACATGAGACCGGCACCCTGCTGGCTGCTGCTGAGAGTTGATTCTACAATAAAATAAAATAAAAATAAAGAGGAATAACCTTGGAGGTCAATCATCACCCCGAAAGTGGATAGTAGACGTTACATAGTATATGTGTACCAAATTTCAGGTCAATAGGTCAAACAGTTTGCGAGCTACAGGTGATTTAAAATACTGGACAGACAAATGGACAGCCACGGCACCGTATTATATGAGAAGATAATACATATTTTCCTTTTTGACACCAATGTTCATTATTCATTCATTTTCAAACCCACATAATCCAGATCATAGTAATAGAGGGATTACAAAAAAATGACCAGTGTTACCATAACGTTGTTGCTATTTTCTCTTGGTATATATTGTCAGCGGTAAGAAACCGCTCATATATTCTCCATTTGACATCCTCACACAGAGATGCTGCCCATGAACCCAGAGCCTCTGAGTAAGCAGCAGCATATCAAGCTGAACTAAAGAGGATTGCATCTCCCAAGTGAATAAGCAGACTACTGTTTTAAAGTGAGAGTAACATAAGGGTATCATATTACACACAGAGACAGACTCTCATTTCAAAGCTGAAGTCGCATTACATGACTTCTAGTCACGAGGTATATCACATTTTCCAGCAGCATTCGCCAGCAAATGTCACATTAACTGACTGAGTGCCGAACTTCCAGCACAGTTCTGCTCACCCCTTTTTGTGCAAACCATGCTGCCTGATGGAGGTAGTGCTGTACGAAAGGTTAACAGGTACAGTCAGTTCAGCTGCAATCTCTGCCTTTTTTTTTCTTTTTTCCATCTGTCATGACACATAAAATATTTCACATCAGACAGTGGTGTGTCTCTTCTGTTTGTGAGATCAAAATACCCCATTCCTTGTTCTTTGTCATTGTATTCTATACATTGTATTTCTGGATGAGCATTCATTGGTTGTCAGCTTTCATGCATACAGAGCCCACCTCTATGACTAAAGACAAAATTATACCTCTTTGATTTTGTTATAGTTGGACTAAGTTGCTGGGCCTGTCATATTATACAACTGATTTCACAGGAGCTCACCACAAATGTCTCAGACTCCTTAAGATTATGTAAATGAAGGCTACAACAATGGAAAATTCATCTAATGTGACATGGGCTTAAGGCTTTCAGGGACCATTGAACTAGACCTTTTTCTTTACTGATTAATCCAGGATGAACACGCAAATGTCATCAGCACCATTTGTCTCAGCTCAGGAACTCGCTCAATGTGAAGCCCCCTCTCAGTTTTTCATTGTTTCTGTGTTGACAGTAGTGGAACTCAAATTCAGGGCCTTTGCATTACAGTGCAGTCTTGTCTGTCTGCTAGCAATACAAGGCTAAAAAGCAGAAGCAGAACTTCATTAAGTTTCAATGTTATGGTCTGCTAAGAACTCAGCAGTTACTTCTTGTTATGAACAGAAATATAGGTTAGATGCAGAAATTACAAACAATATTTTTAAAGGTGAAATTGGAAGTGAAGGTATTTGCTGTTCATTTCCAGACACCTCTCACCAAAGAGCAAAAATACACACGTAAAAAAAAAAGTGCACGAGAAGTAACTCCAGGGCAGTTGGTTAAAACGCATCAAAGCATTATTTGAAAAACTGAACTGCATGCTTCTTGTTTAAATAGAGAAAGATCTGAGATAGTGGAGGCTTAGTGTTAGGCAGCATCAAAACAAAATTACTGCAGTTTCACTAAAGCAGCATAAGTTGATTGCATTTCCATCGTTGAATATTCCAGTTTTTAACAGCAATCCTTTAGAATACAAATTTTTTATTAAAGCAGAAGAAGAGGAAGCTGCTCATTAAACCAAAGGCTCAGGGAGGTCCCACAGATTAGTGGGGAAAATTCCTGAGCACGGACAAATGGTCCAGGAGCAACAGGTTTTGTAGCCTACTGTACACACTTTTATTACAATTTTGAGCTTTGTTCAATTTTTATTCTGTTTTCTACAACACCTTTGTAATTCATTTTTGTTTTGAATATATTAAAAACATTTAATATTTTGTTTGGTTGCCAAATAGGAGCTCACAGAGGTCACCATGTAGCTTTGTGCTCAGAGCCAGATGTTTTCACATGGCCAGTTTTCTGTGGTACTTGAAGTCACTGAAACTCGAACTATGAAATAGTGCTGCCTGGCATTAGCATAGTGGATTGAAAAATGGCATATGTTTTTAATGAGTTAGATAGACGTAAATCCAACCGTAGGACCGTTTCAGTTAATTACCTGGGTTTTATCTTGCCCTTTAAAAGTTCTGATGTTCTGTTATCTTTTCTAGTTCTTCTGGTTGTGACAATTTTGCTAGTATCTTTTGGTGTTCATTTTTCTTCTTCACAACTAGTGATGAGAGAAACAGTGGAGTTTCATTTCACATACTGTTTCATGAAATAGCCTTCAAAAATTATTTTACTTGCAATTTTGCAATTACAAAACATAAAACTCACTAAACTTAGGTTTTCAGAACTTTTTAAAGCTTACAGTAAACCAAGAAGTATTGCTCACTATGGGTTATTCCTCAGCCGAAACTGCTGTAATCCTTCCTTGGCCATCCTCCAATGCTACAGCCACCTCCTGATCTTCCATGACTTTTTCCATGCAGCCCCACATGCTCCCATATGCCTGCCTCCTGCTTCACACTGCTTATCTCAGGTCTGAGATGTAACCATCTGCACTCACCATCCTCTGCTCTGCAAGATGATCTCACAGGATCCATCCAGATTATTGCCAGCAGCCACACACCCAGGCCAATGGATTTTAGAAGCACCTGCAGGTATCTCCTCTCTAGCTGCACCCTCCTATACATATTCTGCACCAGAATAAATTTCCCCATGCATGGAGAAAAAAGTTGTATGTGGGATGAAAATACATGTACTAACGTCACAAATTTCACTGGTTGTGAAGCACAGATTGTTTCTCAGAGTTATTTTACTGCAAACATTTTTGCTCATCACTACCCGCAAGAATAGTCAGACCATTGTTTTAGATTGATCTTTGACTAGTTGAAAAAAACATTTACTTATAATGTTGTTTTTTGGTATTGTGTCACTATATTTGTCCCAATCTGCTATAACTGTTCCAGAAAAGCTGAGCCACATGAGTGTGTCTTCCTTAGGATTACGAATTTCAGGCTAAACAAATAAGGACATGTTAATGTAGCGGATTTGAAGTGAATGAGTATACAGCCAACATTACCCCCTCAAGGTCAAAAGTCTAAGCAGACATTTGCACTGAAAGAGGTTCCCTTTGACTCGATTGACTATGAAGATTTGATTCTTCCACTCTGCAGTATGAACTAAGCAACTGTTGAAAACTGACTTTGTATCTTCAATGGTTAGCAATGTTTAGGAAGTTTGCTTGTGTGGGTTGGTCTGAGTCCACCACCTATAGGCTCATTATTTCTGGGTCAATCTCATACTACCAGCTGGCCACTGTTGACCTTTCTGTGACTATGGATGAATGAATACAACAGGCTTGTGGCTGGTGCTGATCAGAGCTATGCTTTTAGAGAAATGAAGAAAAGGGGATAATACTGTAACTGTTTACTGCCTTATGTCGAGTGATTTCTGGGGAAAGCTATGGCTTATTCATCAAGAAGCAGAGTCAGATGACACAGCATGTCCATGTTTACTAAAATGATGGTTTAAGTTGTTGAGTGACTGTAAGCTGGCAGAAGACAAAAAACAGATGGTAAAAAAAAAAACTTACAGAAGAAAGTCACTAAGGGAAATGGTGGTGTACAGCTGGGGTGATTTTCTTACTCTATAGCAAAAATTAAGGTGTTTTTTATTTCTGATGATTTTTACATAAAGCCATGATTACATGCATTTAAAGAGGCATTTTCAAAATAGCTATAACTGCTTTTTCCAACAAAGACACAGGTGTACAAACCAAATCGTTTCAAATTTAGTTTTCATTTTGAAGAATGTTCAAATTGTGAACATAATTAGAATAATGCAAGATGTCAAACTGTTTAAATAACCTCAATATAGAGTAAAATAACAAACCTTAATCCAATTCAGGCTCAGGGAGACACAGCTGGTCCTGGAAGCTCTGGATGCAAAGCAGAAAAGAGCCATGGATAGGGTGCCAGTCCATCACCAGGCCCACTCACGCACACAACCACAGGATCAATGTGGAACAACTAATTAGCCTAACCTGCATGTCTGTTCAGAGACTGGAGGAAGGGCATGCGGACATGGAAAGAATTTGAAAACTCCACACAAATAATGACCAGATACTGGTCTAGAACCCAGAGTACTGGACACTGAAGGCAATAGTGCTTCCCACTACACCACCCTCAATACAGTAGATTTGTATAAGAATCATAGTGTGGGACTATTGGAAAAGTGTTCATTATAAATAAGAATTTAAGCTTCACATTAAACCCATATTTGTCTGTAAAATGACAAATACAGCAAATTGAACCAGTTAGGTATGCATGCTTCCCCAGACAGATTCACAAACTACAAGCTGTAAGGAGCTTTCCAGGTGCAAGGACATAAAAAGAGTGGCTGGACACAGGGAGAAGTCAAGCAAGGAAACCTTAAGAACACAGCAAGAACCACATGGGCAAAAGAAGATATTCTGTACTGCCAATAATGGAATGAAGGGTACACTAAGGTGCAGGGTATCAATGTGGGAGAAAGAGGGGCTGCCACTGAGAAATCTACAATTATGTGAGAGGACAGGCAAATGCTAGGGTGTGACCTTCTTACTCGACAAAAGGAGTAGCCATGGATGACTGGCAAAAAGTCTTAAAACGTTATGGCTGACAGGTGGCAGAAGAGTATCTCAAGCTGGGAACAGGCTGCTCATTTAAAGAAGAACTGGCAAGAGTCTAGTACCCTGTCACCCTACCACTTGAGGGCAGTGCATTGATCGTGAAATAGAGAACTGAGACCATGGAAATGGGCAGCTGAAGCGCTGCCTTGGAGATGTAGACCCTTCAGCAATATTGAAGGCTCAGGTATGGTGAGACAATAGGGCCTCCATAGGGAGTTAAAGCAGGAAGACAAAGGGTCCAACCCCGAAGCCACCCCATTTGAGAGAGAGCTCAATGAGCCGAGATTCAGAAGATGAGTTTGTGGAGAATGCTCACTGGTAGGAGGAAGAGGCATTGGACAAGACAGAAAAATAGACAATAGAGATAATAGTCTGGTGGCACTTGAGAGGTAGACTAGGGATCAACAGTTTACATAAGTAAGCCCTAGTGGGTCTATGGTCTACTTTGTGCTCTCTCTGTTAATCTCACTGTTATCTTTATTTAAATATTTTACTGTATATAAGAGCACCACTTTGTGATACATGTGGTTCCTTTGTCATTTTTCAAGGTGTAGAAAAGTGACCCTGATCTGGATTATTATTTGAACTGATATTCATTTAAAGTTGATCAATATATATTACGTTACTTCAGTTGACCATAGTCCAGCACCTTCTTCTCAGAGATCTGTTTCACCAGGTCAGGTCTTTATAAAAGTGAATTGGTGTCAGGCCTACTGTATCCTTTTTTGTATTCTTTGTAAATGTCAATTCTTTTTATTATTTTGAGGATAGAAAGGAGAATCTTTTTGTGTGTGTCTGAAATTTAAGATTTTCCAGTGCAGCTATTATAGCTGTAGAGAGTTACCACAACAAATAGCGCCATTTGTTACAATGAAAAATGACATAAACACTGTTACGTTCCTCATTGGCATCTCCTTGACCTTTTTGTTCAAGTGATTTACATTTGGATTTAGGAGTGGCATTGTCATCATATTCTGCTTGCTCTCAATGCATTTCACATTACCGTCTGCAGCTCCACCGAGGTACATTTCCAAAAGAGTCTCTTTTAGAATACAAATGAGCTTCTTTCTCTGACTGCCAGACTGATTGTTAATTGCTTTGTAAAGGGAGTTGTGACTGTGCTTGGTTTGAAAGGCATTATTTAATATATTGATTGCAGTAAAGATTGATTGATTTTTATTTCACTCAAATACTTTTCTGCAACACATTTCAGACAAAAGCACTGAATATCTGAGACTGTTGCAGAGATTGTGTAGTTTTCAGTGGTGATTGAACTGGTACTTTGGTTAAGAAACTGGTTGTTGGATTATCTGCCATTCAAGAAGTTACTTAGATGTTTTAACTATTAACTAACTAAATGAGCTAAAATAGCCTCCCATTTGTTGATGTGTTCACATACAATTCGAGAAGGACCTACTGCAAAGGCCATGTTTCTCTTTCTTGATGTCTGTCTGCATGAAACAATTCAGCTCCCACTGGACCAATGTTAGTGAACTTTTAGCTGATGTATCTTGAATATAGCAAGTTGTAAACATTTTTGAAACTTCAGAATCTCCGAATAAACAGCCTAGACAAATTTGTGAACGCGTCTATCTTAAAACAGCAAAACATTGTATGCAACTTCAATTAAGGATTAGTTTCCTGATTCAAATTTAATGTGTGAGGAGTCACTTCAACTTATGCATTTTGTGTATTGTCATGTTTTATTCATCCAAGCTGCTCCTGATGAATCTTAAGTACAAGTTAGTCACCAGTTCATGGTAAGTTAACCGTTAAAAAAAAAAAAAAAGCAAGAAGTCACAAATCTAGAAATGAATGTAAAAGGAAAAGAATTATGTATTGTCACAATAACAGTCTGAAGACATTGAAAGAGGTTTGGGGCAGCCACCCGTATATTGTGCCCTAGCTGCAAAATGGTAATTTTGTTAAGATGTTCACAGGTTTGAGTCCAAAACCGAACTGATTTGAGTATGAGAATATGGCGGCTTTAAAGGCCAGGACAGGAAGTGACCACATCTGGACCAGAACCAGAAGTGATGTCAATGGGACTGGAAGTGACATCATCAATAACACCAGGAACGGAAGTGTCGTCTTAGGGAACGGAAGTGATGATCTGCAGAGGACTGAGAGAAAAAGTCAGTGCAGCTTGCCACCCCCTGGTCTTGCGTGGTACTACTATTATTCAGGCCCTTTGGCTGCTTCCCAATCACACGTGTGTAACAGTAAGTATTACTTTGTAAACAAAGTGAACAAATATGCCCTCAATTACATGAAAAACAACCTCCCACATGCATTATATGCACATTATAATGATTCAGTATTTCTTGGATGCAAAGTTCCAGACCTGCTCTCCATCATGGTCAGAAGATGTCAAAACGTTCATTTCACTTGAATTGTAATCTGCTGTCTATGTAAGCTGTTGAGCCACCAACAAGTGTGTATTTAATGTAGTCTACAAACATGTAATTACATTCTATTTTCACTGTTATTTTTGAATAGAAGTCATAGTTAAAAAAAAATATTTAATACAACTGTTAACAAATATGTGACAACTAACTCTTTGATTAAGTAATTAAAAGATTTAAAGGCTCTAACCTTCAAATCAGTAAATGAAGATTCCAAATGCTCCTGAATTTTACACCATGCATACATTTTCTAACTTATTGTAAATATATTGTAATGATTCGGCACTTGCTATCTAGTCTACTTGTATTAGTAGTGTGCATGCAGTCGTGATGACCCAGAGCAGGAAGAAGTGCTTCTGTGCTGGGGACCTATGTGAGATGAGAACTAGGCTGCTCTGAGTCATGAGAGATGTGGCTACTGTGTCACCAGCCATCCAAACATGCACAAGGATTATTGTGAGAAGGGGAAAAATAACCAGAACATGATTACATGAGTTTAGAAACATTTAAAAGAGACTAAACACGTCAGTACCAAAAGAGGCAAAACAATCAAACAAACAAAACTCAAGGACAACACAAGAAGCAAAGCCAAAGGCTGGTAATGAGTTGAAAAAACTGAAATAAATCCTAATACAAGGGCCTACTTGTTTGAAAGCTAACTAATACTGGAATCGCTTTTATTGAATTTTATCCAGCCAAGGGATGAGACACATTGAAAAAACTGCTATATTTATACCGCTACATCCTGCAACTGGAGAGGGATTAATAGTGATCAGGTGACCACACTAATGTGTCACATAAACAGAAAATATGGCGGGAAATAAAAATAAAATTTTCTCAAACTAAATTGAAATGAAAGGAAACCCTTTATAACAGAATATGCATAATAAAAAAACATTAAATGGATCAAAATATACATATACTGTATACTGCATTAATTACTACAAACAGGACAGAGAGCAGATAGGGCAAGAAGAGGTTCACTGCTGTATGAAAACTCTAAGGTGCAGCACCCTTCCAAAATGACATAAAGGGCTATGGAGTGGGGCAGTGAGAGAGAGTTTGTTGCTTCTGGTGCTAGATTGCAGCAACAGTATGATTGAAAGATAGAGGAATGCACTAGGACCAGTAAGTAAAGTCAGCTGACTGCTGTAGGAGTGTGCATGATGGAGGGAGTGAATATTGATACTGGATGGTACAGCATAAATTAGATGGCACCATCTAGGACCTGAACACCAGAGAAATTAAAGAAGGTAATGGCATGCTCTAGGGCCATGACTCTAGACTAACCATAATCTATAGCTGTAACTGTGGGAATGTATAAATAGTTCAACTTCAAAAAAAAAAACAGCTGTTCCTTTTCAACTGACTTCCGTGTGTGTGTGTACATTGTTTCTTTCCCAGTTCCATGGTGTGTATCTCTCTATTATAAAAAATAATCTTGGGAGGGAGACTAGGGAGACGAGATGTGATCTTCTTGGAAGACAATTTGACGTCCCATGAGAGACACTTTAATGTCATGTGAGACAAGGCACTGAGACAACATTTAAAACAAGTTCATGTACATCTAACCAAGCAGTTGTTGGAATGCTTTTGGCAGGCACAAGTCATGTGCTCCCAGCTGCTAAAACAATGACAAGCGACAAGCAGAACATGCAACTAGCCAGCAGCAGGAAGCCAGCAGATGATCTGACCGCTTCTCTTTAGTGTGCATTCAGCATACCCTTCACAACACGAGCAGCATTATACATCCTGTGAGAAAAAGATTTAACCACACCCAGGGCTGGAAATAAAGGGCAAGTATTGTTTTTACAAAAGTTTTAAAGTAAAAGTCAAAATAATGCATATGTAACAATTCCCATGACAATAACAATTTCTTTAAATTGTATATCCGGTAAACCAAACTCAGGGGTGGGCGAGTGAACCGAGCAGGAGGCAGAGCCCCCTAGTATTATTAAAGAAAATAAAAACATAAGAAGTTTAAGAAATTAAACCATGACGTCCATCAAGTTCTTATGTTTAAGTAGTAACTACACTTCCCAATATCTCATTTAGACACATTTTAAATACTTTCAAGGTTTCGCTTTCACTACATGACTTGGTTGTTTCCAGATTCCCACAATTCTTTGGGTAAAAAAGGTGCTTTCTATTTTCCAATATACTGTAAATGCATTTGCCCAAAATTTTCAATGGTGTCCTCAAGAATGGTGATTCAGTATTTAACTTAAAGAATTCTGCTGGATCAATTTTATAAATACCATTGATAATTTTGTCCCCATGTGATATATCCTGGGTATTACCGGTACTTAAAAAAAGAATGATATAATAGATTATGTATATTCAACAACACAGCTGACAGTGAGGGTGCAAGAAGGTCCTTGTTTATTGCATCATTCACTGAGCAGAAATACTCCATTAACTAATGTACATGCATGTTAGTCTAGCAGCCTAATGGAAGACCTTATGACTGAAACACAGAGCATTTCAAAAAAAAAGAAGTGACATATAACACATAACACATTTAACCTTCTTTGATTAAGACTAAGTTAATTCTCTTACTCTGCCAGAGCTGGACATGCCCTTTGGTCCCACTGGTTACCCCACTCTGCACAAGCTCTCTTTATAGTGTTTTTAGAGTACACGAGACACAATCACACTAACACATTATACAGGTTAAAAGGATTGCATGGTATTCTCTAAACAAAAAACGTGAAGAGTAATGTTCTACAAAGAAGCAGGATATGTCACAACTGTACTGTTCAATTCTTTCAGCTATTCTTTACAAGACAAGTTTGTTTATTTATTAAAAGTAAAGCAGCAGCCTATATAAGGGAGTGCACATACTGTACTTAAGGCTGTGGTACTGCCACTTGTAGAATTCAAGTATGTGAACCTGCATTGCCAACAAAAGGCTAAAATGCTTAGACAAGGAATGTTAAGTCATTTCCACATTTGTGTCAGAAATCTCTTTTGGTAAGTGCTATGACCTTTTGTTTGGTTACAGCTGTCACTTCTTTTGTTTATTGTTTTATTAATTACTGATACACTGAACAATTCCATTTACCCAGTGCTTCATTTTGGAAGTCACTTTTTGATTCAGATTCCATCCTTTAAAGGTTTCCAGAGAGCTTTCCATATCTCCTAGTCCTTTGATCTCCAAACTCTTTTTTTTCTTCTAACTTTGAGTACTGTGTTTGATTTGTGTCACTTCATCTGTGCTTTTACCTGTCTGACTTAGAGACCACACTGTAGTTTTGCTTTGATGATCATCTCTTGAGGTGGCTGTTCTTGTTGGTATACCACTACGCTAACAAATGGGCTTTGGCAACTCATTGCTATCTAATTTTGAACGATACAAAAAAGATAAAATTGAAACACCCAAAACCAAAATATATCCCTTCAAACCCAGGTTGAAACAGAAAAAATACACGACTCTTTGCTTTCTACCTTCTTTGTTATGTATCCTTGGGGTCCTCTACTCTATACTCCAAGATTCATTGCTTCAGGCCTTGATCAAGCTTTATCATGCTGGTAAATTCTTTTATATGTGGGTCTGAATTTATATAAATGAATTTATATTTGTCTTGTTTTCTGTTTTTTTTTTGTCTTGTATTATGTTTTTGAGAAGCATTTGACAGAATACCTATACCATCTGCTTTTATGAATTATCTTCATGCTAACTTGATCACTTGATAGGCTACTCCCAGAATTCTTTCAGCCCTCGGTGATGGACTGGGTTTTCTTAGATGCACTCAGAACACAGCAAGAATGAAACTCTGGTCAGAGAGGCAAGCTTGACAAACTAAGGCAAGAAATGTGATTCTCTTCATTCAGGCAGCACACAGGAAACAGAGCATGAGTGAAAAGGAGGACTACTGCAGATATACACATTTTTATAATGAGGATGATAAAAAAATCAGAATTCACATGGCAGCCTGTAGTTGCCAAGCAACAAAGCACACAAGGAGACCAGAGCATCACTCTAATGGGGCACAGTGCTGACCCTGGGTGAATGAATGTAGCTGTGTGAATGAATGCACCCTGTGATGGACTGGCAACCTGTGATAATCTGCATTTCAGTTTTTGCTTTTTTTAAAAAAAAAAAAACTAACCTTACCCCTATGGTATAGACGTTCCACACACCTACCTGGATGGGCCACTTCAAATTGGGACCTGAGTGCTGCCATGCAATGGGGTGACACCTTAGTACTACACCAATTCTCCAACAAGCCTGACCTCATTGGCTCTCTGACAGTTTTGACTCTTCCGGGGATGGGGCTCCCGAGGGCTATATGGTTGCGAGACATGAACGCTATCCAGTGACCTGAGACAAAGACTGGACTCCTTTGGTACTGTGTCTCTTCGGACTTTTGACTTTGTGTCGAATGACCAGTTGCTGATGGAGTCCGAAATGTGGCACATTACCTGCATTGTGAGGGAGCATCAGTTACGCTACTATGGCTATGTGGCACGATTCCCTGAGGGTGATCTTGCTTTCAGGATACTCCTTGTTGAGAACCCAAATGGCTGGATCAGGCCAAGGGGACGCCCACGTAACACCTGGCTGCAGCTGATAGAATGTCATTTGCGTGTCTGTCTGGGGGTTTGCCATCCAGGATCCTGAGCTGTTTCATCATATGGTGGGTAAGCGGCAACGCGCTGTACCAGTGCATGCTCCTCAACCTGACCCCTAAATAAGTTTATGTCTAGCTGCCCCTATTAATGGTAAAACTACCAAAAGGCAGCAGTAATATTGGAAAACAAATACAATCAAAATACCAAGATGCATGTTATGATATAGCCAGAGATGCTGCTATGGCTCAAGTTTATTTTTTCTTTATTCATTTTATTATTTAAATGTTTCTTATTATGTTAATTCCATTTTGTTTTGTTTTATTATCATGTGTAGGTATTATGATTTTTATTCATTTTGTTACATTTTTTTATTTGTTCCTTGTATCTTGTGGGTCGAAAACCAAAAGGCAACTTCCCAACTCCCGATGCAAAGACTCTGACACAAGTTGCAATGAGAACAAAAGATTTATTCGTGTGAAACCCTTACAAGGAAGTGTTTCACACACCACAATAATGACTCCCATACTAAGCAACTCTGTAATTCTCTGTCATCTTTCTTCTGCTCCTCCAGTAAGCTTTGTTTTCCACCTCCCATCTCTGGCTCCCTATGTTTTGGCAGGTGGCTCATTTTATGCAAGACCAGGGGTACTTCTCGAGGCCCGAATCTGTGGCTCGGAGCACTTTCAAGTGAGGTTGGAGCCAGACAAAGTAGGGCTTGCTAGACCTTTCAGCGCTGCCATGGAACCCAACAGGACTGAGCCAAACTACTACAGTTCCCATTGTGCCTTGTGGAAATCCATTGTGATACCGTAACCCAGGGGTCATCTAGCAGGTTGAGGAAGACAACATCCTGAATAAATTGCCTTCTCCTGTCCTTTCATGTCATTGGCATCCCAGCCACGTAAGGATCCCAGTACAGCTCCAGCTGGGATGCCAGTCTCCGTGTGGCGTCTCTCTTAAAGTGTTGAATTTCACTTCTGTTTCTGGGTTTCATCTTCTGGATTATGTATTGGGACTCGTTTGCTCTTTGCCTTTTTAGGAAGACCCTTTTGACCCACTTTTTGCCTTTTTGTGACCTCCTAATAAATTCTTCAGTTTATAAAGATTCTTTGGTTTGGTTTGTCTTTTCAAGCCACTTTTTTTCTTTGAACTTTAAAATCCCATTTCCCTATTTCTGGGCCTGGTGGAGGAGACTGACTGGGTAGAGATGAGGCTATCTTGGAAATGCCAGTAGATATCCTGGCCTGCTCTGGTTTAATGGCCTTACATGCTTTCATTATGGTCCTGACCCCAAATCAAAACAGCATTTCAAGTGACACAGGCTTAAGAAATGGCAGCATTTGATCTAAAATAAAGTACTTTGTTTAAATACAGTTTTTATGCAGTCTATGTGCTAGATGCACACAATAAATGCAAATGTCAAAGAGCTGTGTCACATGTCAGAGTCTTGTGCTCCTCATACTACAAACGTTGACTCAGAAAATGGAACACAAGATGGAAGAATGGATGTGAGGAGAGCAGAGAGAAATGTCATGATTTAAAGTTTTATAGTTTTGACGAAATAATACTCAATGGAACTATTCATCTTGAACAGTTAATAATAATTATGAGCATGTTGCCTAAAGTATTTCCCCCACAAAGTGGCAAGCTGTGTAAAACCAGAATCAATGAATTAAAACAGCTAATGTCACTGACATCTACAGTTACAAAGGTTACTTGACATTTTTTTTTATTTTGCAGTTTTAGATCATATGAAAGTCATTCCAGCAAAAACATTTTATAGAGCCTTGTCTCTAAGCTCGCTATGATTGCCTTGTAATGTTCAAACATACAATTTGCATCTCATGTCAATAATATAACTAATCCAAACCAGTAATGAATTATATTTGTTGTAAATGTTGTTTGGAATGGGAAATGTCCAAATTCACCTTTCAACTAGTATTGTATCTTTTTGGTGGGAAATTGCATGTTTTTCAACAGGAACCTTAAGAAGAACAGTCAAAAGACTACCAATAGCCAAAACACATTCAGAGGTAGGCACAGTTTTCAGAATTTAGATCAAAATACTGAACTGTAGTCTTAAAAGAAGCTTCCCTTGTGATGTCCAGGTTAGATGTCCAGCAGTGAAATCAGGGTGGCCCTGCCTTCACGGGAATCACATGCAAAACACAAGGGACAAACAAAACAACATTAAGACATACAACTATGCACAATTAATGAAAAAATAAACAAACACAACTGTAATAATATATAAACAATAAAAATAATAATAAAAATGTAACTAAAAACAATAAAACACAAAATAAACATAAGCCAGGGAATAAGCCCAGGCCAAAACATAACAGCTAGTTACATTACTTTGACTCCTTTCAGGGTTGGAAACCTTTTGTAGCAGCCATCATTTTGTATTGTTTTGCCACAATCACAGCCATATTGTGTACTGTTGCCATGGCCACTGCCCACTACGTGATGCATAGGTCACATGACATATAGAGTCAACTTGTCCATCATGTTCATCTCTACTCATAAAAAATCTTGTGTTAGTGTGACTTAGAAGTAAGAAACCCAATAAAAGTTTATAAACATTTTTAGTGGACAGTGAATTCAGTTTGTCATTTTCTGTTTGACAGTCTTCCTGTCAGTCTTTCTGTGTTTTTCCCTAAGCCAGGAATGTTGGCTTACTCTTTGTTCTTTATTTATCTTTTCCCTGGACACTTATCACCCTAATAAGTCCTTAACGTAAGCAAATCAAAAGCCAAATTTCTTCCTAATAGTCTCTGTGTTAGAAGAGCATGAGTTGTTCCTTTGGGGTCAATGAAAGTTGTGATATCTGTCCATTGGTGTCACCATCTTTTATAATGGTGTCATTATGATGTCATGCATTGTAACGCTGTCAGTGACATGACCGCAACAGACATTGTTGCTGTTAGCAATGTGGCAGTGCCATAAACATAGTACAGAAAGTGGCAACAACCATCAGAAAACAAACTATAAAAAGTAAAAAGTAAATGGCAAGTGAAAAAAGAAACACATACAAAAATTATACAAAATAATGTAAGACATACTGTGGCCATTAGATAGATAGATAGATAGATAGATAGATAGATAGATAGATAGATAGATAGATAGATAGATAGATAGATAGATAGATAGATAGATAGATAGATAGATAGATACTTTATTAATCCCAAGTTGAAGTTCACACCCAAGGGAAAATTCACAAGTTCATTAAGTTCAGACATGTGCATAGTGATGTTTTATAGGGGGACTGTCGTAATTTCACATTTTGTACCATGTGCATCACATGCTTAGCAACACACTTATGATCAGCAGCATTTGTTATTTTTTTGTGGGTTCTCTTGAACTGTATACATTTTTAACGGGGGTTTAGAACCCAAGGTTTGTGAAAATAACATTTACTTCTTCGTACAAGACATTTTGAGAATGCAAAAACTTTTATAACACTATGTCTTGCTTTCTACAGTATATGGGTGCCCCCATTTTGTGAGTACTTATTGTCAGGGTCGAGGTCGTGGAGTCTAACTGTTCTCCACAAAATATCAGAAGTAATTTGAATTGAGGACCAGAAAATGAAACATAAGTCAGGAAACACACTAAGTTCTTAGACTGGGAATTTAAACTTATCTTTCATCCACCCAAAACAAAAAACCTAAAACACAGTCAGAATAACGTTGCCAAAGAATTGAATATCAGGACAACTAACACCATAAAACAGCTCAGATAAGGAGGAAGTAAACAGCAAAACTTTTATACTGTCCCATGACTTCTGACCCAATTACCCTGGTGACACCAGAATGCCACAATCACAAAATGACAGCACCTGTAAAAAATGGTGTGAGAAAAAGACATAAATTCTATCAATGTCAAAATGATAGTGAAACTAATATCAGAATTGGATACAGCATCCCAAAAAATGATACTCAGTTAATTATTAAGAAATATGTCCCCAGAAAGGGGTAAAAAATATGAAACAGAAAATAATAACAACACTGATGTCATTAATGCGGCAGAATTAAAGGTTGGAACTCTCATTTGAGTTTTCCTGATAATACCTGTGTTAGTAGTGCGCGATTCTTTTGGTGTTAATTAACTTCCTGACTTGACAACTCTGCTCTTGTTTTTAATCCCTCCATTTTCGGTTAGAAATTTAAACTTGATGACTGATAGCCCTGACTGCTGATTCTGATTTCTGCTTTTTCCCTGACTATGTTTCATCTCCTGATCCTTAACACCTTTACTCTCTGTCTCTGAGTCAGTGCACACACATCCAGTAAAACACTGAAAAGGCAATGCCCATGGGGAAAAAAGTAAAATAAGGCATCTGTGAAATATAAGAACACAAAAATGGAGCAAAATGACATAACCAAATTAACTATTAAAATGTAAACATGCATTAATCAACATTAATAATGTGTTATAAGCATATTCTAATGCTATGAATTAATTAATAATGTATGACAAGCATTCACAGAAATAAGAAACATGCACTGTTTTGGTGCATGAACATAGTAATTGGTGTCTAATTTTATAACTAGCTACATGTTCAGATTGCTGAACAATTAACAGATGCATTTCTATATATAATATCCAATGTCTGTCTGTCTGTCTGTATGTCTGTCCACTTTTCTCAAGAGAACTACTTAACAGATTTAGATTGGGTTTTTTTCTAGAATTTGTTTGAACATTCCGGATGATTTTGCGACTATCATAGTATTATAGTTCGCTTGCAGGAGCGATTTATTCACGTTAATCCAAGACAGAGGCTACGGGCCAAGGTGAGGGGGAAGCATGACATCAGGAGTGGGGAGCCGGGTGGGGCCCTCCTCACTCATGCGCCAGCCTCCATTCGAATTGCTCTACCTCTGGCCACGTGTTGGAGCAGACCTTGCATCCGCTTAGCTAGAGATACCTGTTAGTTTATTGATTTTTAAAGTTTGTCCTGTTTCACTACTACGTGGGTGGAGCTGTAAGGTACGGCTAGTATATATATTATGACAAGGCTAGAGGGCGTAGCAGCCACTCAACCTGACACAGACACAGACATATGGAGGAGTCACACTTATAAAAGCACAAGCTTTTTTATTTTGTTTTTCCCTTGTGGGCAACACCTTCTTCATTCACACAAATACAACACAGTCTTAAACACCAACAGCACACAATACTCTTCTTTCCTATTCTTTTTCTTTTCATTCTCCTCCACTCCTCCTCGGTAAGCTTCATGTCCCTCCTCCTGACTCTGGCTCACTGAGAGGCTTCTGTTCACCCCTTATATTAAGTCACCCGGAAGTGCTCCAGCAGCTAGTTTGCCCCACTTCCAGGTGTGGTGGAAGAACTGTCCACATGGGCTCTGGAGCAGCTGCAGCGCCCCCTGGTGGCGCCACCGGATCCCAACAGGGCTGTATCCAACTCCATCTCCAATGAAGCCCTGCGGGATTTCCAGGCACTGCTGCCACCCAGGGGGCTGCAATCTAACATTCTGGGGGAGGTAATGCTCTGTCCATACTCGTTCCCCTGGTACTTCCAAAGAAGAGGCATCTCAGCCAGGGAAGAGCCCTGGGCATCCATGACAATATACAGTATATATATATATATATATGTATATATATATGAACAGTATATAGTTAATGCTATGTCGCACGTTACGTACACTTGAGTGTGTTCATATGTATTCTTGTCAGTATTCTAGTTTAATGAACTGCAAGTAAGAATCTCGCACTCTACATTATGTACATATGACAATAAACCTTTCTAGACATGACATGCCACTTTTAAGAACAGTATCTGTTATTGACCTTAAATGTCATAGAATCAAAGAAGTAAAAAAAATGTTGATAACCTCCTGTCCATCCTTTACCGAACATGCATTTTTATTACATGGCTTTAGGGTATGAAGCAACCCTTAATGGCTTTTCAGTTTGTTATATTTAACACACATCAGATATTAAATATATCTATATATATAAAATTCTTTTCGCGTTTGAAACGGAAATTACATATGACCACATGATATGGAAATTACGTATGAAACAGAAATTACGTATGACCACATGATATGGAAATTACCTATGACCACAGAACATATTATAATACAGGAACTAGCTAGGCGCGTTCTGACAGAGAAGTTTTATTTATTCATCCACGTGACTGTCGCTGAAACTGCCACATTGTAACTTTTGTTTAGTTGGCAGTATTTGATAGTAGAAGAGATGAGGAAAACAGTCTTTGCGTCTTTCTACTTTTTAACTGCACCAAGCTATAAACAATGTGAAGACGAGACCGCCTTCAGCTGCGAGGGGTCGTGAGAACAAAGTGGACGCTGGGAGGTGCAGAATGTCAGGCTGCTCCGCCGAGTCCAGAGCTTCGCAGTTTCGGGCAGCGTCCTCTCTTCTCGCACTGTTTGTGACACTTCAAGTCCTCCGTCAGCTCCTGGGAGAGTGGAAATCTTTGCAAATGAGTGTAATTGGTGCCATCGAAGCAGGACTCTGTTTGTAAATTGCCCTGCACGACTACTTACTGTCCCTTAAGGTAAGTTTGAGTCACTAAAACCCCACAACATTCAAGCTTGCTTTTGCGATTAATTATTTTAACAAGTAAATCATAGGCGTGTAGTGCAAGATTGTCAGGCAAAAATTTGGACGATCACATAGAAGATGTAATTTCTATACCACAGCGGTCGTGTAGCGCCTTTCACAAGGGATCTACTACTTACAGTCATGGCCGAAATTTTCGGCACCCCTGGAATTTTCCCAGAAAATGCACCATTTCTCCCAGAAAATTGTTGCAATTACAAATGTTTTGGTATACACATATTTATTTCCTTTATGTGCATTGGAACAACACGAAAAAAACAGAGAAAAAAGCCAAATCTGACATCATGTCACACAGAACTCCAAAAATGGGCCAGACAAAATTATTGGCACCTTTTCAAAATTGTGGGTAAATCGTTTTATTTCAAGCATATGATGCTCGTTTGAACTCACCTGTGGCAAGAAACAGGGACTGGCAATATAGCAATCACACCTGAAGCCAGTTAAAATGGAGAAACGTTGACTCAATCTTTCTGTTGTGTGTCTGAGTGTGCCACACTAAGCATGGAGAACAGAAAGAAGAGCAGAGAATTGTCTGAGGACTTGAGAACAAAAATTGTGGAAAAATATCAACAATCTCAAGGCTACAAGTCTATCTCCAGAGATCTTCATGTTCCTTTGTCCACTGTGAGCAATCATAATCAAGAAGTTCACAACACATAGCACTGTAGCTAATCTTCCTGGACGTGGACGGAAGAGAAAAATTGATAAAAGACTGCAACAAAGGTGGATAAACAGCCCCAATCAACTTCAAAACATATTCAAGCTGTTCTGAAGACTCAGGGTGCAACAGTGTCAGCTTGAACTATCCGTCGACATCTGAATGAAATGAAACGCTATGGCAGGAGAGCCAGGAGGACCCCACTGCTGACACAGAAACATAAAAAAGCCAGACTGGAGTTTGCCAACATGTACTTGAGGAAGCCAAAATCCTTCTGGGCGAACATCTTGCGGACAGATGAGACCAAGGTAGAGCTTTTTGGTAAAGCTCATCATTCTACTGTTTACAGAAAACAGAATGAGACCTACGAAGAAAAGAACACAGTACCTACAGTCAAACATGGTGGAGGTTCTAAGATGTTTTGGGGATGTTTAGCTGCCTCTGGCACTGGATGCCTTGACTGTGTGCAAGGCATCATGAAATCTGAAGACTACCAAAAGATATTGGGGCGCAATGTAGGGCCCAGTGTCAGAAAGCTGGGTCTACGTCAGAGGTCATGGGTGTTCCAGCAGGACAATGACCCCAAACATACTTCTTAAAGCACCCAGAAATGGTTGAAGACAAAGCGCTGGAGAGTTCTGAAGTGGCCAGCAATGAGTCCGGATCTAAATCCGATTGAACACTTATGGAGAGATCTAAAAATTGCTGTTGGGAGAAGGCGCCGTTCAAATTTGAGAGACCTTGAGCAGCTTGCAAAAGAAGAGTGGTCAGAAATTCCAGTTGAGAGGTGTAACAAGCTTGTTGATGGTTATAGGAAGCGCTTGATTTCAGTTATTTATTCCAAAGGGCGTGCAACCAAATATTAAGTTGAGGGTGCCAATAATTTTGTCCAGCCTGGTTTTTGAGTTTTGTGTGAAATGATGTCAGATTTGGCTTTTTGTCTCTGTTTTTTGTGTTGTTCCAATGCACATAAAAGAAATAAACATGTGTATACCAAAACATTTGTAATTGCAACAATTTTCTGGGAGAAATGGTGCATTTTCTGGGAAAATTCCAGGGGTGCTGAAAATTTCGGCCATGACTGTACCTGTTGTGTTATAGCGCCTTTAAAATGTAGTTTACCCGAAACCACCCCAGTAGTGCTCAATGTATCTTTACATCTTAAATGTTAATGTTTTACTGTTTAATAACTTATAGACTACATTTTATTTTTTTCCCTTGCACTCAGTGAGCGAAGCCACTGGGTAATCAACTAGTTGATAATAAAAACCGTTTAGACTTCAGGACCTGAGTAAAAATTCCTTTCATTTATCCATTTTCTAAACCTGCTTTGTTCCAGACCTAGTGATGGGAAGTCAAAGCTAGTCTCGCCATCATCATGTGCAAAGCAGGATGTAAGCCTGGATTAGGTAGCGATTTTTCACATGGCATGCTAACTTGCACATCTGTACCTAAACACAAGGGGGCAGAATAGAGTTGGTATCCAACCTCACATGCACATCTTCAGGATGTGGGAAGAAACCACAGCAGCCAGAGAGAACACAGAGACATGATGGCAGACAAACAGTAACTCTACTAGACATATACAGTATAACCATGCTCTTTAGAGTTACAAGCCAGCAGCCAGCACTGACCATTTTATTTTTATGCTTGTGCCACATGTCTAGCATGTTTGGTATACACCACCATGTTCACATTAGCAGTGTTTTCTGCGTGGCAGCCATGGCAACCCGCAGTGCTACAGGATGAAGCAGCCAAACAAAAGCAATATTTGATTTATTTTCTTTGGCAAAATGTTATGCAATCTGTGGCACACGCAGTAAGAGGAGTAAATACAACTTTAGAAAATCAGTGATAGAAGCAAACCCTATTCCTCTCACTAGCACAACCATTTCCCATTGGGAAAAAAATCCTCCAAATTGTAATCTTTCCTTGGCTCCACTGCTGCCCACTTCTAGCCATTGCTGGACTGTTGTTCAGGCACCTTTATCTACACCATAAGGAAGGCACAATGCAGCATGACTATTGTCGAAAAATAGCCTCCTGCTTCCCACATTATATTCTGGAGGGATTTCTAACACCCACCGTCTCCGACTCTTTAGCCTGCCACCATCACTGAAATGGCACCTACGTCTGCCTAATTCTACATGCCCTTCCAATGTCAAATGTTTGCTCAGCTTAGTAAAATAAAGTGATCATTCACATGCCAAATATCTGAAATTAGATTTTTAATGAAATGTTCTCATCCATCTAACTGCAGAGCAAACCTGCTGAATAAGACAACAAATTGGACATCTAACTAAAAATAATATACTGTACATGTTAAGCAATTAAAACACTGTCCCAGTGATAAATGATGCGCTGTATCTTGCATAAAAATACAATAAAAGAGTCACTCGATTTACATTGAGTTTTTCTCTCTTGACTCCCATTCGTCAGATGGCACTTATTTTGTGCACTTCAGCAGATTTTTCTCCTGGAGTCTTCCTAAAAAAGCCACTATTATTTTTATATCCATTGTGGATTACAATATAATTCTGAGTGAAATAAATATGCCACATGGTGAACGCTAACTTTGTAGATAAAGGCACACTGAGATCATCATTTTATAGCTTCATTACTAGGCTAGGCGGCTTCCCAAATTGGTGCAGATAAGAAATGATCTGTGGACAGCTCCTACTTCAGCCATTTAGCGGCAAGGAACACAAAATGCACAAGTCAGGCTGGAGATAAATGTTATAGCGAAATTCATCTCTGATTATGAAGGGGCAAAGAGGACACAGGAAATCTTCAGCATAAGGGATTTTTAAACAGAATTTTTCAAAATCACATTTTTTGTTTTCCTTATTTATACTAAGGAGTCCTTGCCAGACTGCAGTCAGCCACGGGGGATACGAACCACAGTTAATACAAACCGACATCAAAATTAGAAAAAACTGTAGATCACGTTAAACATCTTTAATAAAAAAAAATTACTTTTCTATGGAAATGTTTTTCTAATGTTGTGTCTAATCTCCATGATTAATTGCTGGCAATAATAGTTAAGCACTGTGCTGCCACATTTAATAGTTATATCAATGTCATCTGAGTTGTTACAGTACAGGGCTGACATTAACCCTGATTATGCCCACCAGATCAATTAGTGGATTGAGTCCTCTTTACTCAGTCTGAACTTGGATGGCAGGGCCCATTCTGGTTCAAGATGACAACTTAGTGATACTCGGGGTGACAGCACAGCATATGGCAGCCTAGTCAAGGCACACAATACATGGCCTGCATGTGTCATTTCTGACAGAACCTGCAACCCTTTTGATTAGAGTTACTTTGATCACTGCACAAACCTTGCAATGTCATATCTTTTAAGCACAATATGGTGGAATAAATGCAAAATTCTATTGTAAACGGCAGCAACACAATAGTGGGGTGGTCATCACAATTCCAAGGACCTGAGTTCAATTCACTGGGGCCCCTGCTTAGTACACAATGATGTTTGTAAAAGCACAAGTTTTGGCAGCATTATAATGGGATTTATATGATAGATAAGTGATATTTTAAGATGACAGTATAATGTTACTGAACTAAAGTTGGAATTATAGTATTTTAGCATGAATAAAATGCATCTACTTCTGTGTGTTTACCTACCTACAGGGTCTACCGTCTCCATAGCTATTACATATCCTTCAGCTTTATCATAAGTGCCTAGAAATAAATAATCTCTTATCTAAGCCCTTTTTTTCACTGCAATAAAAATTGAATGAACAGCATTTTCACAAATCATCACTTGCTGCTTTGTCTGATGTGGATATGAGTTCCTTCTTGACCTTTTGCAGTTAAAATCAGACTTGTTTTATTTGTGTGTCTGCTGCACCCACTAGGCTTTTTTTTTGCTTTCATGTTAATAAACTTCTGCTGCTTTGGCCAGTCCCAGTTTTGACCACTATCTTGTTGTGCCTAATTTTTCTTTGTAACTTTTGTCATTTTCCTGTGTTCCTTTTTGGTTTCCTATTTACATTTGTAATAATGTTAGATAGATAGATAGATAGATAGATAGATAGATAGATAGATAGATAGATAGATAGATAGATAGATAGATAGATAGATAGATAGATAGATAGATAGATAGATAGATAGATAGATACTTTTTTAATCCCAAGGGAAATTCACATACTACAGCAGCAGCATACTGATACAAAAACAATATTAAATTAAAGAGTAATAAAAATGTAGGTAAAAACAAACAATAACTTTGAATAATGTTAATGTTTACCCCCCGGGTAAAATCGAAGAGTCGCATAGTGTGGGGGAAGAACGATCTCCTCAGTCTGTCAGTGGAGCAGGACATTGACAGCAGTCTGTCGCTGAAGCTGCTCCTCTGTCTGGAGATGATACTGTTAAGTGGATGCAGTGGATTCTCCATTATTGACAGGAGCCTGCTCAGTGCCCGTCGCTCTGCCACGGATGTCAAACTGTCTAGCTCTGTGCCTACAATAGAGCCTGCCTTCCTCACCAGTTTGTCCAGGCGTTTGGCGTCCCTCTTCTTTATGCTGCCTCCCCAGCACACCACCACATAGAAGAGGGTGCTCGCCACAACCATCTGATAGAACATCTGCAGCATCTTATTGCAGATGTTGAAGGATGCCAGCCTTCTAAAGAAGTATAGTCTGCTCTGTCCTCTCTTGCACAGAGAATCAGTGTTGGCAGTCCAGTCCAATTTATCATCTAGCTGCATTCCCAGGTATTTATAGGTCTGCACACAGTCACCTCTGAAGATCACGGGGTCCATCAGGGGCCTGGGCCTCCTAAAATCCACCACCAGCTCCTTGGTTTTGCTGGTGTTCTGAGTCGCACCATTTAACAAAGTCCTTGATTAGGTCCCTATACTCCTCCTCCTGCCCACTCCTGATGCAGCCCATGATAGCAGTGTCGTCAGCGAACTTTTTCACGTGGCAGGACTCCGAGTTGTATTGGAAGTCCGATGTATATAGGATGAACAGGACCGTAGAAAGTACAGTCCCCTGCGGCGCTCCTGTGTTGCTGACCACAATGTCAGACCTGCAGTTCCCGAGACGCACATACTGAGGTCTGTCTTTAAGATAGTCCACGATCCATGCTACCAGGTATGAATCTACTCCGTCATCTCTATCTCTGTCAGCTTGTCCCTAAGAAGCAGAGGTTGGATGGTGTTGAAGGCACTAGAGAAGTCTATAAACATAATTCTTAGAGCACCACTGCCTCTGTCCAAGTGGGAGAGGGATCGGTGTAGCATGTAGATGATGGCATCCTCCGCTCCCACCTTCTCCTGGTATGCGAACTGCATAGGGTCGAGGGCGTGATAGACCTGTGGCCTCAGGTGGTGAAGCAGCAGCCACTCCATGGTCTTCATCACATGTGACATCAGAAAGACAGGCTGGAAGTCATTCAGCTCACTAGGATGTGATGCCTTTGGGACTGGGGTGATGCAAGATGTTTTCCAAAGCCTTGGGACTCTCCCCTGTTCCAGGCTCAGGTTGAAGATGTGCTGTAGAGGACTCCCTAGCTCCAACATTTACAATTTTGCCCTGGTTCATTTTTACACTTTAGGCCTGACCTGAAGAGCTCCATTTAAGCCATTGCATTGCCACATCTACTTGAAGTGGCATTAGCTAGCTTAGCTGTGATCTTCAGTTGCTTCCCTCCTGTTCCTCTTTGTAAATTTGTTGGTAATTTCTTGTAACTTTTTTTTTGATGTTTCTGATCATTTTCCTTTGGGATCTTTTATTATTATTTTTTTGTAAATTGGCTCTTGTTTCTAGTATTAATTTTTGGTTAGCCGATTTTGTTTTGTCTTTACTTGCATTGCCTTTTCTCTTTTGATCTTTTCTTTTGCATTTTGTTTTTTTTTAATATTTTGGGTTTCAGTTTTGCTTCTTGAAATGTAGTTCTTTTGAAACTTTGTATCTTTTTTATGAGGCACACATTAAAAGCCAGAATCCTAACTGGCCTGCCTTAAAACATATCTTACGCTAGGGGAGCCTGACCTGGGGAAATGGGTGGCTTCTACCTATAAATCTCAAAACAAAAAGAACTGGCAAAAGTATTAGAAATTTTTCAAAATATATTAAGAAAACGAAAAACATACGATTTATGATTTGTAAGTTTACAATTTGCAGATCGGCCTATTTGTGGGGTCAATAATTAAATGGAAATTATTTTATGACTTTGGTGATCTATTGCAGAAAACTGCAGACCAGTGCTACTTAAATAAACCGCCAGATCCCAGGAAGCCAAGGAGTACTGTGTTTTTGGGTAGCTTTGGTGGGTGAGGGCTGAGTGGTTTTAAAATTGAGCCATAAGAAGCCGGCAGGATCACAGTCATCTGGTGTCTTTTTGTTTCATCGCTTCACTGCACAACTGGATTACAATTACATCCTCTGGATTACACTTTTGGTCTGGGAAGTTCTCCCAAATGCTATAAATTTTCACTTACATCAGCATCACAGTAGGACAAAACTTTATATTACTTTCAGGAGTTGTTTACAGGTGATTTGATTTCATAACTACACCACCATCATCTGCATCTTCAAAACCGAACTGTGTTGCGTTTATTGTTTTGTACTAGTGTTTATTTTCTATCTGTAATATTAATTATTTTTGTCATTTACTACCATTAATAAACACACAACTTTATTATACTCCTCCTCGAGCTGCCACCTTATCATGGTGGAGGGGTTTGTGTGTCCCAATGATCCTAGGAGCTCTGTTGTCGGAGGCTTTATGCCCCTGGTAGGGTCACCCAAGGCAAACTGGTCCTAGGTGAGGAACGAGACAAAGAGCGGTTCAGAAAACCTACTATGAAGAATAAAAACTTTGGACGGCATTTTCCCTCGCCCGGACGCGGGTCACCGGGGCCCCCCTCTGGAGCCAGGCCTGGAGGTGGGGCTCGATGGTGAGCGCCTGGTGGCTGGGCCTACACCCATTGCTGGCAGTAAGTCGAACCCATTTCCGGTGAGAGTTGGACTCCGCCAGAGCTGCCCATTGTCACAGATTCTGTTCATAACTTTTATGGACAGAATTTCTAGGTGCGGCCAGGGCATTGAGGGGGTCTGGTTTGGTGGGCTCAGGATTGGGTCACTGCTTTTTGCAGATGATGTTGTCCTGTTTGCTTTGTCAGGCCGTGATCTTCAGCGCTCTCTGGATAGGTTTGCAGCCGAGTGTGAAGCGGCTGGGATGGGAATCAGAAAATCCGAGACCATGGTCCTCAGCAGGAAAAGGGTGGAGTGCCCTCTCAGGGTTGGGAGCGAGATCCTGCCACAAGTGGAGGAGTTCAAGTATCTCGGGGTCTTGTTCACAAGTGAGGGAAGAATGGAGCAGGAGATTGACAGGCAGATCAGTGTGGCATCCACAGTGATGCGGGCTCTGCATCGGTCTGTCGTGGCGAAAAAGGAGCTGAGCCGTAAGGCAAAGCTCCCAATTTACCGGTCAATCTATGTTCCTACCCTCACCTATGGTCATGAGCTGTGGGTAGTGACTGAAAGAACAAGATCACGAATACAAGTGGCAGAAATGAGTTTCCTCCAGAGGGTGTCTGGGCTTTCCCTTAAAGACAGGGATGAGAAGTCTGGTCATCCGGGAGGAGCTCAGAGTAGAGCCACTGCTCCTCTGCATCAAGAGGAGTCAGATAAGGTGGCTCGAGCATCTGATCAGGATGCCTCCTGGACGCCTCCCTGGTGAAGTGTTCCGGGCACGTCTAACTGGGAGGAGGCCCGGGGGAAGACCCAGGACACGCTGGAGGGACTATGTCTCCTGGCTGGCCTGAGAACGCCTCGGGATTCCCCTGGAAGAGCTAGTAGAAGTGGCCATGGAGAGGGCAGTCTGGGCATCTCTGCTCAAGCTGCTGCCCCCATGACCCGATCTCAGATTAGGTGTGCAGTACTGGAATGGGCAACTGTATTATGAGGGAGAGAAACCATAAAAAACTCTGGCTGTAAGAAAATTCCAAGACAAGTTTGTTGACAAATGAGGTAAAAAAGGAGAAAAATAGCACAAATGCACAAAGGAGTAAAAATGGCCATGCCTAAACGACGATCCTTAGTGAACAAATCCTAATCCACAAACCAAATGAAAAATCTACAGACAGAGCAAAAATTGCAAAATCAAACTATCCGTTTCTGTAAGTATTGCTTTTTTCTTCATCTACTAACTTCACTCAACAGTGAAAACAGACTCCCTGCTCAGCTTTCTTTTATAGGCTTGGGTGGTCCCTAGTGGTGATGGCCAGGGTGGCCCCTTCCATTATGGTACCACCACCAACACACTGGGAACTATCCTGTCTCAACAAGAAACAAGTAACTAATTTATTGAGATGAACTGGAAGATGCATGCAATAGGCAACACAAAACAAATGAAATATAGACTAAGCTACCGAAACCCAGATCAGAGGCAAGAACCAAAGTCAAAAATCAGGTAAGGTATCAAGACCAGTCAAGACACAAAGATCAATTAGCATAGAGAGTGTTGTATTTTTTTTTTGTGGGTTGAAAGGATTTATCTGCAGATCATTTCCACCTTGGTGCAATCACTGACTTTTAATCCCTTCATGCTGATGACCATGAGGTTATGACCCTGGAGACCACATCCCCAGAAAAGTGGGACACGACCCTAACAATGGTTATGCAAAATGCAGTTTAATACGGAAAGAGCAATAGGATGCTAAAATTCTACCCTGATCATGATAGGAACATAATGACACTTAAAAAGACAGCACATAAATATTCTTATACATAAACAAAACAATAATACATTAAACATGTCTACTAAATAATCACTGGATAGAACAATATTAACCAAAACTATCGTAACAAAAAAACAGTACCAAAAAGACAATCAAAAGGAATTTAAACATAAGCCAGGAAAGGAACCCTAGCTAAAACACTTTGAAAATATTTTGGTTTTAATAGTAAACCAAATATTTAAATATTGGGCGGCACGGTGGCGCAGTGGGTAGCGCTGCTGCCTCGCAGTTGGGAGATCTGGGGACCTGGGTTTGCATGTTCTCCCCGTGTCTGCGTGGGTTTCCTCCCGGCGCTCCGGTTTCCTCCCACAGTCCAAAGACATGCAGGTTAGGTGGATTGGTGATTCTAAATTGGCCCTAGTGTGTGCTTGGTGTGTGGGTGTGTTTGTGTGTGTCCTGCGGTGGGTTGGCACCCTGCCCAGGATTGTTTCCTGCCTTGTGCCCTGTGTTGGCTGGGATTGGCTCCAGCAGACCCCCGTGACCCTGTGTTCGGATTCAGCGGGTTGGAAAATGGATGGATGGATGGATTTAAATATTAACGTTTTGTTTATTTAGGTAAAGAATTTTGATGGATTCCCTTTCCCTTTTTTGTACTTTGCCTTTTTAAGTATTTCAGTTTTTATCACACAGACCTTTCTTCAGTGTTTAGGCCTTTCATCTTTTTTTAGGCCTGAATCATATGATTGAGTAATTAAAATTACTCATTTTAAAGACCATTCATTGAAGGACTATCTTTAGGGGAAAAACAAAAAGATTTGTCAGAACTTGGGCAAAGGGCAGAGCACAAAATCTGACAGAGTAACTTAGCATAGAAGGTGTTGTGATGTGAGATTTTACATATAACTTGATGAATATTTTGTATATCTTTATTTGTAATTTAGGTAAAGCACTGTAATTTAGTGTTTAACCCCAAAACACCCCCCCCCCCCCCCACTTCCCGTTAGGGATGGGTCTGTTTGAATTTTACGACAGGATTTGGGGGATGTGTCTTAAACCAGTTTGCCGAGTGTTTCTTTGCTAAAGTCATTTCTACCCCCCCCCCCCCCCCCCCCCCGCAAGTAGGCTAAGGTGTACTTTAACATATGGTTTGGGGGCAGGTGTTAAGATGTTCTATTCCCCCATTGGTCTGAGGTATGGCTGTTTGGAATTGGCTTGTCTCAGAGGCCTTTAAGTGCCATGATGTCCTATTGGCTCTAGGGGTTGGACAGAACATCTATAAATGTATGTGTTTAACCTCACAATCTATCTCTTACCAGCCAACATATGATGAAGAAGTATCTCTCTCTTGCTAACCTGTGATGATAAAGACAACACAATGAAGAGCACAGCTCAGCAGCCAAATTGAACAGACATGTGGCTGAAAGCTGAGCACCAATGATGCCTTAACTAGAGACATTTAAGTAACTACAAGTCTGTGTGCCGCCTGAACTACATATCACCATTTAATCAGGTTGTATGGTTGCCAATATTCAAATGTACTTTGCAAGCACTTTGAGTACTGAGAAAAGCGCTATATAAATGTAATGAATTATTATTATTATTTTGTTATTATTTATGAATATTATCAGTAATACATTATTTTATATGTAACTTAACTTCTGCTTGTCTTTTTACTACATCTAATTGCCTGAGGTTATACATATAGAAGGGAAGGTGGGGATAAGTTATATATTATAATACCTTATAAACAGTGGTAAGTCTGTGAGATTAGGCATTCTAAGGCTACATATTAATAATACAATAGGGGAAAGTAGAGCAATATATATTACTCTACCGAGACAAAACAGAAGGTTAAAACCAAAACCATATTTTTAAATGTAAAAGCAAAACCAAAAAACCCTAAAACTAGACTATAGTCCTTGCTCTCTCTACACTCTTCAATTCGTCATTTTATTTAGTAGATTCAAAGCTTGGACGCCAGACTGTCTGGGCAAGCATCTTTTATAATGACTGTGAGATGACACCACATGCCATGCCCATGTTACTGGCAGCAAATGCTAAAATCTACAAAAATACGTCAGCACTTATAAAATCAGCACAGCTCTACCCACAAAAAAAAAACACTTTCAAAATGACAACCTGGTGATATCATAAGTATAAACTAAAATTAAGTAAATGTCAAAATAAAAAACTCCATTTATTAAAAATTAAAAAGAAAATAATTCAGAATGTCCTCTTGTGCATTCATGACACATCTTAGGGGGGCCCTGGTAGTTCATAAATATTGCATTGCAAAGCCTACAGTGAGATAAGTTACCATCCATCTCTAGATATGTAACGTTCTGTCTAAAGCTCCAAACAAACTTTAAAATTCCAAGCCAGAAGGAGAAGTTGTTTTGGGATTGAGGTTTTGAATTGCAGGTTCACCCTTCACTAAAATTGATTGTGCCTGACTTTGAGTTACATTTGCTTACTTATCCAGTCAAGTGCCACAGTGTTGGTCCAGCCCAGTTTCACTGAGTGACTGCCAGGACTTAGTTGCATGTGGTAAAAAATTAATGCCAGCATAATAAAAAAGTAAGAAGGATCGGATTCCATAGACAGAAGGAGTAGTAGCATAGTCTTGTACTGGCTAGAACTGGTATTAATAAAAAATACAGTAAGTATTATGTTTTTATGAAGTCCTTAATGATCTACAGTTTATTATAGTCATTATGGTCTACGTGATCTAATCACATGTAGTGCAACACAGATTTTGAAATCACAAGAAGTATGTAAGACATCCGGGCTGAGCATCAGA
The DNA here is from genome assembly GCF_900747795.2 of Erpetoichthys calabaricus. NCBI lineage: Eukaryota > Metazoa > Chordata > Cladistia > Polypteriformes > Polypteridae > Erpetoichthys > Erpetoichthys calabaricus. Next base: position 172,751,694 of record NC_041396.2, on the reverse strand, counting down.
TAAGTTGTATCCCATTAAACACTGAAAATAGGTCTGGAGCTTACCATGACATTTACTTCTTGCAGGATGCCATCTGAGAAAACACATTGCATTGTTATAAATGGCACAGACCAGTATCATCATCACATCACCTTTTAACCATGCCAACTTATTCAACTATAGTGGCGTCAGAATACAGTAATCCCTCGCTATATCACGCTTCGACTTTCGCAGCTTCACTCTATCGTGGATTTTATATGTAAGCATATTTAAATATATATCGCGGATTTTTTGCTGGTTCGCGGATTTCTGCGGACAATGGGTTTTTTAATTTCTGGTACATGCTTCCTCAGTTGGTTTGCCCAGTTGATTTCATACAAGGGACGCTATTGGCAGATGGCTGAGAAGCTACCCAATCAGAGCGCGTATTACGTATTAAATAAAACTCCTCAAATATATTGTGAGCACGGGGGCTGTTTGCACCCCTAGAGGATACGGCCACTCCTCAAAAAACGCTGAAAGATTACCTTCACATTGCTCTCTTCTTTGCTGGGCTTACATATGGCTGCTTTATCAAGCGATATGCTTCCTGAACGGTGCTTCGCATACTTAAAAGATCAAACAGCACGTATTGATTTTTGATTTTTACTTTTCTCTCTCTCTCTCTTGCTCTGACATTCTCTGCTCCTGACAGAGGGGGTGTGAGCAGGGGGCTGTTCGGACACCTAGACGATACGGACGCTGGTCTAAAAATGCTGAAAGATTACCTTCATGTTGTTCCCTTGTGTGCAGCTGCTTCGTGAAGCGACAAGCTTCCCGCACGGTGCTTCGCATACTTAAAAGCTCGAAGAGCACGTATTGATTTTTGATTGTTTGTTTTTTCTCTGTCTCTCTCTCTCTCTCTCTGACATTCTCTGCTCCTGACAGAGGGGGTGTGAGCTGCTGCCTTCCTTGCAGCTGCTTTGTGCCGCAGTGCTTCGCATACTTAAAAGCCAAACAGCCCTATTGATTTTTGCTTGCTTTTTTTTTCTCTCTCTCTCTGACATTCTCTGCTCCTGACGTGCACTCCTTTGAAGAGGAAGATATGTTTGCATTCTTTTAATTGTGAGATGGAACTGTCATCTCTGTCTTGTCATGGAGCACGTTTAAACTTTTGAAAAAGAGACAAATGTTTGTTTGCAGTGTTTGAATAAAGTTCCTGTCTCTCTACAACCTCCTGTGTTTCTGTGCAAATCTGTGACCCAAGCGTGACAATATAAAAATAACCATATAAACATATGGTTTCTACTTCGCGGATTTTCACCTTTCGTGGGGGGTTCTGGAACGCAACCCCCGCGATGGAGGAGGGATTACTGTATAAGACTCTTAATATTTTTAAACAAGTGATAATAATACCAAAAAAGGTGTTGAGAAGGTCAGAACTTAAAGATTTCAGGGAGAGATTTGGAACATTACGGTGTAGGTGCAGGTAATTTGAAAATATATGGACAGACAGGCAGACAGACACGTTTTTGATCCCGAGGGAAATTTAAGAAAAAAAAAAATTAAGAGCCTTGTATTCAGTTAAGACTGCTTTAAAATAGTCACAAAATACTTGATGCCAAAGGAGTGTTATGTGCTCAGCTACTTGCTTTTTTAATTCAGTAACACTTGCTGCCTCATTTTGAACAAGCTGTATCCTTTCTTTTGACAATACTAGTAAAAGAAACCTTGTTAGTTAAACCTTGTTAGCTTTGATTTAAATCTTATACAAGTCTCCTCTTCTTCACATAAATCTTCAAAAGAAATCTATACATGTGAATGAATGGCTAAGGAACTGAATTACAAACTGCAGGATTTCTTGTATGCTTTCCCAACCCAAACTCATTCTGCAATTCTCTGCAAATTTCTTCATCTGCCATTTCTCCATCTACAGAAATATTTAAATCATTGTGAACTTAACTCAATTTTGATAACAGTGGCTACCAAATAAATAAATGCAAATGTGCTAGTTTCAGCTCTGCTTATGCAGGTACATTTTCTCCACTATTACCTTTTTTCCCTTCAGGCACTATTTGCTCTTTTAAGTTTAACTGCTTTGTGCAGCTTGTGTCCCTCTGAGATTTCTCACTCCATGTAAAGACTTGCAGCTAGTTTGATCGTCCATTACACATCGGCCCAGTGGCACTGAAGGGGGGAGTCTGGCCTGTAACAAACCCATTCAAGGTGGCTTCTGGCCATGGCAGTGTTGCTCCTGAGACAGCCATTGGCTTACCTTGCCTCTATACAGCAAACATCTGCTTCAGAAAGTTGAAGGGTGGATGTTATGAGTAACCTTAATCAGGAAAACTAAACTATAAACCTGAATCATGTATGAGTAGACCTGGAGCACGAGCAGACTATGTGGTTTACACGGCAAGTCAGTGGTGAGTTTTTACCTTAAAAACGACGGGTTTAACAATCAAACATTTTAATTTGTACTGCCTGTTTTGTACAGTATATGATCATTTAATTCCATCCATCCATCATCCAACCCGCTATATCCTAGCTACAGGATCACGGGGGTCTGCTGGAGCCAATCCCAGCCAACACAGGGCGCAAGGCAGGAAACAAATCCTGGGCATGGTGCCAGCCCACCGCAGGGCACACCCACACCCACACACCAAGCACACACTAGGGACAATTTAGAATCACCAATGCACCTAACCTGCATGTCTTTGGACTGTGGGAGGAAACTGGAGCACCCGGAGGAAATACACGCAGATAAGGGGAGAACATACAAACTCCACGCAGGGAGGGCCCGGGAAGCGAACCCGGGTCTCCTAACTGCAAGGCAGCAGTGCTACCCACTGTGCCACCATGCCGCCCGATCATTTAATTGCTTAAAGTAATTTTATATAGTGCCTTTAACAGTCTGTCTTTAAGATTACTATGAAACAATGCAGTTTAGAGTGAAGGACAAATGCAAAATAGAAACCACAAAATTAAATTAAAAAGTATCCAAAATACTTTAGTATTGCTGCTGACTGAACTTATGATCTCCACGTTGTTATCTTGGTTCTGGAACCTCTTTTTCTCAATTTTTAACTTCTTACTTTCTTGTACACGTACACTTCTTTTTTTTTTATTTTTACATTGTCATATCATTACTATGGTGACAGCATTTTGTATTCCATTTTTTGGATGTTTCTCATATTTTGTGACTGTCTCCGCATAGACTTGTTCATATTGTTTATTATCACTATGTCCATTGCCAGTCACATGACATAGTATCATCTTCACTCACCTCTAAAAGATGGCAGCAAGCAAGCTATATTGAATTACTTTCCTCAGATTTTTCACCTTTTATTAGTGTTAGTAGAAGCTAAAAGGCGCTTCTACAAAGATTTTAGTGTTACTGCCTTTTTGATCAGAATTCTTGTTTTGTGCTTTGCTTTAGGATTTAATGATTGACTGATGATTTTTCTTATTCTGATCATTGTATCTTTTGGAATACATTACCACCTACTCCATCAAAATCCTAACTCTCTCTTCATTGTTGAATGGCCATAGTTTGTGCACTGGCTAAATGCAATTTTAAATTGACTTGAGTCTGTGGATGTTTAAGAGTGTGCTATTGTATAATGGCAAAAAGGGTATGAGGCTTCTTAAGAGCCCCACAAACAAGGCCATGATCTTCACCAACCTGCACAGAAAAGGCCTCACCCCAGGCAGCACCAAAGGCAGTCTGTCATTTACAGATTAAGTTATGTGTATTTTATGTTTTTTAGTTATTTTTCATGTCTTTAAATGTTAGTATGTTTAATGTTCCTTGTGGGTGGAACAATTTAGGAACCACTTCGGAACCCATTTAGGAACTGCCCCAGCCCTATAAAGGCTGTGGAGACAGGCAGGTCAATTGGAATCATTCATGGTCGTGAGTTGGGATTGTGAGTAATACTGTTTTGGAGGATTATCTGGGTTTTTTACTCTGTCTAAGGATTCTGATTACTGGACATTTCTTGGGACTTCTTCACTGCAGATTGCCTTTTAGGCAACTACCTTTATGTATCTGCCTGTGGAGGTTTTTTTTATATAATTTTTGGCTATTTTGCAAATACATTTTTATAAGAATTCTTTATTTGGCCAGTCTATCCATAGTCTGAGGTTTATAGTTACCCTCCCCTTGTGGGGCTTTAGAAATTTTTAAGATATTTAAATTTATTTTGAGGCTAGTATCCCTTTAAGGCCTGCAAAGTCTGAAACAGGCTAGTTGAGTGGGAACTGGCCCAACAAGGTGAGGTTTATTCCAGGAAGGCAGTGATGGACTGTCCTAACCAGTCAAGCCTGGGAGTATTATTTTAGCCTCATATCCTTTTGCTTATATGGAGCCTTCATGTCATAGCACAGAATTTGGCTTGTACAATCTTAAAAAGGGGCTGAGGCTATGAAAGATGAAAAGACTTTAAAATGTTCAGAAATCTACTATTTAATTAAACATTAAGGTCTGTGTGTCCAGTGCCTCTGAGTACAGTGATCCCTCGCTATATTGCGCTTCGCCTTTCGCGGCTTCACTCTATCGCGGATTTTATATGTAAGCATATTTAAATATATATCGCGGATTTTTTGCTGGTTCGCGGATTTCTGAGGACAATGGGTCTTTTAATTTCTGGTACATGCTTCCTCAGTTGGTTTGCCCAGTTGATTTCATACAAGGGACGCTATTGGCAGATGGCTGAGAAGCTACCCAACTTACTTTTCTCTGTGTCTCTTGCGCTGACTTTCTCTGATCCTGACGTAGGGGGTGTGAGCAGGGGGGCTGTTCGCACACCTAGACGATACGGATGCTCGTCTAAAAATGCTGAAAGATTATCTTCACGTTGCTACCTTCTGTGTGCAGCTGCTTAGTGAAGCGACCTGCTGCACGGTGCTTCGCATACTTAAAAGCTCAAAGGGCACGTATTGATTTTTCACTCTTTGTTTTTATCTGTCTCTCTCTCTCTCTCTCTCTCTCTCTCTCCCTGCTCCTGACGGAGGGGGTGTGAGCTGCCGCCTTCAACAGCTTTCTGCCGCGGTGCTTCGCATACTTAAGCCAAACAGCCCTATTGATTTGTTTGCTTTGCTCTCTGTTTCTGACAGCCTGTGCTCCTGACACGCACTCCTTTGAAGAGGAAGATATGTTTGCATTCTTTTAATTGTGAGACAGAACTGTCATCTCTGTCTTGTCATGGAGCACAGTTTAAACTTTTGAAAAAGAGACAAATGTTTGTTTGCAGTGTTTGAATAACGTTCCTGTCTCTCTACAACCTCCTGTGTTTCTGCGCAAATCTGTGACCCAAGCATGACAATATAAAAATAACCATATAAACATATGGTTTCTACTTCGCGGATTTTCTTATTTCACGGGTGGCTCTGGAACGCAACCCCCGTGATGGAGGAGGGATTACTGTAATCTAATTGGTCAGTTTGACTTTGGCGTGATGGGTCAGTTTTGCTTTTGGTGATTGATTGAACAAGGAAGTGCAAGTGTTACACACATGAGAAGAGAAACAACATATGAGATTCACTGAGAGAGTTGCCTTCAAACATGGAAAGTATAAAACTGGACAGAAGGCCACAAAGGTACCTCAAAAATAACGACAGAGTCTGAGAAGCAGGCTTTACGGGAACACACTCGAGGGAGGAAACACTGGTGAAGAGACATTTGGACACATGTGAATACAGAGAAAAGCCACTGAAGGTACATGTAGGGCAAGAGATAGCAATTATTTTAGTTATTCGACAGGTACTGTTGCTAGTATATTAAAATTACCTTACAAGACTGAGGTTAACCATAATCCACCCAGAACTCAGCATCACTATAAATAAAGAAATCTATTGGAAAAAAGAATAAAAATATGTAAAAACAAATAAGAAAGCAAAAAAGCTTTGCCTAAAGGCAATCCAAAGCAAACAACAACAATATTTATTTATATAGCACATTTTCATACAAAAGGTGTAGCTCAAAGTGCTTTACAAGATGAAGAAAGAAAAGTTTATATGAAACAAAAATAAGGATTGGCAATACTAAGTAACAAAGAATAAAGTAAGGTCAGAAGGCCAGAAGGACAAAAAAAAACCACAAAAAAACTCCAGATGGGCTGAAGAAAAAATCAAAATCTGCAGGGGCTCCAAGGCGAAGAGACCGCTCAGCCCCCACTAGGCATTCTACCTAATATAAATTATCTAAATTAGTCCTCATGGGTTACAGGCTTCACATGGAAAAATTAGATGATGATAGTCATGTGGACATCTGGCCTTCAATCCATAAATGTAGGGACTGCATGGTGCCTTGATCAGGTAGTGGTGGTGCAGATCGCCACCACAGAAAAAAAGGAAAAAGAACAGGAGAGAATAGTAGGGATTAGTTCAGATTGTGGAGTCTTGATGAAAAGCGTTGAATCAATGCACATATACATGTAGCATATACACTAAAACATAGCTATGAGAAATCCATGTTAAAATAATGGTGTCCCAACAAATCCCAATACTCATTAATTCAAATAATAGAAAAGTCCACAAATCTAGAAATATTAAAGAAACAAAACCCTCACAAATGAATGCCTAGAATACTTATTTGTTATGGTTCTGCACGAGTCCTACCTTTTTACTTTGTTTTGTGCCTTTTTTCAGGTCTTTTTTTCTTTATCATGTTGGCCTTTAATTTGTAATAATGTAATTAAGTGACTTATTAGTGTTGATGGTGGGGGGACAATGTCCTTAATTAATTTATAAGTCCCAATTGCTGTAATTTGGCCTCTGCCAGCACCTAGTAGGAAGTTTGAGTCAGGATTCAGATGGGCCTTTGTTGGTCTGCATTTCCTGAATCATGTGCCTTTCCTATCACATTAGAGTTACTGACCTTTGCCTTGTTTGGAATCATTGACTTGAATGTTATAACAGAATATTTTTTGGGCTCTTCTTTTAATGTTTTGCAAATGTGCTTTTAGATATCCATTTGGTTTGACATTTTGATATTTTTTGATGTCTCCTTGATTTTCAAGGTAATTTAATAAATCTAATTAATTATATGTAAATTTTTAGTCATTTTTAATCAGGGATTTGATTGTTCCCTTCCTTTTAGCATTGCCTATAAGGCAGTAACAGAATATCAATGATCACTGCTGATTTCCTCTCTTTGATTGAGTATAAAGGCAGAGGAATTAACCCAACAGTAGTGACTTCAGGGTGGCCCTGCCTCCTGGGGCTCCAGCCACCCTACAGCAAATGACAAAATACTCAGACACAGTACACAAATATTAACCAGTAAACAAACCTAACAGACTTTACAACAAAACATGAAAAATAATAATTCAAAGACAACAAAAACAACAATAGAAAGGAAAACACACATAGCACCTGGCTGTATAAAAACATGTACAACATGTTGAAATGAACTGCCATTCCATCCAGAGCAGGTTTCTGCTTTGTGCTCAATGCTGCCAGAGTAGGATTCAGCTTTTTCTGATTGAGTTATTGTCAAAGAAGTTTACACTTCAGTGTGCTTCCTTAGAGTTTTGAACTTTTAATATTACTCTGGGGACATCAACATCAACAGCTGGCGCTTTTTTGTTTTCCTATAGGCACCACCACATTGTGTGACTCTTTTCATGGTCTCTGTGATGCTGTATTGTCACTTTCTATGTGATGCATGTGCCATGTGACCTGTGACATCATGGTGGCCATAATATAAAAGATGGCTGTGCTCTGACAGATGTTTCCAAATATGAAAATCAAATTATTGTTTTTACTCACTCATTAAAGAACTGAAATGTCTTAAGAAACTTTTTGACATTGAATCTTATTTCATAGTTTTGTTTACTGTTTTGTATTTTGATTTTGATAAAAGGTTATTTACCTTCACATGTAGGAGGCCTCATCTTGTTTACTGCCAATTCCTTTGTGATTTCCTTCTAAAAAGATATTTGTTAATCTCTGCCACCTGATTAGACTACTTCATCTGTCTAATTTGAACTCAACACATGTCCGTTTCCCGACTAGTGGGGTCGACATGGCAATTTACCTTATTACATGCATTAGATTAGAGCGGCAAGCATAATTTAATTTGTGAAGATTTATAAGGAGTAAAACTTCATTAAACTATCAGCACAGGCTATTGACATCGTTTGGTCACAGTAATGCAATTTCAGATATATTGAAATGCTCAATAAACTCCAATGAGTGTCAAATATGAAGAGTGTCCATCTACAATTATGAAGTAAATGGAGAAAAAATTCTTGTTTTATACTATTATAAAACATAGGGGGCAATGCTGAAAAATGATGCACTTGTGAGAAATGCTGCTGTATTTATTTTAACAACTGCATTGCAGACACTTTAGGATTAACATTCATATAGCAAGTGTCAGCATTTTATCATGCCTAGTCTTGTGATATAGTGCAGGCTATAAAATATTAATTTCTGACACATTTCTATGATTGTTTCCTGCTTAGAAATTACAGAAAGTAATGTTTAGATTGTACAGGATATGACTAAACGCTTCATAAAAGGATTTTGTATTTCTTTTTCCTCACGGTTGGCTTCAACACAGAATAAATGATTTAGTGAATAAGAACCTGAAATGTAAAAGTAGATGATTTTCAAAAATCACATTTTTCAGTTGGCTGAGCTGTATTTGTCATATCTGTGAAAGAGGAATGAAATTTTCTGCCTGTGACTATCTTAGAATTTATAATGTATATTTTTTACATCCAATGAGAAGTTCTATGTTAAAGTTAAGAAATTAAAACATTTGCCAATACTCAAAATGAATAAAACCAAAGTATAATACCTACAATTAAAAAAGCAGACTATTAGATTATCAAAATTGTGTCACGTGCTAACAAGCTTGATAAGAGATTTCTACATTTACATTTTTGTAATGTTTAATGGTTTTGTGCATTGACCTGGCTGTAAAGTATTTTTTGAGTATTCTAAGCCCCCCCCCATTGGTAAATTGTCTCATTTCACCTAAACATTACCAAACCTATGAGAGGTTAACTAGCTGTAGTAAAGATGGAGATTAATAAAGAGTAAGTCCTTCAACCAGAATTGTGTTTAGCACCTTCACAGATTTGAGGGTCTCTTCAATCATTATTTACTGAAGCAATTCAATTTAGAAATTTGCAAAGTGATTAACAAATTTCCCTTAAGATGAAGAGCATCTAGAATGAACTGTAATGGTTATGGGCCAATATCATCATCATGAAGTAAAGTGATACTTGCCACTCTTGACAAACATTTTGTTGCATTTTGGCCAAAACTAAATGCACAAATAATGCTTAAGTGTTAATGGCCAAAAACAAAAAAAAATGATAAACCTAAAAATAAAAATTAGACAATTCATTATTTACTCCAAGTTTTCATGTTTGGACAGTAAATAAAACAATATGCATTGCAGTTGAATAGACAGTTAATATTTTGCACCCATCACTCCAGAAAGAAATTCTTTTGAATTTCCCAAATGGGAAGGCCAAAATCACCCGGAAAAACCTTAAATTGATTCATTAATTTATTGAATAAAGCAAAATCCAAATTAAAAACTTAGAATTCAAAACAGAAAATGCAAAAGAACTGAAATAAATGATTAAAAACTGGAACGAAATATCTTCTAAGTGAAAAGTCCTCAATCCAAAATCCTAATAACAGAATGAAAAAGTCAAACATCAGAAACATCTTTAAAGACAGAGCCCACAAATCTGAAAAAAGGACGTCTGAAAAACACAGCTACTTATACAAGCTAATGCCACTGCAAAGCACCTGTGGCACAGGGGATATTAAAGAGTCTTTTAGGTAATTACTGAGTAAATCAAAGCAATACCTGAGAGCCATAAATGACCAAGTCAGAGACAACAGAGTGAGGCCATGGCATAAGTGTAGTGGACTATTTCCATGAACTCTGAAGTGTCTTTAGTCATAGTAAGAACCTGGGATGAAAGCAATTCCGTTCCTTTATCCCTTATTATTGTTGTTGTAAACAAGTACACCTGATTAAATGCTAAATTTATTAACTCTCTAAAATTATGATCGGCCTTCTCATCTTTTCTATCCTCTTCCAAGAAATTACAAAATATGATGACAAAAGTCAAATCTTCACCAACTCTCATCTGCAGCAATAGTTTTAAAGGTACTAATTAATTTTCCTACTAACTTACTCTGAGGAAATTTTAATAATTGATTTTTTGCCTTTGCACTTAATATTGATCAAATATCGTGGTGCATTTTTAATAAACTTGTTAAAATTAAAACAACATGGGTGATCTGAGGCATATAAGGCTCACACACAATCCAGAGGCCTATTAATTAGCAGTGAGGGTCTGAAGGACATTTTTGAGCTGTCTGTTCGATAAGTGTGAGGCTGCTGGTCAAAGGTGAATTGACACTGGTTCAAGAGACCCCTGTATTTTCCAGGATTACCAGAAAACATCTCCAAATGGGCAATATGCAATATGCAAAAAGGTTATCCAGTGTTTCTAAACACTGCTAAATGGAATTCAGCTCAATCACTACTGGATGAAATGAGTTCACTAGATCATTTTCCTCCTGCTGAAGTACCTATTGGTTTTTTTGCAGTTGTTTTATCTCAGAAAACACATTCCATCTTGGTAGATGACAGTTTTATTGATCCTAGTTTCTGTGATCATTTGAAGAAAATAAACAATTACTTTTGCCACCAAGGAGGGAGGGGATTAGATAGAGATAGATAGATAGATATATAGATAGATAGATATATACTTTATTAATCCATCCATTTTCCAACCCGCTGAATCCAAACACAGGGTCACGGGGGTCTGCTGGAGCCAATCCCAGCCAACACAGGGCACAAGGCAGGAACCAATCCTGGGCAGGATGCCAGCCCACCGCAGGACACACACACAAACACACCCACACACCAAGCAAACACTAGGGCCAATTTAGAATCGCCAGTCCACCTAACCTGCATGTCTTTGGACTGTGGGAGAAAACCGGAGCACCTGGAGGAAACCCACGCAGACACGGGGAGAACATGCAAACTCCACGCAGGGAGGACCCGGGAAGCCAACCCAGGTCCCCAGGTCTCCCAACTGCGAGGCAGCAGCGCTACCCACTGCACCACCGTGCCACCCTACTTTATTAATCCCAAGGGGAAATTCACATACTCCAGCAGTAGCATACTGATAAAAAAAAAAATATTAAATTAAAGAGTAATAAAAATGCAGGTAAAAACAGACAATAACTTTGAATAATGTTAACGTTTACCCCCCCCGGGTGGAATTGAAGAGTCACATAGTTTGGGGGAGGAACGACCTCCTCAGTCTGTCAGTGGAACAGGACAGTGACAGCAGTCTGTCGCTGAAGCTGCTCCTCTGTCTGGAGATGATACTGTTTAGTGGATGCAGTGGATTCTCCATAATTGATAGGAGCCTGCTGAGCGCCCTTCGCTCTGCCACGGATGTCAAACTGTTCAGCTCCATGCCTTCAATAGAGCCTGCTTTCCTCACCAGTTTGTCCTACAACCGTCTGATAAAACATCTGCAGCATCTTATTGCAGATGTTGAAGGACGCCAGTCTTCTAAGGAAGTATAGCCGGCTCTGTCCTCTCTTGCAAAGAGAATCAGTATTGGCAGTCCAGTCCAATTTATCATCCAGCTGCATTCCCAGGTATTTATAGGTCTGCACCCTCTGCACACAGTCACCTCTGACGATCACGGAGTCCATGAGGGGCCTGGTTCTCCTAAAATCCACCACATGCTCCTTGGTTTTGCTGGTGTTCAGGTGTATGTGGTTTGAGTCGCACCATTTAACAAAGTCCTTGATGAGGTTCCTATACTCCTCCTCCTGCCCACTCCTGATGCAGCCCACGATAGCAGTGTCGTCAGCGAACTTTTGCACATGGCAGGACTCCGAGTTGTATTGGAAGTCCGATGTATATAGGCTGAACAGGACCGGAGAAAGTACCGTCCCCTGCGGCGCTCCTGTGTTGCTGACCACAATGTCAGACCCGCAGTTCCCGAGACGCACATACTGAGGTCTGTTTGTAAGATAGTCCACGATCCATGCCACTAGGTATGAAACTACTCCCATCTCTGTCAGCTTGTCCCTAAGGAGCAGAGGTTGGTGGTGTTGAAGGCACTAGAGAAGTCTAGAAACATAATTCTTACAGCACCACTGCCTCTGTCCAAGTGGGAGAGGGATCGGTGTAGCATATAGATGATGGCATCCTCCGCTCCCACCTTCTCCTGGTATGCGAACTGCAGATGGTCGAGGGCGTGGCATACCCGTGGCCTCATTTGGTGAAACAGCAGCCGCTTCATGGTCTTCATCACATGTGACGTCAGAGCGACAGGCCAGAAGTCGTTCAGCTCACTAGGATGTGATTACCTTTAGGACTGGGGTGATACAAGATGTTTTCCAAAGCCTCAGGACTCTCCTCTGTTCCAGGCTCAGGTTGAAGATGCGCTGTAGAGGACTCCCCAGCTCCAGCGCACAGACCTTCAGCAGTCGTGGCGATACTCCATCTGGACCTGCTGCTTTGCTGGCACAAAGTCTCCTCAGCTCTCTGCTCACCTGCACTGCTGTAATTGTGGATGGGGATGTCTCTCCTATGCTGGTATCAGCAGAAGGATGGGTGGAGGGTGCAGTACTCCGAGGTGAGAGTGGGTTAGGGTGGTCAAACCTGTTAAAGAAGTTGTTCATTTGGTTTGCTTTCTTCACGTCTCTCTCGATGGTGGCACCCCGCTTCGAGCTGCAGCCAGTGATCATCTTCATCCCATCCCACACTTCCTTCATGCTGTTATTCTGCAACTTCTGCTCCAGCTTTCTCCTGTACTGCTCCTTCGCTGCCCTGAGCTGGACTCGGAGTTCCTTCTGCACACGCTTGAGCTCATGCTGATCACCGCCTTTAAAAGCCCTTTTCTTCTGGTTCAAAAGGCCTTTGATGTCACTTGTAATCCATGGCTTGTTGTTAGCATAGCAGTGTACTGTTCTTACTGGAACTACAATGTCCATACAGAAGTTAATGTAGTCAGTAGTGCAGTCAACGACCTCCTCAATGTTCTCACTATGTGATCCCTGCAGGATATCCCAGTCCGTGGTTAAAAAGGGGGAAGGCAAAAAGTGTGGTCAAAAACTCTAGGAAGAAACTAACAAGAATTGAGCATCAGAGCCAAAACTTAGTGATCAAAAATGTTGGTCAAAATGCATAGCAAAAAGTCAAGAACCTTTTCAGAAAACAATCCTTAACCAAATCACCAAGCAGTAAGTCATTTTATAGTTGTTTTGATCCCAAAACTAGGGTACTGAGAACACCGTGCCACTGTCATAAACACATTCGTGGTTGTAGTGTCAAGTGTAACAATGCTAGTAATTACTGCTGGTGTTACTGACTAACCCTAATAAAACTGTTGCAGTAAATATAATGACCTTAAAATAATCTCATTGCAAAAGAAGAAAAACAGTAATAATTAAGAAAAACAATAACACTCAAAATCATGATGGTTGGTGCTCAAAATCATCTCTGGCAATGGTAGTTCATGCCACAACTGCCATTTAGTTGTTCTTTCATGTGGACAGACAGGTGGGCACAGCCAAACGTGGAACGGTAGGTGGAGTTCAGTTCAAGCAAAAAAATGTCAAACTTTGGAGAAAACAGGCGGCTCTAGTGGCTCTTCTTACAACTATTTTATGTGTCTCCTTGAATTTTGTCTCCTTAAACTTAATTAGAATGGTTAAATTCCTGGCAGCACTCAATTAATGAAACAATTTGTTAGATTTAAGTCGGAAACAAAAGTAGTAACAAAAATAAGATATAATGAGACATAAGAAACTGGAAAATAATGAGTGGCATAGTGGCCAAGGCAGTGAACTTTAAGCCACAATATTGTTTCATTTTGCACCCTGCCTCACTGTGTGACACTAACTAGGAAACACAATGGAAGCGCTACTGCCTCGCAGTGAGGAGATCATGGGTTTGTATCCCAGGTCCTCCCTGTGTGGTAGTGGTTGAGTAGTGAGAAAAGTACTATATAAATGTAAAGAATTATTATAATTATTAAGTCACTTAACCTGCTTGTGCACCACTTGCAGGAAAGTTTAAGGTAACACTTTAGTTTAGATACTGCACAAATGCACCTATTACACATTTACACTTATGTAACAAAGGCTTCTTATGGTGATAATAATACTTACAAAGCATCAGATAAGTGGTTATTTATCTGTGCAATGTGGCCTACTAAAATAACTTCATTTTGGAACAGTCTGGGGTGGATTATGTGAGACATAAATCTCTTGATATTACATAAATCATTATAAGACATGTGAATTTATCATATTCATAAGTAATTTTACCAGCATATCAAATGCCACACTGTGCCGAAATGAATTACCTATCTGCTGATGTTTTATAAGTGTTATGAAGACCAAAAGAAGCCTTTGTTAAAGTCTTGTTACATAAGAGTAAGTGAGTAATAGATGCATTTGTGTAGTACCTAAACTAAAGTGCTGACAAGTTAAAAAAATCTGTAAACAGTTATAACAGGTTCTCATCTTGTAAGTCACATTGGATAGAGGCATCAGCCTTACATACAATAACAATAAGAAGAAAATGATAAATAATTACAGTTAAATGCTACAGAGGTCCTTTTGGATATTTCTAAAAAACACAAAAGAAGTAAATTTAACCCAGCCACAAAAATGCACAAAGCACTTTGCTCCTTCATGCCAGTCCCAAGCCCAGATAAATAGGGTTTGCCAGTAAATTTCAAAACAATTTAAACCAGAATAGTAAAACACTAGAAAGCTAAACACAAAAAAAAATCTTTTAACCCTGGAGGCTGGAGGCCTCAAGTTAAAATAAAATCTTGGGATCCAAAAGGGACAAAGCAAAATAGCAGCTGAGCTTGCTGAAGAGATCTGAGGCTACTAGGCAAATAGTAAGCATTACAGGTTTAATTTGTTCAAGATGCAACTGCTGAGTGATTGTTTTATAATTAACTGATATAAAGCCCACCTAGAACTGAGCACCATTAAAGGACTGAACAGAATTGGCATTAACAGCAAATGATCAGACAGTGTGGTTTAGTAGCTGATGTCAAATCTAAAAAGGTCAAAGAGGGGGAAACATCAAACTATGACATAACGTAAGTCACACTTTCGCCACTCTAGACAGTTTCTAAACTATAGATGCAATATTTATAAATGATAGATAAAGAAATATCTAGGATATTTTAAATTCAAGATCTTTTTTTTATTTTGTTGCAACTATATAAAGCAAACAAAAGCCATTAACACAGGGAGTCCAAACCTCTCTTCTGCTGGAACTGTTCAACTGACAGCCTGTGACATGTTTGTATGTATAACACCAAGGACCATGTCATTTTGTAGTATCAGTATAGTGAAAATTCAAGTAAATGACATCTTTTATTGGCCAACTAAAAAGATTACAATGGGCAAGCTTTCGAGGCAACTCAGGCCCCTTCTTCAGGATAGATGTAACAACACCCTAGTATCAGTATATAAACTATTAAAGTTTTAAACTAGTCATACTGTAGGTATAATCTTTTAGCAACTTTTAAAAAAATAAAACATAAAGGTACTAAAGCTACGACAGAGGAGACACTTGATTCCCTTCTCTCTTCCTCTTCAGGCAGCAAACAACAAAGTGTGTGACTGTTGTGGTTAGAAAGGATTATAGTAGCCCAAAAGTGATGACCATGTTGCAGTTGCACTTTTTAATCGGAACAAAAATTTCACTCAACCCAGACATTGTGAAGATAATTTTACCAAATGGTGGTAAGATCATGTGGCCGTGTGTCCTATCTAAAGTCTTCCTCTCTAGCCAACCCACTTAGGATGCCATTGAGTAACATGGCAGCAGATACAAACTCGTTCATTCAGGATGTGAGATTTTTCAATATTAAAAATCTGTCTTAAAAAAAAGGATGTACTTAAGCACAAATATACCAGCAAAGGTGACAAAAGAGACAGAAAGCATCCTTCACTTTTAGCACTTCTTAGGCTTCTAAGGTTTGAGAAAACATTTTTAAATAACTTAATAATGAAAATCTGATAGCAACTCGATCATCATGCATAACATAAGATGACAATACGCACTGTCTGAAACAAGCGTTTGCCTTTTATCAAGTTATTTGCACACTGGAAATGTTTTATTGTGGATTGTTCTTTTTTATCTTTAATAATTGTCTTAAAATAAAGACCACTTTTTACATTCATTTATGTAAAATATAAAGAAAATTAGAAGCTTTACTCAAAGCAGGAAAATAACATTTTTGGCTGTGAAGATGAAGAATGTTATATATATAAATATATACGTATATGACACATATAGATGGCCATCTGTTGGTGATGTCTGCCCCCACCAGCTGTTTTGATTAGATATGCCTATATGTGGGTGGTGCTTTGGTTCCCTTTTTACAAATTGTAAAGAAAGTATCTTACAACTGTTCTTGCAGCTTCCGTTCCTTGCCTATATAGAAAAGAGAAGACATTACAAAGTAGGCTAACAATATTTTCACCATCATTTATCCTTTATATTATTTGATCAATTTTAAAGTTTCTTTGTAATGTCTACATTATAGGTCAGGAAAAGATCAGGTCACTTCCACTGTCGTATACATTTGGAGAGCAGAGAAACAAAAAATTTCATTATGAGGTCATCACTTAGAGATTCTAAAATATGCAAAAAGGCTAGCAATGACTCATTGTGTTTAGTTAATTGTTTTTTTTTCTTTTTGTTGATGTGTGATAATGTGGCTCTTTTCAATTTCCATAACATTAACATAGGTCTTAATAAAATAAACAGCTTGACACAATAATTGTGTGTTACATTCACACTTTTCTACTTTCATTAATATTTATATTAAAAATGATCTGCATTTAGAAGTTGTGTCGGCCTCCCTTGTTGTCTTGCACTTTGCCGCCAGTCCTTGATAAGCACACAGCCAGCCACCTGAAACAGAAACATGATGCACAGACAGGGGTCACTCCCTTCCTCAGTTGTGGTTTCCATCCAAACTCCACCCTATGAGGAACTTAACTAGCAATTGTCATGAAAGTTTGTCCTGTAAAAATGCTTACAAGGATTCATTACACAGTCAAAAACTTGGCATGATGAAAAAACACTTCCATGCATTTATTTAATCAAAATGTACATATAGCTAAAAATGAAAATGTTAAAACTTTCAATACACAAGGCCTTCCCATAAAAAGACGTTATCTGCATGAAAACATACAGTATGTTGCTCTAAAACCTTTCAGCACTGATGATTCCTTTCCAGGCCATAGACACTAATGCACCCCCATACCGTCAGAGATGCAAAGTTTTGAACTGAGAGGTGATATCAAGCTGGATGGTCCATCTTTTCTTTAGTCCAGAGGACACAACATCCATGTTTTCCAAAAACAATTTCAAATTTCAATTCTTCTGACCATAGAACAGTTTTCCATTTTGCCTCAGTCATTTTAAATGAGCTTTGGCCCAGAGAAGATGGCGGTGTTTCTGGATCATGTTCACATATGGCTTCTTCTTTGCATGATAGAGCTTTAACCTGCATTGGTGGATGGCACGGCAAACTGCGTTCATAATGATTTCTGAAAATGCTCCTGAGCCCATGACAGAATCATGGCTGTTTTTAATGCAGTGCTGCCTGAGGCCCTGAAGATCACGGTCATCCAATATTGATTGGATAGCACTTTGAGCTACTTTTTGTATGAAAATGTGCTATATAAATAAATGTTGTTGTTGTTGTTGATTTTCAGCTTTGTCCCTTGTGCACAGAGATTTCTCTAGATTCTCTGAACCTTTTGATGATATTATGTACTGTTAATGATGAGACATTCAAAGTCTATGCAATTTTACGATGAGGAACATTAAACTGAAATTGTTCCACAATGTGTAGACAGTTTTTTGCAGATTGGTGACCCTCTGCCGATCTTCTGAGAGACTCTGCCACTCTAAGACGCTCTTTTTATACCCAATCATGTTATTTACCTGTTGCCAATTAATAGAATTAGTTGCAAAATGTTCCTCCAGCTGTTTCTTTTTAGTACCACTTACTTTTCCTGCCTTTTCTTTCCCCCATCCCAATTTTTTTGAGATGTTTTGTTGCCATCAAATTAAAAATTAGCTAATATTTTTCATGAATATTTCAACACATTCTGCCGGTCTATGGTAACTCATCAGCGTTCATGAATTGGACAGACCCTTCAACCAAAACACAATGGCATGTAAACAAGAAGCTACAAAGCCAATTTTAGCACAAACTGAAACTGAACCATTAGTGAAATCAAGTGATAGTGATGACAATGTCAATTGGTCACCAGACGTTGGCAAAGAATGAACCTGATGCATATGACACTGAATGATCGAACTGCCATGATATGCTCTGTGAATTCAGACCTGCGAAGATTCATTGTGTTGCAAGTAGCTTTGTGGCAAAAAGGCAAAATGATTGCTGTCAAGTAGAAGGACTAGAAAGACATTAGCCCCTAAACACTATTTACAATGCAACAACTGTTAATATTCATTTCAGGGGAAATAAGGAAATCACTAAGCCTTGTGCTGTTGTAGCTTGAAATAATACAAGTGGCGCATCAATCATGTGGATCAGGCACTGGCATTCTACCCTCTCATGCACAAGCAACAGAAAAAATACAAGAAAAGTCTGCAAAAAACACACATCAACTGTCCCAATTGTGATGTTGGGCTGTGTGTTGGTGACTGTTTTAAAGCATGTCACACGAAAGGCGCTAACTAAATCTGCATCAGTACAGCAGTGGACCCTAGACATACCTGTGAATTTAATGTGAACATAATATGAATTTCCCCTTAGGATTAATAATGTCTCTATCTATCTATTTATTGTGGGGAACAGCCCGGACACATACAGGTAGACACAATGGTTTCACCACACACACGTTTATTATACATAATATTTACAGTATAAGTGCACATACCCAGTGCCGCAGCACCAATCACCCCTTAAGTCCTTGGCCACCACACAATGCCTTCTCTCTGTCTTTGGTCTGCCTCCACTCCTCTTCACCAAGCTTCGTCCTCTTCCACCCAACTCTTGCCCCTGACTGGAGGGAGGCGGCCCCTTTTATACACCCCGGAAGGACTCCAGGTGCATCCTGAGGCTTCTGTAGCCACACCCCTGTGTGGCAGAAGCTCTAGCGGTGTAACTGGAAGTCCACCGGGTGTCCCCAATACTCTTCCCCCCAGCACTTCCGGGTGTGGCGGAAGTACTGAGGTCCAGGGCTCCCAAGGCATCGGGGTGCCCCCTGGTGGTGACCACGGGCCCCTACAGGGTTGAGCTTCCAAGCTCTGTACCCGTGGCCCCCCACAGCAAACAGGGAGGATGCCCCCTCATGTTCTGGAGGAGGCACAAGCCCTCCTCCAGTCCTCCTGGGCATCCCGGCCGGGCATGAACCCCCGCCGGGTACCACACTATCTATCTATCTATCTATCTATCTATCTATCTATCTATCTATCTATCTATCTATCTATCTATCTATCTATCTATCTATCTATCTATCTATCCTGTATTTATGATGACATTTTAGTGTTTGTATATTTGTGTTACACGTAACATTTTTTCTTGTTGCAAAAAAATTTGTGTTTTTGGCTCATTTTTCCAGTGGTAAACATAACACTAAGTAGGCTACAAGAAAATACGTCTAACATAATTAAAGTAACAAAAAAGAAAAAAAACAGGAAATTTGATTTTTATTAACAAGTTAACATAACAAAATTAAAGGAGGACAATAAAGGAATAATAAAGGAAGGAAAAGAAAGAGCACAAGACGAGCCTCCAGGGTGAGACCCATACACCACCATGACAGAAACAGGCCTGTAGCAGCTGGCATGAAGACAGTTTCACATACTGCAAGAAGCAATATTTTTATAGATAAGAAAATACATTGAGCATATTAGAGAAACTGTAAAAACTACTTAAGAGGACAAAGTGGCGGATTTTTATAAATACAGTATTTCAATAATAAGCTAAATTACTGAGGGAAGTTTATTAATGATTTTACCCCAGATCTGCTGGGGCTTTACCTCACTTGCTATTAATGCAGAAACATTACTGGCAATACTAAAGGCTGCACTCTTTCTTCAAGCCCTTCTGCCTATCAGACAAATTTTAATTTCTTCACTGATCAATCACGTGCCTCAACATAATACAGAATATCAAATTCTCTATCAGATTAATATGGCATTAGACTGTTTTATGGTGCTAATGGCACTGCTGTTTCTAAAATATGTTGGTGAAGATCAATAGTTCTGCTTCTCAACAAAAATGTGCTAGCCAACAATATGTCAACTTTAATTCCTGTCAGATTTTTATGTATCTTGGAATTTTAATACATCTAACTATACAAAAAGATATTTATAGTAAGTTTCATTGCTGTGCTTCATAAAATCAAATTAAAATTACAACAATGTTGCCATCTCCCAATATTGCTGCAAGGCAGAATAACAAATGTAAAGCTGAAAATTTCTCCACATATCATTTTTTCATTTTTTATGTAGCTAGTTTGTAAAGATTTTGATGAAAGTTACTTCATAATTTTAATTTATGTGAGGCAGTAATGGCTCTAGATTTTGGCTGGAAACATTATAACTGTTCAATGGCTTAGCTACCTATAATTTCCTGTGCACGTAAAATCAATTAAGCGAGGGGTTGAGAAGCCCTGAACACCAGAATTACGGGTGCCAGAACACGTACAAGCAGGGCAACTATAAGTCAAGGGTCCCTGGGAGAAGGAGAAGGATGAAGATAAAAAAAATAAACTTGTTTTAACAAGTGGAAGAAAAACCCTAACCTGGAAGATTTCCCCAGGCAATCCGGTAGGAAGAAAGCATAGGCCAGGAGGGTCGGACATACAGTATATACTGTTGAATTCTGCTCTGTACTTGTAATATTTCTGTTACATTTCTATTGCATTTCTATTATATTGTATTGAGGATTAGTTGTGTTCTGTGTATTGTATTGTTTTTACCCCCTTTTCTTGACAACCATTGCATGCCCAACCTACCTGGAAAGGAGTCTCTCTTTGAACCGCCTTTCCCAAGGTTTCTTCCATTTTTTCTCTACAAGGGTTTTTTTGGGAATTTTTCCTTGTTTTCTTAAGAGAGTCAAGGCTGGGAGGCTGTCAAAAGGCAGGGCCTGTTAAAGCCCATTGCGGCACTTCTTGTGTGATTTTGGGCTATACAAAAATAGATTGTATTGCATTGTATTGTATGGAGGGGTCGAAAGACTCATCTTGAGTGCTCAGTTAAATGAATGCAGAAGACGCTCTGCTCTGTCACAGCTCATGATGTATTGAGTGCATCCTGTCACTCACTGGAAAAACATACACTACATATGGTCCAGCTAGGCTGCAGAGCAGATTGTGCTCCTGGAGACTGGGTCCAAATTAGTGTCTGTATGGAGTTTGTTCATTTCCCCACTGTTTGCTTTGCTTTTATATAATGGATGTATGACTAAAAGATGAACAGAAATTACAAAATAAAGCAAGAAAAAAAACCTGTGTCTTCAGTGGCCTTTAACATAGATCAAACATCTTATCTGTCATGTGTGATGATTTTCCAACTTATTGCCCTGGCTTAAATTTATTTTTTTGTTTGTTTGATGATTGTGTTGTTTTTGAATTATTTGTGACAAGTTTCTAGATTTTATGTATTTTTGTTACTACTATTAAATTACTATTAAACCACTAAACATTGTTTAATTCTGTACTCTGTAAATTGGTTTGAGCGCGTTTCTTTTGTTTTGTGGGCAGAGCCACAAGAGGCAGAGCCACCCTAACAGCATGGCTAAAGGACCGCCCCCCATTCTATATGTTGTGAGGCTAATCCGTTTGGTGTTATTTTTTCACCTTTTTGTCCTTCTTTTTGTCATTTTTTTAATAAAGATTCTGTATTGGTGATGTCCAGTATTTGCCCTGTTTGATTCCTGTCCCTTGAAGGCCCTAATTTAGGCCTGTGCACACCTTGGAGTGTTTTCCCAAGAGCCTTTGCTGGTGCTGCTAGGTATCTCCCTCTATTCTTTAAAACAATTAATGGGTCAAACACTTTTGTCAGCCTACGAGGCTGTCTCCCTACATAGTACATAATACAGACTCATATATTTGTTATCACCATTGTCTGTGCATAGTTGCTGGACTCAAACTGTACTAGTTGGAATTCCTGTACCCATCAGACAACATGACATTCTCTCCTTCCCTTGCTTTCCCATATATATATATATATATATATATATATATATATATATATATATATATATATATATATATATATATATATATATATATATAAAATCTTGGGAAGAGAGATGAGACATGATTTTCTCAGAGAGACACTTTCACGTCCCGTGAGACAAGACTTTGTGCCAAGAAATTTAACCATGCCCGCTGGAAATAAAAGACAAAGAGTAGATTACAAAGTAGAATGTCATAAAGAATTAATAAATGTTGCCGCGATACACATGCAGAGTGGGTTAGAGATAATGGAAGTACTAAAATTCGAAAGTTTCAAAAAAATTATAGTAAAGATCGCATTAGCGCAAACAAATGGAACTTATTACTTAGGGAAAAGTTGTGTTTCTTCCCAATGAAGAGGCATATCCGCGAGAATTAAAAGATTTGTTGTTTGGTGAAAGTGAAATCCACATACGCTGTCACACTTGCCCAGATACACAAGAGATTTTAGCGACAGAAATGTTATTCAAATATTTCAAACAAACATAAGTCTCTTTCAGGAGTGAATTGAGCTCCGTGTGTATTCGGAGGGGACAGTTCCATCTCTCAATTAAAAGAATAGAAAATCTTCCTCTTCATAGGGGTGTGGACTGGGAGTGGGACCCCCAACAGGGGCATAGGATGTCTGGGGGAGAAGAGAGACAAGGCAGTGAGACAAAAGGACAGCTGCTGTACACGCTTTTAAATGTTTGAAGTGCCATGCAAGATGCAGATTATGTGGCACGGCAGCAGCAGCAGCAGCAATCTAGCAGCAACAATCCAGCAGTTGATCGAGCAAAGAGGAGGTAAAAAAAAAATGTATTTGTTTCCCATTGTATCACCATTTAAGAGGGGGTTTCGGAGGAGCAACCGCATCTCCTTGTGGTGCGTTCAGCCTCTCTCTTCACAATGCGAGTGGCAGAGACGCGTAGTGGCTGGAACGTAGTGCAGGCCGGTGGGTGGGGGGGATTGTTGGCGGGCGAAGTGAGCAGGGGGCAAAGCACCCTAGTATATATATTGTGACAAGTACAAGACTTTAGACATTATAAAAGTTTGGGGCAGCCACCCATAAATTATATCCTGGCTGCAAAAATTTGCAAAAGTTTGAACAGAGATGTTCACACAACTGAGTCCAAAATAGAACTGAATGCTTGGAGGTAAGATGGCAGTTTTATGGGCTGGGAAAGGAAATTATGTCATCTATGCCAGAACCGGAAGTGGCGTCATCAGAGGAGCCAGAGCCGGGAGTGCCGTCATCAGAGGTCTCGGGGCCGGAAGTGAAGTCATCAGAGGTCCTGGAGCCGGAAGTGACATCATCAGAGTTGCCGGAAGCCGGAAGTGACATCATCAGAGGTGCCGGAAGTGACATCATCAGAGGTGCCGGAAAACGGAAGTGACATCATCAGAGGTGCCGGAGCTGGAAAGGACATCATCAGAGGTTTTGTTCAGGAGTAGTAATTGGTACACCGCTTTTATTGTCCGACCAGTCCCGCCCCAGAATCACAGCGAAAGGTGGATGCGGGAGGACTGCCACGGGGATTTTTTTCAGCGATCCTCCATAGCTAATGAAACATCGGGCAGTTTTACACTTACATTTATCCCCATGCACACAGGTAATACTGGTCATTATTTTTATCCACTGTCGCGGTAATACATATCGGCAAGCAACAATGGAAATGTTGCTGCCTTTATTGAGGAGTGCTTCGACTTTATATCCATTAACTATTACCACTCCTGTATGTGTTAGCGTTAGGGGGTTGACAAGTGCACATAAACCGCCTGTCCCCGTCCACCTGCATCCCTCCTCATCCCCCCGCAGTTTGCACGCCCCAATATCTGGGAATTTTGGAACAGGCTCTGGTTTATATGAAAGAGACCCAGTTTGTGTGACATAATCTCAAAGGAATCCACTAGAGGACATTCTGCTCCCTTAGATTGTGAGGCTGACTCAGATTTTTCTAAGAGCTTTATAAGCTCCTCCATGGTGTGGAATTCTCTCCAGGCTAGCTGGGCAACATTTTTGGGGAGTCCTTTTAACAAAAGAAAGCAGGCAACCTGCTGCACTATTTGAAATGACATCAGCTCAAATGGCCTTAGCCAATGGGCTGTTTGCTCCCAGAGAGCTTCTGCCTGCTCCTGGGTAGATCGCTCAGGATCTAACTCCCAGTTTTTTACGATTTTTACCTGCTGGCCTGGGGAAAGCCCATATTTATCTGGGATCATAACCCCAATGGGCGGCTCAGCTCTCTCCTCCACGAGAACATAATGAGCCCCCTTCGTTTCCTCCATAGGAACCAGCGCACATCTGTAAATCTCATCCATATTCTTCCTTTGAGAAAATACTAGCACGGTTTCGTATTTAGGAAGCGGAGCGTGCAGCAAATTACTCCCGACCCCCCGAACGAACTCCCCACCAGGAAACTCGGCCCCAGTATTTTCCCACCTGATTAATTCTTTGGTCCTGTCCCGTTTTCTTCAGGGAACCACCATCCTGCCCGACTATGCCACTGTGACAAGGACGAGACTTTAGACATTATAAAAGTTTGGGGCAGCCACCCGTATATTATATCCTGGCTGCAAAAGTTTGCAAAAGTTTGAACAGAGATGTTCACACAATTGAGACCAAAATAGAACTGAATACTTGGAGGTAAGATGGCGGTTTTAAGGGCTGGGAAAGGAAATGAAGTCATCTATGCCGGAACCGGAAGTGACGTCATCAGCAGCCTTGGGCCTGGAAGTGACGTTATCAGAGGTGCCGGGAGCTGGTGAGACTTCCCGAGAATTGTCTGCAAGAATCTGAGAGAGACAGTCAGCACACTCTGCCACCCCCTGGTCCGGTGCAGTATTACATTTACTCAGGCCCTTCAGCTGTCTCCTACTCGCACGTGTGTCACAATATATACAGTATATATACAGTATATATATAGTTAGCAGCTAATTCACACAAAACAATATTGAGCTTCCTGTTTGTTAAGGAAAAACTTAAGTTAGAAAGTCACTGAAGTGTTGTGTTCCTTAGTTGGTTGAAGTGACTGAATTCTTAAATAGGGGGTTTAAGAACAGCCAACCTGAAGAGGTGGGGAGGGAAAACTGGCTTTGAGGAGACATATCCATCCATCCATCCATTGTCTCCCGCTTATCCGAGGTCGGGTCACGGGGGCAGCAGCTTGAGCAGAGATGCCCAGACTTCCCTCTCCCCGGCCACTTCTTCTAGCTCTTCCGGGAGAATCCCAAGGCGTTCCCAGGCCAGTCGAGAGACATAGTCCCTCCAGCGTGTCCTGGGTCTTCCCCGGGGCCTCCTCCCGGTTGGACGTGCCCGGAACACCTCACCAGGGAGGCGTCCAGGAGGCATCCTGATCAGATGCCCGAGCCACCTCATCTGACTCCTCTCGATGCGGAGGAGCAGCGGCTCTACTCTGAGCCCCTCCCGGATGACTGAGCTTCTCACCCTATCTTTAAGGGAAAGCCCAGACACCCTACGGAGGAAACTCATTTCAGCCGCTTGTATTCGCGATCTCGTTCTTTCGGTCACTACCCATAGCTCATGACCATAGGTGAGGGTAGGAACATAGATCGACTGGTAAATTGAGAGCTTCGCCTTGCGGCTCAGCTCCTTTTTCACCACGACAGACCGATGCAATGCCCGCATTACTGCGGATGCCGCACCGATCCGCCTGTCGATCTCACGCTCCATTCTTCCCTCACTCGTGAACAAGACCCCGAGATATTTGAACTCCTCCACTTGGGGCAGGATCTCGCTACCAACCCTGAGAGGGCACTCCACCCTTTTCCGGCTGAGGACCATGGTCTCGGATTTGGAGGTGCTGATTCTCATCCCAGCCGCTTCACACTCGGCTGCGAACCGATCCAGAGAGAGCTGAAGATCACGGCCTGATGAAGCAAACAGGACAACATCATCTGCAAAAAGCAGTGACCCAATCCTGAGCCCACCAAACCGGACCCCCCTCAACACCCTGGCTGCGCCTAGAAATTCTGTCCATAAAAGTTATGAACAGAATCGGTGACAAAGGGCAGCCCTGGCGGAGTCCACCTCTCACTGGAAACGGGTTCGACTTACTGCCGGCAATGCGGACCAAGCTCTGGCACCGATCGTACAGGGACTGAACAGCCCTTATCAGGGGGGCCGGTACCCCATACTCTCGGAGTACCCCCCACAGGATTCCCCGAGGGACACTGTCGAATGCCTTTTCTAAGTCCACAAAACACATGTAGACTGGTTGGGCAAACTCCCATGCACCCTCCAGGACCCTGCTAAGGGTATAGAGCTGGTCCACTGTTCCGCGACCAGGACGAAAACCACACTGTTCCTCCTGAATCCGAGGCTCGACTATCCGACGGACCCTCCTCTCCAGGACCCCTGAATAGACTTTTCCAGGGAGGCTGAGGAGTGTGATCCCTCTGTAGTTGGAACACACCCTCCGATCCCCCTTCTTAAAGAGGGGGACCACCACCCCGGTCTGCCAATCCAGAGGCACTGTCCCTGATGTCCATGCGATGTTGCAGAGGCGTGTCAGCCAAGACAGTCCTACAACATCCAGAGCCTTGAGGAACTCCGGGCGTATCTCATCCACCCCCGGGGCCCTGCCACCAAGGAGTTTTTTGACCACCTCGGTGACCTCAGTCCCAGAGATGGGGGAGCCCACCTCTGAGTCCCCAGGCTCTGCTTCATCATTGGAAGGCATGTTAATGGGATTGAGGAGGTCTTCGAAGTATTCCCCCCACCGACCCACTACGTCCCGAGTCGAGGTCAGCAGCGCACCATCCCCACCATATACAGTGTTGACACTGCACTGCTTCCCCTTCCTGAGACGCCGGATGGTGGACCAGAATCTCCTCGAAGCCGTCCGAAAGTCATTCTCCATGGCCTCCCCAAACTCCTCCCACGCCCGAGTTTTTGCCTCAGCAACCACCAAAGCCGCATTCCGCTTGGCCTGCCGGTACCTATCAGCTGCCTCCGGGGTCCCACAGGACAAAAGGGTCCTGTAGGACTCCTTCTTCAGCTTGACGGCATCCTTCACTGCCGGTGTCCACCAGCGGGTTCGGGGATTGCCGCCACGACAGGCACCGACCACCTTACGGCCACAGCTCCAGTCAGCTGCCTCAACAATAGAGGCACGGAACATGGCCCATTCGGACTCAATGTCCCCCACCTCCCTCGGGATGTGGTCGAAGTTCTGCCGGAGGTGGGAGTTGAAGCTACTTCTGACAGGGGGCTCTGCCAGACGTTCCCAGCAGACCCTCACAACACGTTTGGGCCTACCACGCCTGACCGGCATCCTCCCCCACCATCGAAGCCAACTCACCACCAGGTGGTGATCAGTTGACAGCTCCGCCCCTCTCTTCACCCGAGTGTCCAAGACATGTGCCCGCAAGTCCGACGACACGACCACAAATTCGATCATCGAACTGAGGCCTAGGGTGTCCTGATGCCAAGTGCACATATGAACACCCCCTATGCTTGAACATGGTGTTCGTTATGGACAATCCGTGACGAGCACAGAAGTCCAATAACAAAAACACCGCTCGGGTTCAGATCAGGGGGGCCATTCCTCCCAATCACGCCCTTCCAGGTTCTCACTGTCATTGCCCACAGTGAGCATTGAAGTCTCCCAGCAGAACGAGGGAGTCCCCCAGAAGGTATGCCCTCTAGCACCCCCCTCCAGGGACTCCAAAAAGGGTGGGTACTCCGAACTGCTGTTCGGTGCATACGCACAAACAACAGTTAGGACCCGTCCCCCCACCCGAAGGCGAAGGGAGGCTACCCTCTCGTCCACCGGGGGTAAACCCCAATGTACAGGCTCCAAGTTGGGGGGCAATAAGTATACCCCACACCTGCTCGGCGCCTCTCACCGGGGGGCAACTCCAAAGTGGTAGAGAGTCCAGCCCTCTCAAGGAGATTGGTTCCAGAGTCCGAGCTGTGCGTCGAGGTGAGTCCGACTATATCTAGCCGGAACCTCTCAACTTCGCGCACTAGCTCAGGCTCCTTCCCCTTCAGAGAGGTGACATTCCACGTCCCAAGAGCCAGTTTCTGTAGCCGAGGATCGGACCGCCAAGGTCCCCGCCTTCGGCCACCACCCAACTCACACTGCACCCCGACCTCCTTGGCCCCTCCCATAGGTGGTGAGCCCATGGGAAGGGGGACCCACGTTGCCTCTTCGGGCTGTGCCTGGCCGAGCCCCATGGGTGCAGGCCCGGCCACCAGGCGCTCGCCATCGAGCCCCACCTCCAGGCCTGGCTCCAGAGTGGGGCCCCGGTGACCCGCGTCCGGGCAAGGGAAAACGCCGTCCAAAATTGTTTTTCTTCATAGGAGGTTTGTTTAACCGCTCTTTGTCTCATCCCTCACCTAGGACCAGTTTGCCTTGGGTGGCCCCCTACCAGGGGCATAAAGCCCGGACAACAGAGCTCCTAGGATCATTGGGACACGCAAACCCCTCCACCACGATAAGGTGATGGTTAAAGAAGAGGTGGGGAGGGAAAACTGGCTTTGAGGAGACATAGTCCTTTGTTTTCATCTTGTCTTTCATCACACTACCACCTTAAACATATCCCCCTTTAAAACAAGATATCGAAGCAAATGAGAAAAAGGGAAACAGACATCAGAGAAACAAGAACAAATCACTATCACATCAGTCTTTATATGTGTGTGGATTCAGGGGGGATAACAATTTCAATTCATCATTTTCCAAATAGAGAATACACTTGCTAGTACAAAAGCAATGAAGCATGTCATTGAAGAAGAGTGAAGTGTGAAATTCACTAGGTGCTATTACCACTGACACTTGAGGCATGTGGCATCTTGGAAAGGATGCTCAGAAAATAACATCACAAGCCGGGTCGGTTAACGCTTGGTAGAAAAGATTTTGTGACATTTTCTACTCCAGCTGCCATGCTCTTATCACCTCAAAGCATTGCTCCTCTCACAGACCTGCTTGGCTGGTTGAGATGTATTTTGTGTCCTTTTTTTTCTAGGCTTTGTTGAACACAATCTCCAATATTATTCATTTAGACTGAACTAGTTAATTAAATATGTTATTTTATTATGTATGCATTTTTGTTTTTTGTGTGTTAGTTTTTTGTTAGCTTGGTTGTGTACCTTACTTGATATTCAGTTTGCTTGTTGCTTTTGTTGGTTTGGGAGGAAAGGACTAAAGCATCCAGCTGTAAAGCTTGGATAAATGTAGATATTTTTATTAATCATCTCTGGGAATATATCTGATATTTACATAACAAGACATGGTGCAAATAAAAAAGGTGAAAAACCTTTGTAGTTCTGTAGTGGGTTGGCGCCCTGCCTGAGGATTTGTTTCCTGCCTTGTGCCCTGTGTTGGCTGGGATTGGCTCCAGCAGACCCCCCGTGGCCCTGTGTTAGGATATAGCAGTTTGGATAATGGACTGACTGACTGACCTTTGTAGTTCATTATGGATACCAAGCACATCGCCACTAGTAATGCAGTACATTGGGATCCATAGCTCTATTGAAAAACATCAATGGTTCATTTGCATCTAAGAGCACTCCTATGTGGGAAACATATTAATAGAAAACTCTGTAGTAACTTTTTACATGAAACCCATAATGTATTCATGTACAGGAGGATTTCTAAAGCATGTGTCATAAAATGTGCAAACATTTTAAATTTAACGTATTTACTTTTCATACTGATTAACAGAAACATCGATATTGCCCATACTGATTCCTTTACAAATGTTTCTTTAGTCATTTCTTAAATTGACAGCACTGATATTTCGAACACAAGGAGGTCTGTTAGTCTGCTTTATCTTTACAATTTTTTTCTTTGCTCGTTGAATGTTTCAAGTTAACCAAGTCTAGTATTCTTATTTTTAGATTTTTAAACTGACAAAGGGTTTTGCTCAGTCCAGAACTGAAATATAGATGTTCCTCACTAGCTTTATCCTACTGTTTATGATCAGAATGTTCATTAATGAGGTACCTTGGGATTCCATTCACCTAACATAATAGGAGCGAAAGGTTTACAGATGTTTATTGGAATTAACAAGACAATCATTTGCAGTCAGTTCTCTTTAAGAGTTGAAATTTATATTATTAGACCGAATTCTCATTTTAAAATGCTAAGCCCCTTTCTTCTAAAAAGTGACTCATCAAACTCATCAACTAATGAATGTCTTCCATATCTTAAGATTCATTCAAAACCATGGCAGATTTGATAGCATCACCCTCGTACATTTTTGCAGTATATTTTCATACTGCTCAGTGATTGCTGTTTTGAGAACATATAATACTTAAGGTATATCAAAATTAACTAAAACACTTTATTATGATTACAGAACGATGAACCAGAGAGCAGTACAGGTAATGGCGTTGGAAAATTGCAAAAAAATGTTGCTTGTCTGTTAGCTTTCCTTTTAGCACCAAATGCGCCAGTGTGGATGAAGATTCCTGCCTATGACCCCAACAACTCTCTCACCACTGGGACTCTGTAAAAGGATCCGTGTTGTGGCCCAGGGATTTCAAATAAGACCCTGTAGAGGAAGAATCCACCCCTTGCACTTAAAGCTTTCATAACATTCCCCTGCAAGCTGTTTTCAGGTGTCACCTTCATTTAAATTATCTTAAGAAAATCATGACGAGTTGTAGAC
Organism: Erpetoichthys calabaricus; assembly: GCF_900747795.2. Taxonomy (NCBI): domain Eukaryota; kingdom Metazoa; phylum Chordata; class Cladistia; order Polypteriformes; family Polypteridae; genus Erpetoichthys; species Erpetoichthys calabaricus. Next base: position 172,720,842 of record NC_041396.2, on the reverse strand, counting down.
AGCCAAAAATCCCCACAACTCAGTCGTAGTAATCCAACACTTGATATGATTTGAAACTGCTTTGATTTTATCATGGTGAGTAGCTAGGCATAGAGGTGACTCTTGTGCCTGTGAGAGTTAATAGTCACTGTGCACTCTGCCAGAAATACAATGCATACAATGCTAACAAACCAGTGAAGAACATTGGCAACCTCAAGGAAACAAGAGAAGTGAGTGTTTTGGACTCTGCAAATAGAGGAGAAGAAGTTATACCGTCTGCACAGATATCTTTTTGAAGGTTTGTGTTTGTAGTACCACAACAGAATTGAACAATAAGATGGGCTTGTGGTATAGCGAGTCTGCGGCTCAGAATAAAAGGCGAAACTTTTAAATAAATAATCGCCACACTCACGGCCTTAAAGATGGGGCATGGTAGTGTAGCTGGAAGTGTTCCCAGGCGCGATGCGGGCTTGGGCATTTCCCCACCCCGCACTGAAGTGCACAGGTTGCCCATGTCCGAGATTGATGCTGGGAACTGCTAATCTCCGTACCTGTGCCATGTCCCCATTATAAATAGTAGAAGTGTGAGTGCAGAAAGGGACGAAGTTAAGGGAGAAGAAGGAGGGAGGCGATGGAGCCAGTATGCAAGTGAAGACGAGCAGAGCAGGATCACTGTAATAAGGAGAAGCAACTGGGAAGTGAGCCCTATCGGTGTGTTTGGCCGCCACCCGGGGCAGATGGATTGGATCACTACTGCTGAGCTTTTCAGAGGAGCAGTAGTGACCACAATCGAGGATGACTTGCCGCGGAAGGCAGCAGGAGTCGGAGGCTTGGGAGGTGGAAGCCCCAGTTTCAGTGCCCTGGTCGCTGAGGAACCCAAGTCTCAGTCTGGCGGAGCCCTATGGAGGCAGGGATCGAAAGGCTACCAGACCAGCAGGAGAAGGTCAGCTGCAGGTAGGGCAACTCCTCTGGTGCAGGGCCTGGATAGGAGAAGCAGGGTAGCCACCAGCTAAAGAAGGCACTGTGTTTTTAAAGAAGGGATTGTTTCCAGCCAGTATTTTAACCTTGTTGTAATGGATTTATTTATTTGGATAATTTTAACCTCCACTTGTTTTTAATGGATTATTTTTTATTGATGTTTGGAGCACTGCACTTTACTTGGACACTGTTTGGAATTGTTTTGTTGAATTTTAATAAAAGCACTGTTTGCACTTTGTACCTTCCCCTTGCTTCGTTTGGTGTCCTCATTGTCCAGCTCATCCGGTTACATTACCGACGGTGCCGGGTTCAAGGGCTCCCAGAAGAATGGTGGGAGCATGAAGCAAGGACCTGAATCATCACAGGGCTGTGGTCACAGCTTATGTTTTCTGAGTTGATTGTCTACCACAATGTGGTGACTTCATAATACTTTCAGTGTGCAACACGATTGATAACAATGATGAAAAGTGGGGAGGGTATCGTGTTATCACCCTAATGTTATTCCTAGTTGTATCATTTGACACCTCTAGAGGCAACAAGATTGAACAACGGCAGTTGTTAAATTTAATGCTCTCCCTGTCAAGAAGGCACATCCAGCACTGTAGTGACACCAGCCTAAAGGGCAATGCTAGTGGTGTTCTTGTTTATGCTGTAAAAAATCCACCCTTTAATATTAAATTGGGATTTCACACTGGGAACTCATACCTTTTCCAGTCTCCTTTCTATGTTGTCTTCTACTACTGTGATATAGATTGATATTTAATACTTTGATATTTGTTTGTAAATTGTCATATTTAAAATAAAGAAACAGCTTCCTGGACAAGTAAGCAAATACTGTATTCTGTCAAAAGTGTAAAAAAAGTGTAAAAAACTGTTGTCAGGAAGGCATGTTTTATGTTTGCACTGGTTCATTGTCTTTTTTATTAATTCTTTTTTTTTCCTCTCCTCACTGGCCATTTGACCCTATGTATAATTAGTTATTTGATTACTGTTTTTCTTTGTACTGACCTTGTATTGTAAAGCACCTTGAATTATACTTTGTATTGGAAGGCACTATTCATCCATCCATCCATTTTCCAACCCGCTGAATCCGAACACAGGGTCACGGGGATCTGCTGGAGCCAATCCCAGCCAACACAGGGTACAAGGCAGGAAACAAGCCTGGGCAGGGTGCCAACCCACCGCAGGAAGGCACTATGTACAGGTAAATAAATGTTGCTATTGTTGTTACTGATAAACTGTGTTTTATGATGTTACAAACGTTTACTTTACCATACCCTTGAGTCTTTAGGAAATTGTGTTATGTGCTGATTCAGGATGTGCAATGTTACTTATTCCATAAGAATGCTTTGTTATGACACACACCGTTTCTGACGTAGTTTACAAGCGACTTGCTGACTGCTAAGCTGGTGCTTCAGTATTCTGATTGTGACATCAGAAGCGTAGATATACTTTGTGAGGGCTTCAAATATCAAAGACAGGGATACTTTACATTCTATGAGCCAGTCCTCCAGGAAGAAAGCTAGACTGAAAGGCAGGTTTGAGTAGGCAGTTTACAACTTAATTACCTGTATATCCTTTTTTTTCTTGTTTGTCTTAAACTAAATTTCTGCATTCTTTGAAAGTTAGGAAAACTCTGACAGGAACAATGCTGGACTGAGCTGGAAGGGGGGCTGGGTTGTGCCTGAGCTGCTTCATGAAGTGTGACAAGAAACTAAAAGAATTCCTTTGAATTAAGGTGGATACAGAGGGTTACTCTGTCTCTCTCAGCCATTATCAATCCATGAAGAAGACCATGCCATCGCTCACTCCATTCAAAGCCCTTGTGGGAGCAAAGACCAAGCTGGATCAGAGACTAATCAAAGTAAGACAGAGAGCCAACTGATAGTAAGCATACGGACACAAGATGAATGGCTACATAGGTTGTAATTGTATTTTTGTCACATACATTTTACTTTGTTAATTAGTTTAGGCAGAATTTTTATAATACACAAATATAGGTGAAACTTTCTCTCCTGCCTATTCTGGTACTCTATCTAATTGTTTGGGGTTACAGATGTAAAAGATAGGGGAAGGTGTTGAACTACAATAGCAGTAAATGATGAAAGTGTGATAAGAGTATGGGATCTGTGACACTCTGTTATGATCTATGTAAAAAAGAGTATAAAGGAGAATAGGATCACTCTAGGATCCTAACACGACAAAACAACTACTCATTGATGAATACAGCATGAATTTAAGGCCATCCATGGACACCATCCATTTACGTAAGTTGTTATCTTCTTGTTCAAATTTATTTGAGCTGGAATACTGCAGTCTTGAACCCTAGAAAAGACTCAGTCCATTACAGGCCACATCCACACACAGACACTATGATACAATAATCAGTGTAGTGTAGCCAGTTCATCCGGCAGCATTACTTCAAATTATGGAACGTTCCAATCGGAACAGAAGGAAATCATACAATCTCCAAACAGGCAGTAGCATAACTGGAAATTGAACAAGGGTCCAAATCCTGATACAAAGGTTATAAAGTGTTCTTTTATGGTTTTAAATTGGACAAAAATATTTTACTGTTACTGTAGACCATTGGCAAATTTGGAGGGTTATGTTGCTTGAATTGTTCTTTAACATTTTATTAAGCTACTAGCTGTGTAAGCCTGTGCTGTTAAAAGCCCGGGCTCCTAAGAGCTATTGAAATTGTCAGAAAAATAATTAAAATGCAGAGTCTGCGGTTTTGTTTTACGGATGTGCTTGCCTCACTTGTCTATCAGCGGCTAAGCGAGTTTCTCTCTCCTCAAAGGTTTCGTTTTGCCGATGTGCTCGCCTTGCTTGTGTATTAGTGGCTAAGTTTGTCTTTCCTCAGTGGTTTCACTTTGGCGATGGAGTTGCTTTCTTTCACCTTCATGCTGTAGCCTCGTACTTCTTTCTTCTTCCGACTCGTGAACTTGGAGCTGCATTGCTTGCTCTTTGAGCTTCATTCTGTAGCCTTGCATTTTCGGGCTGGACAGACACACACACTTCCACGCGTAGACATTTTATATATAAGATAGCTTTCCCGAGTGTACATATCTATGGATTGTATGTGCCTCCCCTTTTCTCTTGTCGTCTTTCTGCAATCTTATTTTATTTTAGAATAGAAATAGAAAAATATTTTACAAAATTCAGCCATACCTCCTATAGGTCATTCAGCATTAAACCTTATCAAGTAGAAGCTTAAAAATGTTATGGTGAGGTCAAACAGGCATAGAGAACACAATGTAAAAATTAAATGTGTTTATGGTGCTTTCATTTCAAGAAAGTAAAAACACAACCACTTGAAGGGCCAGCATTTCTGATTAGTTAGGATGACTAACTGTACCCACCTGTTGATCTTTGGTAGTGACATTCTTCCAGCTCCAGCTGCCATGCTATTATCACTTGAGCAATGCTTCCTCTCACAGACCCTGCTTGGAACGGTTTGACTTTATTTATGGATGCTGGGATTTTTTTGTTGACTTTTCAATGTGCAGCTCCCAATCAAATTATGCCCTGTGGTCCAGCCCCTGTGACCTACAGCTAGCTATGAATTTTCCTGCTTTTCATAAGTCAGGGTCACACTCCAGAGATGATGAAGGTGTAACACATGGCATCTAATTCTCCTGCCCAAAGCCCATCTAGTGCGCATGTGATGTCAGGTTAATCTTGCAACAGGCGAAAAAACCTTCTTTGCAAGCAAAATGTTCATGCTATGACAAAGGGAAATATTGGTGAAATGACAGGACAATCTTTTGAGCTCTCTGTTTAATTGAGCATGTTTTACATCAGAGTGCCTCTGCTTTCTGTGACTACAAACCTAATAATCTCTTCTGATTCTATGTTCTATTAATTAATGGACATGAAGAGGAGCTGCAGGGAGAAAATATAAAACATATTTCCTTTGCATTTCAGTTCCAAAATCTAACAGTAGTGTCATTTCTTAATGTATCGATGTGTGGCTCCAGCAGTTATTCTGCTGCACATTTAGATTATTCTCAGATACTTAGTACTTCATAAGGCAGACATTAATTGATCAGAGTGTGTACTACAAAGAAATAGTATTGGAGGAAATCATAAACTGAGGAATGGTTGATTGTATTAGAAATGTAATTTACAGGACCCCTAAAGATATGAAAGGGCAGCAGTTTTAGGTGAATAATTATAAATTAGGCTAATATCATAATTTACTATTTAATTCATTTTGGGCTTCTATTGGCAGGATTTTTCAAGAGAGCCATTAACACAATACCAAACATATGTTCATCTTTTTATTTAATGCAGTTTTAGAGTTTGTAGCCTTCTGGAGTTCCCAGAAACAGTAGACCAGAGGTGCCACAGGACACTTTCACTTACACCAGGCTAGTTTAGAGTCTCCAGTTAGCCTAATCTCAACACAGAGAAGGAAGAAAATCTAACCCCAGTGTCTTGGCCACCATGCCAACATAATTAGCTAATACATTCTGATAAACCTTTAAAAATGCCTTTTACATTGAAAATCATTTGATGGTGGCTACTACTTTAGTCCAGAGGTCAAGCCACACATTGTACTCCAACTAACCCTACAGGTAGCTCACACTGCAAGCTGACATAACTACAATAGGGAACTGGCTCCATTAGTATGGCCAGTTGTCATTCTGGCCCACAATACTAGCACTGGTCACTCATTTCTAAAGCAGGAATTGCTATCTCATAGTGGCACATCAGCATTTGGCCTTTTACTTTCTCCGTATAGATGGCCTAGTAAAAAATATTCATCCTCTTGGAAGTTTCTGCATTTTATTGTTAGTACCAACACAGAGAATCACCAAGGATACAAATTTGGCTTTTTTGAGACTGATCAACAGGAAAAGACTATAATGTCAAAGTGAAGAAAACAGAATCTCCGCAAAGTGGTCCTAAGTTAATTGACAAATATAAAAACACAAAAATAATGGATTGCATAAGAAAATCCATCCATCCATTTTCCAACCCGCTGAATCCAAACACAGGGTCACGGGGGTCTGCTGGAGCCAATCCCAGCCAACACAGGGCACAAGGCAGGAACCAATCCCAGGCAGGGTCGCCAACCCACCGCAGGCATAAGAATTATCCCCGCTTTCAAGTCACCTTTAGCAGCCCATAATCAACCTTTGATCTAATGAGCACAGGTCTCTCTCCTTGTGCAGCTTTGCAGATGTGGACACTGCTGTTTTTGTCTGTTTCTTCCTATTCAAAAGTGTTTTAAGCTCTATGTCAATATGCATGGGGATTGTGAGTGACCTGCCTTTTTAAAGTTCAGCCACAATTCTCAATTGGAGTGATTTAGCCACTCCAGGACATTCACACTGTTGTTTTTAATCCATTCCTGTTGTTTTGGGGAATAATATATTCTGAGAAATAAAAGCATTCACAGGAGAAATAAACTGAATTAAAGGACTGCACAAAATTATATTTGTTTTCTGAAATATTGCTTTGTTAACGTTAGTTTTCTGTTGTTTCATTTTGCTGTGTATTTGTAATATTTAACATTATAATAATCCATCCATCCATCCATCCATTATCTAACCCACTGTATCCTAACTACAGGGTCACAGGGGTCTGCTGGAGCCAATCCTAGCCAACACAGGGCACAAGGCAGGAAACAAACCCCGGGCAGGGCACCAGTCCACCGCAGGACCATTATAATAATTGTATGTTATAATGTCATTTAAGGATGAATTTGATTTGTTTGTCCTAGCAGGAAATAATAAGACCTGCTGTGTAGCACTTTAATGGTTTTACCAGCTTTCACTAACCAACACCCCCCCCCTCCCCCCCCACCAACTCCCCCTTGGTGAGAGGTTTACCATTTACAAGGAATCTTTGCTACAACCATGTTGGTGGGGCATGGTGGAAGCAATTATTTTAGTTTGTATGAGCTCCAAATATTAGAGAAAGAGACACTTTAGATCTTATGAGCCCTTCCACCCAGGATGGAATGGAACGGAGTCTGAGTTGTGCCTAAACAGGACCAGAATGAACCAGATCACTACAACATCCAGTTGGTCAAAGTGGTACATCAAGGAAGCCAGACTAGCATAAAGTTAGGCTAGCAAAGAGGCTCTCCCTTTTATTTCACTTGCTGCTGCCCTAGGCAGGGGGACTCAGCTCCAGTCCTGCGGACCACAGTGATTGCAGGTTTTCATTCCAAAATGTTTTGTAATTAGAAGTCAGGCCAGACAGATAATGAAACTTGGTATTTAAATTGTATGGCTTTGTTAGTGCTTTCATTCTTCCAAGACAAATCTTTATAGAGGAGTGGATGCTGGAGCACACGTGTTGCTGCTGCTCCTCCCTGTTAACAACAATTTTCGTAAAATTCGCCTTAATCCTGCACTTTTTTATGCTTGTTTTATTTCTTTATTGTACGTATAGTTCGTGGATGCAGCTGACTCGAATTGTATGGATTTGGATTAATTTTTACGGACTTTATGGACTCTACCATGACTGGGAACAACTGAATATGTGGATCACGGGACGAGACCTACGAACATTTCTTTGTACCTGGTGATCAAGGAGCCTGGGACGATCTGTCTCCTTGATTATAGCTGCTATGCTGGTCTGCTCTCGATTCATTTTATTGTGCTTTATGACTAAGTAATACCCAACATTACTTGTTTGTGGCTGTATGTTGGAACCTCCAAATCCTGCTACCGCCTCCTGCTATGCTTTCTGCTGCTTTGCTATCGCCGCTCATCTGCTCCACCGCAACCGCCCATCTCACTGACTCCGCTGAGTTGTGCTGCTTCTCCCACTGCTATCAGATAAGTATTGCTCAGTTATCATGCTATAATACTCTCACGACAAACTCCTTCATATTAAAACAGTTTTGTCCAGAGCAAATGGTCTGACTGGAAATATCCTAAAAGACAACAGTATTTTGCGCGCGCTTGAAAAATATGTACATCGCGGGTCAAGTCACCAAAACCGCCGGGGGCCTGCGAATGAAAAGATCACAGGCAGCATTTGCTCAGGATATACAACCGTCCTACTCATGGCCCCTGGAAATAGAAGTGTCAGTGTGCCAGATTTACAGTATGTGAAAAATAAACTCCTGCCACAGCTCTGTGCAAAAAGAAGCCTCATCAACTAATATTGCATTGTTTAATTCGAGATCTCTTAATGGCAAAGCATTGGTGCCGTCAGACTTCATCATTGACACCAAACTTGATATACTGTGTTTAACGGAGACTTGGCAAAAACTGAATGAATTTACGTCTCTCATGGAGGCGACACCTCCTGGTTACCCTTTCCTCACAGAGCCTCGTAGCTCAAGACAAGGCAGAGGACTTGCAGTAATTGTCAGAGTCAAGTTAAATATCAAAAGAATCCCAATTGATTGTCCATTGTCTTTCGAGTGTCCGACTTTTAAACTAATAACTGAATCAGGTCCTGTCTTACTCATTGTTCTGTATCGTCCTCCAAAATACAATGCATCCTTCTTACCTGATGCCTTACTGAACTATTAACCCACTTAAGTTCCTTTTCCCAGAGAGTCATTCTTCTTGGTGATTTCAACATCCATATTGACATCCCCACATCGAAACTGAGAAATGAATTCCTATCCTTACTGGACGGTTTTGACTTGACACAACATGTTGATTTTCCCACCCATTCTGGTGGTCATATATTGGATCTGATCTGCACATCTGGACTATCTGTTGCCAACACTTACAGCACTGATTTGGGACTCTCTGACCATAAAGCAGTGCTTTTCTCTGCCTCATTACCTCTCCCTCCCCTTATCTGTAAACAACAAATTTCCTTTCGAAACCTTAAAAATATCTGTCCCTCTATCCTTTCCTGGATCCATTTCTGAATCTTTTACTGGCTTCAATCACCAATTCCACCAACACTTGATAGTCTTGTTGACCACTATAACACAACCCTTCATTCAGCAATTAGATAAAGCAGCTCCTTTAAAAACATAAGGAGGTTTTCCTTTAAAGCGTTCAGCCTCCTTGGTATAATTCAGAAATTGCGATCTATGAAAGCAGCTGGCCGACGCCTTGAGAGAATGTTACGTTAAGTCTAGGCCTCACCGTGCACATCCAGGCTTTCTCTGACCACCAAAGAGCTTACAGAGAAGCGCTAACTGCTGCCAAGAACACCCATTATGGCAGAATAATAGAAAGTGACCACGTTAACCCAAGGGTTTTTGTTCTCTGTAGTTAATAAACTACCCAACCCGCATCTGGGCCCAACTACCTTTTCTACTGAAGTCTGTGAGAAATTCCTCCACTTTTTTTCCGTAACAAAAAATAAGATCTAAATAATTCAACTAACATAAATTACATCATCTGTTTTAAATCTTTCCCTGTTTTTTCCCGCTCCATCCACCTCCTCTCTAAGTTCTCACCAGTCACATCTGCTTTTGTTAATGACCTGTTTTGTAAGATGAGGGCCAACTACTTATGTACTGGACCCCATCCCCAGCACACTATTTAAATCCTGCCTTCAAGCCATAATCCAGACTAATTCAACAATAATAAACTCATCTCTTGACACTGGCTTTGTGCCGCTCACTTTTAAAATTGCTTCTGTAACCCCAATGTTAAAAAAGTCTGGTCTTGATGCTGACAATCTTTAACAATTCGGGCCTATTTCCCACGTACCTTTTCTGTCAAAGTTCTTGAGCGTGTTTGTAGCTTCCCAACTCACCATACTACTTAACTTCTAATAATCTGATTGGAACCCTTTCAGTCTGGTTTCAGGGTGCGGCACAGCTGTGAAACTGCTCTGTTAAGGATAACCAATGATTTGTCTTATGGCAGCAGACTCTGGACAAACCAGCATATAAATTCTGTTAGAACCTCAGTGCAGCATTTGACACTGTCAGACATGACATTCTACTGTCCAGAATAGAGAACATGCTGGGTATCTCTGGCGCTGCCCTCCAGTGGTTCAAGTCCTATCTGACTGATAGGCCAAGAGTTTGTTAGTCTTGGCAACAGCAGCTCCAGCACAGCGCCAGTCATACAAGGAGTTCCTCAGGGCACGGTCCTTGGTCCGCTTCTCTTCTCTTCTGTATTTATTTACTTCCCCTTGCCATATTATTCGTAGCTATGGACTGGATTACATCATTTTTATGCAGACGATACTCAACTCTATTTCAATGTTAACAATGGAACTTCATCAGAGTTTTTCTCAGCTCACAACTTGCCTCAATGAAATTAAAACCTTGGATGGAGCAGAAATCTTTAAAATTAAATTGCAACAAAACTGAACTTCTGCAAATTGGGACTAAAGTGCAACTTAATAAAATGAGCTCCTTCCCAGTCCAATCTTGCGGTGATCTCATCAGACCTGCCTCTACTGCAAAGAATCTTGGCGTCATTTTTGATTCCTCCCTTTCTTATTCCGGCCACATAAATCACATTAAGAAACGAGTTCTTACTTTCACCTCTGTAACATATCACGGTGTTTGCTCATTCCTCTCCTTTTCTAATGCTGAGAAACTCGTCCATGGCTTTTAATCACATCCTGCATCGATTATTGTAACGCGCTGCTGGCAGGTGCCCCTTTTAATCTTATATCACACCTCCAGCTTATTCAAAACTCGCCTGCAAGTGTCCTTACACGACCAGCAGCAGCTAGCACATAACACCCATCCTTCTTCGCCTTCACTGGCTCCCTGTGTCTTACAGAATGAATATAAAATCCTAGCTAATAACCTACAAAGCCTTAATGACCTTAGCGCCAAACTACATCAGTGACCTTCTCCATCACTATGTGCCTGTCCGCCCACTAAGGTCCTCTGATTCCTGGAAATCATATTGTGCCCCACACTAATCTACACTCCATGGGTGACAGGGAGAACAGCTGTATAGCGCCCAGACTCTGGAATGACCTACCGAAATTAATTAGATCAGCTGACTTCCATGAATTCTTTTAAAAAACAACTCAAAACTCATCTGTTCAGGAAGGCTTTTAGCTTTACCTGACTTTATTACCCTTCTCTCAGTTTACCTCTATGTCAAGAAGCTCAAGTAACCTGTGTGTGTGTGTTAGACCATTGATTAGTGTTTGTCTGTTAGGCTTTTTTTTCCCTGAATTTACTATTTTACTCTTCTTTATTTATTTATCTGGTTTAGGTTACAATGCTATAATACTGTAACCCTGCCATTCTTTCTTAATCTCTGTGAAGTGCCTGTGAGCAAAAAAAAATAAAATGTATTATTATTAATTATTATTATTATTATTATTATTATCATGTTGTAGATTTTTTATTTTCTGGGCACATAATTCGCTTGTTTTTTGATCTGGAACAGAGTTGTACCTTTTGTGGTCTTTCCTTGCTCTCTCTTTATTTGAGAAACATTTTATTACCACAGATACTTCTGCATAATTTTCTTTCCTGCCATTCTGTACTTCTGCCTAATTGCCTGGGCCTACAGATTTAAAGAGGGAGGGGGATTATTGAATTACAATAGCGCTCCTGACCGTGAGTGGTAAGAGTAAGCATACAGAGAGCTATAGATGTGATTCTATTAAGGCCTACAAAAATAAAGATCTAAAAGGGAAAATAGGGTCAACCTAGGGCCCACCTTGTAGCTTTGGCTTTATTGCTTGGGGGGTCAGTTGTCTTTGCTGGAAAACAAATCTTCTCCCAAGGTGCAGGTTTCGTTACAGACTGCATCAGTTTTTCCTTCAAGATTTTCCTGTATTTTGTTCCATTCATTTTATTCTCTACCCTCATAAGCCTTACAGGGCCTGCTGCACAGAAGTATTCCCACAGCATGATGCCGCCTCTATCATGCTTCACAGTGGGGATGATGAGTTTTTGATAATTTGAAATGCTTTGGCTTAACGTCAAACGTGGTGTTTAGTCTGATGCCCCAAAATGCTTGACTTTCATCTCATTAGACCATAGAACCTTCTTCCAGCAGAATTTACATTCTTCTCCCATGTGCCTTCTGGAAACTCTAGCTGAGATGTCAAATACATTTCTTTTCTCTTTGCCACTCCACTATAAACTGGTGAAGTACCTGGGCACTGTAGCTGTAGCTTGCAATTCCTTCAGAGAAATCACAAGTCTCTTGGTGGCTTCTCTCACCATTCGTCTTCTTGTGCAATAATTCAGTTTTTGTGGATGCTCACTTTAGGCAGATTTAGATAGATAGATAGATAGATAGACTGCTGTTCCATACTTTTTCTATCTCTTAATGAGTGATTTGGCTACAGTCAAAGGGATATTCAGTGACTCGGATATTTTCTTGTATTCTTCCCCAGACTTAGGCTTTTCAATCCCCTTTTCATGGAGTTGCTTGGAGTGTTCTTTTGTCTTTATTGGTTAGGCCACAATACAGGCACAGCACAAGTTAGATCTTCCACATACCAGGTGCATTCATTTTACAATCAATGGAAACCCCTGGACCACTGATAGGTGATCACCATTTAACTAATTACGTGACTAATTCATAACTAAATAATAACTAATTATTTGCACTTATATAATTATATAGAACTCTTCTGGGTCAATGCATCGTTTCTTAGTTCTACACTCCATTTTTATGCAAATTATTAATTATTATTGCCTGTGCTTGGGAAAGCAGATCATAACCTGGTTCTTCTTCAGTCTCACTACAAACCAAGAGTGAGGGTCCTACCTACAACCACACGCTCATTCAGGAAGTGGTCCCCTGAGGCAGAGCAGGCACTGAGAGACTGCTTTGGAACTACAGACTGGATATCCTGCAGGGATCACATAGTGAGAACATTGAGGAGGTTGTTGACTGCACTACTGACTACATCAACCTCTGTATGGACATTGTAGTTCCAGTAAGAACAGTACGCTGCTATGCTAACAACAAGCCATGGATTACAAGTGAGATCAAGGGCCTTTTGAACCAGAAGAAAAGGGCTTTTAAAGGCGGTGATCAGCATGAGTTCAAGCGCGTGCAGAAGGAACTCCGAGTCCAGCTCAGAGCGGCGAAGGAGCAGTACAGGAGAAAGCTGGAGCAGAAATTGCAGAATAACAGCATGAAGGAAGTGTGGGATGGGATGAAGATCATCACTGGCTGCAGCTCAAAGTGGGGTGCCACCATCGAGAGACGTGAAGAGAGCAAACCAAATGAACAACTTCTTTAACAGGTTTGACCACCCTAACCCACTTTCACCTCAGAGTACTGCACCCTCCACCCATCCTTCTGCTGATACCAGCATAGGAGAGACATCCCCACCCACAATTACAGCAGCGCAGGTGAGCAGAGAGCTGAGGAGACTTCGTGCCAGCAAAGCAGCGGGTCCAGATGACTGGTGAAGGTCTGTGCGCTGGAGCTGGGGAGTCCTCTACAGCGCATCTTCAATCTGAGCCTGGAACAGGGGAGAGTCCCGAGGCTTTGGAAAACATCTTGTATCACCCCAGTCCCAAAGGTATCACGTCCTAGTGAGCTGAACGACTTCCGGCCTGTTGCTCTGATGTCACATGTGATGAAGACCATGGAGAGGCTGCTGCTTCACCACCTGAGGCCACAGGTCCAACACGCCCTCGACCCCCTGCAGTTCGCATACCAGGAGAAGGTGGGAGCGGAGGATGCCATCATCTGTATGCTACACCGATCCCTCTCCCACTTGGACAGAGGCAGTGGTACTGTAAGAATTATGTTTCTGGACTTCTCTAGCGCCTTCAACACTATCCAATCTCTGCTTCTTAGGGACAAGCTGATAGAGATGGGGGTAGATTCATACCTAGTGGCATGGATCATGTACTATCTTACAAACAGACCTCAGTATGTGCGTCTTGGGAACTGCAGGTCTGACATTGTGGTCAGCAACACAGGAGCGCCACAGGGGACTGTGCTTTCTCTGGTCCTGTTCAGCCTATATACATCGGACTTCCAATACAATTTGGAGTCCTGCCACGTGCAAAAGTCTGCTGACAACACTGCTATCGTGGGCTGCATCAGGAGTGGGCAGGAGGAGGAGTATAGGAACCTCATCAAGGATTTTGTTAAATGGTGTGACTCAAACCACCTACACCTGAACACCAGCAAAACCAAGGAGCTGGTGGTGGATTTTAGGAGGCCCAGACCCCTCATGGACCCCGTGATCGTCAGAGGTGACTGTGTGCAGAGGGTGCAGACCTATAAATACCTGGGAGTGCAGATAGATGATAAATTGGACTGGACTGCCAACACTGATTCTCTGTGCAAGAGAGGACAGAGCCGGCTATACTTCCTTAGAAGACTGGCATCCTTCAACATCTGCAATAAGATGCTGCAGATGTTCTATCAGACGGTTGTGGCGAGCGCCCTCTTCTACACGGTGGTGTGCTGGGGAGGCAGCATAAAGAAGAGGGAAGCCTCACGCCTGGACAAACTGGTGAGGAAGGCAGGCTCTATTGTTGGCATGGAGCTGGACAGTTTGACATCTGTGGTGGAGTGACGGGCGCTCAGCAGGCTCCTATCAATTATGGAAAATCCACTGCATCCACTAAACAGTATCATCTCCAGACAGAAGAGCAGCTTCAGCGACAGACTGCTGTCACTGTCCTGCTCCACTGACAGACTGAGTAGATCGTTCCTCCCCCAAACTATGCGACTCTTCAGTTCCACCCGGGGGGTAAACGTTAACATTATTCAAGTTATTGTCTGTTTTTACCTGCATTTTTATTACTCTTTAATTTAATATTGTTTTTTGTATCAGTATGTTGATGCTGGAGTATGTGAATTTCCCCTTGGGATTAATAAAGTATCTATCTATCTATCTATCTATCTATCTATCTATCTATCTATCTATCTATCTATCTATCTATCTATCTATCTATCTATCTATCTATCTATCTATCTATCTATCTATCTATCTATCTATCTATCTAATTATGGCTTAATAATAATTAGCTGCACAAGTGACAATTTAGGTGTGTCATATTAAAGAGCTGAATACTTATCTGATCAACTGTTTTGGGTTTTATATTTGTCATTAATTGACACCACTTTGCAGAGACTGGTTTTCACTTTGACACTAAAGAGTCTTCTTCTGTTGATCAGTGTCAAAAAAGTCAAATTAAATCCGCTGTGATTTAATGATGTATAACAGTGAAATGTGGAAATTTCCAAGGGGTGCATGTTTCGCACAGACTGTAAGGAACTGAACTTATTGTAATGGTGTCAAAGTTTTGTAATCACAATTTTATACAGAGAAGGTCAAAGTAGACAGGTCATATTTTTCTGTAATAATTTATGCACGACTAGACAAATGTTAGCCAAATGTATTTATGCAGTTCAAGGGTAACATGGAATCCACAAGTTGGGTTCTAGGAAGAGGAGAAAAAGTCCCTGCCAGGTTAAGAAAGCAAGCTCATGCCAGGGAAGGCTTGTGAATGTAATACCACCAGAAGGAAGTAATTCAAAAGGTTGTAGTCCATGCTACAGAGGGGAGTAATGAACATAGAGAAAGGCCGGTCATATCTCAGTATCCATCCCAAAAGAACAGACATTTAATATTCTCTGACTCCAGTGAAAGTCTTCTCCTACCATCTTGTAAAACATTGCTTTACTAAATGACAATCATGACCATGTTTGCCTGGATGTGCCTTGAGAAAGCATTTTTTCACACATCTGAAGCAATGTTATACTCCAAGGTCACATGTGTCCCTACCCATGAGGGTTTTACCTGGGTGCACTGCACATATAGAACTCCTCTGGATCAATGCATCGTTTCTTAGTTCTACACTCCATTTTTATGCAAATCAGCCCACTCTTATGAGGTCCAACCTTTTTGTCAGTGTCTATATGCTGCATCATGTTCAAATAAGGCATCATCACTCAGCACATTCTGAATTCATTTTTTTTTCTTTTGTGCACCTTTTAGATGGGATGGGAAATCTAAAGGCCTACTAGCTGCACTAATGATGCTTTTACTCACCTCTCTTTCATTTCTTTCTTCGTGTGAGATGAAGCCATCAACCCTGAAAGGAAATGTGTGCAGCATCAGATATAAATCATTCCGGGCACGTTCAGATGTTACGTTGAGATTTTTTGCTTGATGAATTTTATATTTTCAATATCGTTTACTAACAATATTTTTAAAAGTCCTCACATTATGTTCTCAATGATGCAAATCTGTTCAGTTTTCTCTTAAATGATGCTGGATATGTTTAACCACACTCTTCTTCATTGGTGTTAATATTCAGTGGCAGGTCAACAGTAACACTACTAAAAGACATAATGGAAAACCTCATCTGGGAGAACAAAGTAAAACAGCACAACGTGCCAAAAATGAAAAAAGGCTGATGTTTTTTACTCAAAACTGGAAATAAAAGTGACAAGCTATAAAGTTTGAAGTGGTGCTCATGTAGAAAAAAAGACAAACAAGGTCATATGAATCAAACAGTTTTTATTTTTAAAGAGCATCATTAACAGCATGCAATATTGCTGGGATAGCATAGCTCTTAATTGAAATCTAAAATATTTAGATAATAAAAGGTTATTTAGGTAAATGAGTGTGTTTCTCATTTGTTGCCTAGTACTGCATATGAAGCCAGATGTGGAAAGGAGTCCAGCACCAAAGTGTCTCCATATTAAGATAATTCTAGTTTTTCAGACCCTTTATTTTTATGAAACTTAAACCTACGGATGCCAGCCAGCTGATATACAACTGATATAGTAGCACTTTTAATGGAGGTCAAGCGCTGTTAAGTATTAATAGATAAAGGTGAGGTCTTGACAGTGGTAAGCCACAGGGTCTACAAGACACATTTAAAGAGGGAGCAGAAGAGTGCAAGTGGTGAAGTGGTCCTCTTCACGATTTTTCCTCTACTATGCTCCAGTTCAAGTAAAATTAACATAAGAAATCTGATCATCTGGCTCACAAGTGAGGCAAAGGGTTTATGGGACATCAGAGTGGCCTTTTGGAACAGATCCTTTAGGATGTGTTATAATTAAAAGAGGAGCAGTCAGATCTTGGGAATGCATGAGCAGGCTAGTTGAGAAATCTAGTGGTACAGTTGCATATTGCATATTGATTATTGCAGCTATCTCACTGCTACAGGACTCTGGGTTCAAAACTAAGAGTGTAGAGTTTGCAAGTTTCATATTAAATTATTGGCCAGCCAGAATGAGTGAATGTGGTCATGAATGAATGTAATAGGCTGGCTTCCTATCCAGGGTTGGTTCATGCATTGAGTCCAGTGCTGCATCAATGACTTTAAGCTAGATTAAAAATGGTTAAAACAGATGAATAGAGGAATGTTACGGAATGTTTAAACTTGATAATGAAGAATGGACTGCTTAGGACAGTCCAGGTTTACCAAAGACATCAAATAACATGTTCTAACCTTTTTTGAAGTTCTGGTAACCAAAAGAGCAATACATATCTAAGCAGCACTGGAAGAATGAGGGGAAATAACCCTGGCATGGTACACTCCTTTGCAGGACATACTTACAAACATGTCTATGCTAACACTCACTCAAACTGGGCCAATGAAGTTATGGGAGGTACATCCACACAAAAACACATAGGCAGTACCAAGTGGTCTGCAGAGGTGAGGCAGAGAGGCCCCAAATCCTGATCTATGAATGAAAATATATGGGAATTAATTACAGTCAAGGATTAAGCAAGTATAAGACAAAAGTCTGTGTGTACAAGTATAGCCCACATAGCCAAAACTCACAGAGTTCAGCATGTACCTCATCTGTCCCTCCACAGACAAACTGCGTATCCAGTATTTTTGGAATATGGAAGTTTTGTCCAGTATTCTTTCAAAATTTGGCAAGAATTCATTAATGGAAGTTGAGCGTGTGGTAAAACGTTTTATTTTATATGATGTTTTATTCTATATGAAAAAGCCAACTGTTAAGGTAATGGTGATGTTAAGCATCTCATCAATCCCCAGGTGGTGGTCTGCAAACATTCTACTAATCTCTTTTGAGCTCTTCTGCTACCCCTAAAGAAGTTAGAATACCCCTTTAAAAAGGTCCATCAAGTGGAGAATATATTTGGGCTACTTACTGTATATAGTCCATCACCATATAGATATCCTACTTGGGAAAGGTCCCAGCATATTTACTGCCACTCTTTACCTCACTAAGAGTTCCCTAGGTTTAGACGAGGATGTCTTTCTGTGCAAACTATATACTGACATGTATTCATATATATCAGCAGAAAGGACTCCTTCGTCGATTTGGCCATTCCAAAAACATATAATCTGTTTATGCACCACATAGAGTACATCTCCTAATGGAGCTCCCTGTGGATGTACAAACCATCACAAAGTGAAAAAGTGACTTAATGACCCATAAATAGGATTTTGGAACTTTCTAAAACAGACATGCTAACCTAATCTATTGACCTGCAATCATTTATGGGTTCACTGCAAGGCAGGTGTATGAAGCCTTTTATATAAGGTGGCACAGCCTCATGTAATTCTCACAAAATGACCAGAGACAAATCTGCTATCTCAGGGTTTTGCCTTCTCGTCACTCAACTATCAGTTTTGTCTAGACAATCTGTCTACATACAACATGGGCAAGGCATACCTCCTGTTACACTGTCTCCAGTTGGTAAGTTAACCACGTCATCCTCAATAGAGTATTTGAAAATTCACTACCTGAGATTCCACAAGAAGGTTCAGTTTGTCCAACCCATCCAGAATTTAGACATTAATAACTAACTACAGAACTACAGCAGAACATCAACAAAACTGAACTGCTTCTGGGTTACATGGGAGCTCAGCCCAAGGTGTTTTACCCTTTTCCTTTAGTCTTGTGTTCTGTCAATTTAACAGACAGTTATATCTGGCTCTAATCTGAATCTCCAATTCTAGATCGCATTTGCACATGACTAAATGTAGCAGCCAAGTGACCTTTGGCATGGACTTCATATGAATTACCTGGAATTATTTTTTTTTTTCAGAAAAACCCCTGTCTTTCCATAATTCTGGACTGGATGGCCCCATGGCATTGCTTTGTGTGATTTAAAGAAGAACACTAAGCACAGAAGTAGAAGAGATACAGAGGGTGTCAGTGAGGAGTAAGTAGGGTGGAGACAGTGACCAGCTGAGAGGAAGCTATGTGATAGAGGAAGAATAAAGAAGAGCCAGAAGCTTGAAAGGAGAATCTGCATGCTGGAATGACAGCAAGGATTCAGCCAGGTAATTCCAATGTGCGAATGGGAGTGTGCCAAGGTAAGGAGAGCTCCAAATGACCTCGGTGGATGTTTCTTGTACTCAAGACATTCCATATGGCCCTAACAACTGGAAAATGTATTTGTTACACAGTAAACATGCCTATTAATTCAAGAGTTAAATTAATAACCTGGTGTGTGTTGGTTTTTTATTTTGCTGCTCATTACAATAGTATACCATCTTCTAGTAGCACTGCCAGTGCTCACTTAGGTTTCTTGTAACACTTTAAAGCTGGGTCTTTAGGGGCTTTCAATAGTGGAGCCCTCGCAAGGACTTGTTACATAGCAGTAAACAACAAATGCCCAAACACCCCCAACAAGATTGTGTCATACAAAGAGTGAGATCAGTTTAAGTTCAGTGTGGCCAACCACTGAATCATTACTTACTGTTAAAAAAAAATAAAGTGGGGCAGCAACCTCGTTGGCTGCGGTTTACTCCTGCATAAACAGCAGCCTAGTCTGCAACCTGTGGATGTGTTCATTGAGCTTGCTGCCGCAAAGCTGGAATTAGGCATCTGCCAGCAAAATTCAGTAATGACATTATGAAGAGAACAAATAAACACCAAATGTAAGCCAGAAGCAGAAGCCCAAGCCACAATGACACATTAAAAATGGTCTGGTAAAGAATTGGCAGCAACAATACACAGAAGTCTTGAAATCTTAACTTATGACAAGATCCTATTTAATCAAATGCCAAACATTAACAAAAAGGCTGGCACCAGTTGAGACATGCACAATGGCTGCCAAGGAAATAAATGGCAAGGGAACCAATTACATGACCATAATAAAAGAAAAATCATAACTATCAGAATCTGTTAATGAATAAAGAATTGAGATACCTACTGAATGCCACAAGCAGCTCTTGTTTTAAAGTTCTGTCATTGGTGGTTTTAAAGGTCTAATAAAATATTTGTTGAAGTTTTGTTACATGGCAATGAAGCACACGCATTTCGCATGCCAAAGAGCTCTGTCACTCCTTCCTTGAGTCTCAGGCGGATTATTAGATTAGCCTCCTTTTTGTGCTCCTCATGCAAGTAGCATAAACAGATCTCAAACATAATTCTGTCCAACATACATCATCTTTAAAATTCCAACACTCCTGTGTACCTGTCCTTGCTGCCTACTGACTAGATGTTTGCCTGCCTATGGAAAAGTCAACTCTGATAAAGGTGCATTGGAATCATTGGGTCGAAGGGTCCTTTCATCAGAATGGCCAGCCCAGCACTGACTCAGCTGTGGAATGGCCAGTAGGGGGGAGGCAGCTTGTTGGCCGAGGTCTCCAGGACTCTGAACAAATCTGTATCCTCATATGTGATAATTCTGTATATAGGGAGTAATATCATCTATTCTTGCATTTTGCTTTGTACTTCTACTATTACTATTGTACTATAGTATTGTATTCCTGAAGTGGCAATGACAGATTGGCCATCTAGCTCTATGAAGAGGGTTACTTGTGTTTTGTTTCCTGTATTGTATTTACCCCATTTTTTGACACCTATTGCATACCCAACATACGTGGAAAGGTGTCTCTCTCTGAATTGCCTTTTCCAATATTTCTTCCATTTTTTTTTCTCTTTTTATAATTTTGGTCTTGTTTTTGGGGAATAATGCCTTCTTAGGCAGTCAAGACTGGGAGGCAGTAAAAAGCAGGGCCTGTTAAAGCCCACTGAGGCACTCCATGT
Source organism: Erpetoichthys calabaricus (assembly GCF_900747795.2). Classification (NCBI taxonomy): domain Eukaryota; kingdom Metazoa; phylum Chordata; class Cladistia; order Polypteriformes; family Polypteridae; genus Erpetoichthys; species Erpetoichthys calabaricus. Next base: position 172,700,041 of record NC_041396.2, on the reverse strand, counting down.
GTGTTTTTTGGCTATACAAGAGATAAATTGTTGTTGTTATTGAACATATGAGATGTTCTGGACCCTGAGCTGCTCAATGCCTTGAGACTCATGGTACAATGAATCACTCATTTACGTTTGTGCTTCTAATTAGTGGGGATCTTACTTTAGGTCTGTTCGTATGGATCTACTGATCACAGTCATCAAATCTTGCACTGAGTCCAGAACTTTAGAAATTCCTTATTCTTTACATTGTTGCTGGCTTTCCCATTTCTTTCTTGAAATCATCTTCTGCTTCTATTCTGTTTATCATTTTTATATCTGGATGGATGCAAGCATATTTATAGATTCTGGCACAGTGTGCGGGGAAGATTGGTCTTCGATTGAATGTATGATGTTGTTTACCATAATTCTCATTCTGAATAAAGTCATATAAAATACAAAAAATTGCTTGAATGATTGATCTCAGCCTAGTTGCTGTAGGTTGCACATTCTCCTGTGATAAAAAGAGAAGGATTCAGAAAAAGAGTTTGGAAACCCCATTTAATGGAAGGCGATTTACTACAAAATAACAAGAACAAAAAAAAAAGAAAGCAGTCTTTCAGAACTGAGGCTACTGGCTGGAAAACATCTGTGTTCTTCCAAACCTAGTTCCAAAGTGAATGACAATTTGTAATTATTCAAGCACATTTATGTTAGGTAGAATTCCCACTGGAGGATGGGTGGTCTTTTGGACTTGGAAACCCTGCAGATTTAATTTTCTCTCCAGCTTAACTGGATTTTCTTTTGTTTTTTCTGTCTTCCTGGCCATCTGACCCTATGACAGGACTCATCTTTAGATACTTACAATATGATATCGTATATAAGGATGCTACTCTGCTACTAATTTAAATATCTATTGTAAATGCCACACGGGCTGGATGGGCATCCCAGCCAGAAGAGGGGAGGAGAAGGGGATCAGACCTGGAAGAGAGGATGGACAGCCCAACGGATGTGGAAGATGACGCTGGGGACTTTTCACTCCCTCAGCACTCTAGATGGCAATGGCCCCGGATATTGGTGCCCAGTAGGGAGACAGCGGGGCATGCCAGGAGATGCAGTCTGGCAGAGCAGCCCTGCTGGGCACTGCAGGGAGACATGCTCCCTGTTGTATGGGACTTCCACATGACCTGGAAGTACTTCCAAAGGGCAGCAGCCCTGGCACCGGAAGTACTCCTGGGTCTTTAATAAAAGGGACCGCACTCCCTTATCCAGGCAAGTCGGAGCTGGAAGGACAGAGAGCAACACTCAAGTGGTGAGAGGTGAATTGTGGAGAGAGAAAAACCTGTGCTTCTATTACATTGGAGGTATTGTGGTGAATAAAAACCATCCTTTATTTGAAACCAGGACTCTTGGTGTGTTCGTGTTAGGGTTTGGGGCTCGCTGACACCCCATTTCCTATCATGCTATGTTTTATAGGACTGTATAGATTTATTTTTCCCCTTGTTACTTGTAATATTATTATGTAATCTTATTTGTTTTTTCTTTTCTTGCAACTTTGACATCTTATAAAGCACATTGTGCTATATTCTTTGTATGAAAATGTGCTCTATAATTAAATGTTGTCCATCTCCATTATACAGTAGAAGGACCAGAAGGGCAGGGACTTCCAGGAGTGAGGCAGAAGTGATGTCAGTGGTCCTTCAAGATGTCCTTCTATATTCTAGAGGCAAAGAGGTAACAGAAGTTAAAGATGGTCTTGCATCCTTCCCCATGGCTTCTACCTGTTCAGAACCTGCAAGGTGCTCCCTGGGCTCACATGTCTGAAATTCTCCAAGTCGTTTTTCCCATATTCACGAGAAGACTGTATTAGGATAGGTGAATTGAACTGACACTCTGCCTTGCACTTGTTACAGTTGTGTTGCAGTTGTGATAGGCTGTGGCCTCTGTAATATCAAACACTTAACATAATGTGTGGATGGATGATTCATTGGTTGAACCACACACACACATGCACACACACACACACACACACACACACACACACACACACATATCCATCTACCAATACTCATAAACATATTGCTTCTGGCCATTGTTACGTGTATTTTGTTAACGAAGACTTCAAATGCAGCACAGCTGAAAAGTGCTTGGTTTTTAAACCTGTTTAACATTACTTCTCCACATGCATGCAATCGGCTGCTCCCCGGCGTCCATGAAAGCCATATCACAATTAAAGGCACCATGATCTCTGCTGGCAGAAAGGCCCTTTTCCCCAGAGAGGCTATTAGTGGCGCTATCTATCCTCACAGAGTGATTACTAATGCCGCCCCTCCACTGCTCTTAGGTCTGTGTAGGTCAGAATCATGATTGAAAGAATGCCATTGCTGTCTTGCTGCCTCAAAGAGTATTCACACTCATCTTGTCTCATTCTGCTCTCTTTTATCATGCTGCAACTGAACACCCTCGATCAAATGCACGTAACAACATATCCGGAGACCAGAACCAATGCCATTTATCGTCATCCTCTGACCAGTAACCATAAATTCCTGATGATACATGCTTTCTGTATTACGGTGGGAGTAGAACATTCTCTGACCACTGCATTATTTTCTTGGTCACTTTGACCACCTTTCAAAACGTAGTGGCAACAGTCCAGCATGTACAGAATTGTGCTGTACATTGTCGTTGTATTTAGAAGTCAAATATGGTGTCCCACAGGGTGCAGTACTCCGGCTTTTGCTTCACATGATTACCACAAAATATCAGTAGAAAAAGTAACATTTACTTTCAGTCGTATGCAGATGAAACTCTGCTATATCTTTCTGACTGACCAAACAATGTTTCTCCTACAGTGTGTGACTTCCAAGTGCGTACCAACTCCCCAAACCCAACAGAGACAGACTTCCTGTCCAGCAGCACACACTGCTTTTATTTTGCTGTGGGAAACTCTTCCCAATAGTTTCATCACCTGCACAACATAGATACTAGCAAAATAATTACAACAGTACACAGCAAAGCCTTTTCCTTTCTTCTCTTCTGTGTCTTTCTCTCTCTCTTTCTCTCTCTCCTTCCACCTACACTCCATCTCCAGCTAGCTTTGTTCCTCTTCCTCCCGGCTCTGGCTTCTGGAACAATGGCAGCGGGTTTCTTTTATCAAGCACCCAAGAGTACTTCTGGTGGCACATTAGCATGGTCCAGAAGCACTTTAGGGTGAGGCAGAAGCCTGACAAAATAAGATTCTATGAGTTCCCCCAGGGGGTGCTGCAGGGACTGTGTAGCCCAACAGGGCTGTGCCAAACTCCAACTCCCATGAAACCCTGTGGGAATCTGATGCACCACTGCAACCCAGCGGGCCTGCCATCTAGTGTTTTTGGGGAGATAATGCCCTCTGCCCATTTTCTCCCCTGGTCCTTCCATTATTGAGCCATCCTGGCCATGTAAGGGCCCTGGCCATTCACCACAAGTGTCCTTAACTAACTGTGTCAGCCTCCACAACTTTAACATTCTTTATACAATACAGGTGTTCTATATGTCTAAGTGAAGGCCAGAATATATGCATCTGTAGTCAATTGCATAGTGTACAAACATTTTGACAAAGTAAATTGTAATGTCTGTACCAAAAAACTATAATTTACATAATACTAATACATAATACAATCAGAATGGTTTATAGCCTCCATTCTCCTGTAATAACCTAATGAATAGCAGAAATGAAAAATATGTCTGAGCAAAAGGAAAAATGCACATTCTACTTCAATGAAAAAGGAACAGTTTATTTTAGTATTTTTTTTTAGTTTATAAGTGCATCTTTCAAAGGAGCATAGTGAAAGTATGCAAACAGTTTTGAAAAACAGAATTATTTACTTAGTTTCCTCACTAAAAGTAGACCTAAACAAATAAATTAACTGTTCGGGCAGTTTATCTGTTTGAACTTAGCAGCCTTGAGACAGCAAGCAGATGACTCACACAGTAGAACCGGCCTTTTTGTTTTTCCCCGAGTTATAAAGAGCTGCTAAGGCAAGCATAAAACACAGGGGGTTTGTCTAGGTATATGTAACTAAAAAACTATTAAAGATATATTTTTTATTTCAGATATATGGAAAAGTAAAGCATGCTTGCTTTTTAAGGATGTATAACATGAAAAGTTGTTTGACATGCACAAAGAATTTTTCCCATTCCCATTAAAATTCTGCTAGTGCCATTGGAATACCACACAGGCATTAGTGATTGCTTGTATGGGGTACTGTCTCTGTGATGATGAAGGGGGTAACAATGAATGCTTATACTGTGATACTACCGTGTTCAGACTGGGAATAGCATGAGCCAGCTGTATTCCATTCCAAGTTTGTATCAGTTTTGGGGGCATTTTCTGTAACCCAAAAGAATGAGAAAGTGAGAGCATTGGTCTCGTTAGGCTCTTAGAAGGCACTGTTGCTGCATTCAGTTGATAAGTAAAGAAGCCTGCTATTGGGATGATCCTGGGGCAGTGCTAATAAGAGGACTTCAATTCCCAGCTGTTAGTGAGTGTGTAGGGGCTGATGGGAGCTTGATGCACACTTCAAAAGAAATTGGTTTCAGACTTTAACAGGAAACAAAACGGACAAAGCGATGCTGGTGCTGTCTTTGACAGATAGATAGATAGATAGATAGATAGATAGATAGATAGATAGATAGATAGATAGATAGATAGATAGATAGATAGATAGATAGATAGTGTGATGGACGGCCAGCGGTTCAGTCCAGCTGGGATGTCCCTGAAAGAAAAGAATGGAAGAAGGCAGCCATTTCAGGACACTGCCTCCCCCAGAACGCTAAGTGGCAGCTCCCCTGGACGGCAACGGTTCCCTGGATTCCCTCAGGGCATCCTGGGACATGGAGTTTATTTCCTCAGCCCTGTTGGGTGCTGTGGGTGCCACCAGGGGGAGCTCACAAAGAACCTGGGGACTCCTACTGTTACTACAACCCGGAAGTACTTCGGAGTCACGAGGACGGAAGCCCGCAGTACTTCCGGGCTACTTGAGGATGGATGATGTGGCATTTGACCCGGGAGGAACACTTCCGGGTCATGATCTATTTAAAGGACTGCTGAAGACCCAGCAAAGAGAGCCGGAGTTGGGTGGTAGAGTGACGAAGCTGCTGGGAGGAGTGAAGGATTATTGTGATTATTGATTATTGTTTATTGTATAATTATTGGAGAATTGTGGCGAGTGTGGTGCTTTGTGCACTGTATCTGAAGAAAAATATTAAAATTCTTCTTGGTGCTTTTTACAAGTGTGTCTTGGACGTCTGTCTGGTGGGTTTCACGGGGCAACAGCGACCCCTAGCGTCCACAATAGATAGATAGATAGATCCATCCTTTATTGATCCCAAGGGAAATTTATGTTTGTATATATCACAAAAAAAGGCTTTTCCGTGTAATTCTGGCTTGGGTTTTTGTTTGCAAACTGCATATTCGTGTATAAAGCAATTTGTATGCCTAAGATATTCTAATTGATAACATTCGCCTTGTCTAATTTATTGTATATTCAGCAGTACATGAATAAGATTTCAGTGTTTAGCTAAATAATTCCTCAGATTACAATGGAGTAGTTCACACACCATGAGCCTATTAATAAACACGCACAAAGTGACCTGACCATACCCTGATAGAAATAACAATATGTAGCGCTTTAATAAAATTATGTAATTAAAAACACTGGAGTCTCAAAATGTTTTATTATTATAGTGTTAACACTGCAGCAGTTTTCCTGTGAATTGCAACAAATTTGCCAGGCACAGCATGGTTTCTGAAAAAAGGTTTACTAGAAAAGATTGTAACTGCAGCAGTAAGACAGCAAGGTATAAAACCAATGCCATTGTTTGTGTTGACTGTCCACTATCCCTTGTGGTGGGGGGCTATAAACTTTGTGAAATGCCAGTGCCTCTTGAGGTGACCTTATGGTCTTTCTAGAATAATTTTTGATAACTGCCCTTCCAGTCTACTCCCAAAAAAGAAAGAATGCAGACGTTAAGTCTTCTAGAGTTCTTTAGCCCCTTTACAATGGTTACCCCTGTATATTTATCACATGGTGGGGGGGAATGTAACTGTGGCATGCAGTATTTTTAATATTGTTTAAAGAGAAGCAGAAAATTATTTTTCAAAGAGAAGTTTATCTGACTATTTATTGGCCTCTCTTGCAAGCTGGAATCAGGACACTGATTCTGTAATTAATCACCATAATTAAACTGAGGGAAGAGTCTCAACCCAGAGATCTGCATGTTTACCAATGCCAGTGATTAAAGTCAGCAAGGTGTTGCAGGCCTCACTGCTCCAAAGGTCTGAGTTCAAGTCACAACCCAGTCACTGTCTGATTTGAACTTGCAAGTTCTCCTTGTGTCAAGAGATGATCCTTTTTTTCCCCCTTCACATCCAAACAAAAAAAACAATCTAGTTTTGGCTAACTGAAAACCCTAATGATTATTTAGTGCCCAGCACCCATGACAGGAGCCTTGACATACTCAAATTAATTTAAGTTCAGGAGATGGATGGATCATTTACAATGTCAACTCTAATTGCTAATGTATCATCATTGAGGTTAGGCCAATTTGACTGTGTAGGTTAAACAACATAGCAGCAGTTTGCAGCCAGGGGTCATCTACTTCTAGATGTGGATGTGACACAGTAGATGCTGGTTTTCATGGCAATAAGTTTTTTAATGAGCAGCCAGTTGCTATCTTTTCTTGAAATCCTGGCTCCATGAACTCCTCATTTGCTGCTTACTTTCCGCATCCTCCAGAGGAGCTGAAAAGATCCCAGGAGCGCCTGATTCTTTTGTTTTTGAGGGGAAAAAAAAGCAATACGAGTCATCTTCCCAAAGCTTTGTTGCTAAATTTAGAATCTAAATAGTTTCTCAAAAGGGACTCAGTTCTACAGAACAAACATGGCTGTCCCACGCATGAGCGACTGGTGGATTGTCAGTCACACCCATGCTGGTTAACTTCAAATTATCTACAGCTTGATGCCATCTAAAAAGGAGCCTGTCAAAGACACCGGCAGGAAATGTGCTTTCGTTTCGATTGAAATGCACAAATAATGCATGTTTTGGTGTATTTCGTATTTTCCTCAATTAGTAGAAAATAACAACAAAGTCTAATTAAATCAGCCATCCAAATTAGAAAAGAGATTAATAGGGGTTTTTATAAAGAAATTAGCTTTAGTGTAAACTTGCAGCCACAGTAGCCCACCAGGTCTGTGACTGAACACTCAGTACAGGAGTACAAGAATAACCTCAACTGATGTGTCAGTTTGTTCAAATTGTTTCCTTATCTTTCTTATCTGTTAATGAGCATGTCACTGCATTAGATGAGTTATCATGGCTCTCATTCTGTCACCTTAACAAGTCATCAAAATGTTTAATAGACCTACCTTTGGGAGTTTGTACCGCTTAGTCCACAACTTTTTTTCTTCCTTCCTTCCTTTCATATAGAAGCTTTAGGATTGTTCCACTAGTTGCAAATGGGACTAAACTGGCCATTCTAGTATTGGTTACTTTGTTTTGCTGTTTACATCTCATTGGCTAATTGGTAGCTGGATAAAAAAAAAAAAAGCAAGACAATTAGTTTGACCAGCAAGTAAAACGAATAAAAAGGCATAAAGACTGACTCAACTCCTACATAGAAGACTCTGTAATGCAGGCAGAGACATTCTGATATTTCATAGACAAGTAAAACACACACTGTTAGTAATTCCTGTGACTGTAGGCAGAGTTGAAGTAACCACTGAATGAAAGGACTTGCTCTAACAAAATGGCTTCTAATTAAGAATTTGATTATGATGAAACCTGTAGCCATTGTGACCAATCAAGGGACTGAGTAAAGATTTTAGGTAACCAATATAAAATGGTCACATTGGTAACCATTTTAGAGACATTATTCACCTCACACCTGTAATGCCAGAGGTGGAGTGTTGCAGGCCACTTGGGCAGAAGTGAAGGACTAGAAGATGGATAATGTCTTAACTAACACGTAAAGGTCAAATGCCAGAAGGACTAATGAATCTTTCTCCAAAACTAAGCTAGAAGGCAAAAAAAAAACATAGTTAAAATAAACTCCAGGCAGAATTTAACATCCAAAGAGACTTTCAGAACCAACCACACTCCATAATTCTTCTGTAGAGTTAATATTCTTGGAAAAACTGTTGTCCAAAAAGCTGGAATTTATATGGTCATGTTGTTGATGACATGTGACACAACTTCTAGTGTCACGCCCTGTAGCAAAGGGACTTTGCTATATGGCAATGTTTTACCAAAATATTAGCTCCCACAAAAGCTTCATGGTAAATACCAAAAACATTAACATTATTAAAAATGGACTTTACAGAGAAGGAATATATCATGAAAATAACAGCATAATCTAAATCACTGATATTCCAAAACACAGTTTGTGAATAAGAAAAAAAATATTTCAATAGTAAAAAGTGTTTACAATATCTTAAATCATGACAATGCCCATCCAACCTTCTTTACTAGAAACCATCAGAGAAATCAGGGAGTGCTGGGGCTGTGAGTGACATCCACTCTGTGGGTAGGAGATGCATCAGTCCTTCGCTTTAACTAAAATGAGGACCACATGGAGTTGAAGTCTATGCTGGCAGCATCAGGTACAAGCTGGGAGTTAACCCTAAACAGTATGCCAGTCCATCACAGGGCACACTCATGCACATAACTACATTGGCCAATTTTAGGTACAACCTACACATCCACAGAAGGTGTGAAGCAGCAGCCTAAAGCACTGTGTGATAATGGCACAACCTAATGAGCAACATCCTAGGCCAAAAACTGCCATTAGGAGAGGAAACCCTACAATGGCACCGCTTTGGCAGTTCTGATCTTTCTATAAAGGCACAATCAAAACCTTTATTTTGCTAACATTGAGAGAGGCAGAGTATTTTTACAAAGAGCAAGTAAGATAGTCTTCATAATTACCAAAAGGTCTGTACAATCAAAATGGCTAGATGACATTCATAGTCAGGACAAAACACAGTAAAACATCAAACAGGTCAATCACATTATAAAACAAAAGTAAATAAGTTAGAAAATATATGCATGATGTAACATTTAGGTGAATTCAGGGATTTAGTTAAGTCTGATCATTTACTTCATGTATTAAACAAATAGCTGTTGTGGGGTACAGCCTGGACACAGACAGGTAGACATGATGATTTCACCACACACATGTTTATTTACAACTAGCCAACCCGCGGTGTAGCATACGTCACATGATTATGTATTGATGGGTGAACACTTCCTGAAAGACACAGTTGTCCAAATGGGGTGGGTTTGAGGATACGACTGTAAGTGAATGCAAAGATGGAACTCTGGAGAGAGGGCGGGGAAGCGGGCGGGAGAGGTTTCGGGTCCTAACCGTCCAATGACAGGTCGGCACAACCGGTAACGATCCTTCTGCAGGTTCACTTACGTAACCCGTGTTAGGACATTTACATCCTCTAGATAGGCAAGTTCGATCATCTGAAGCCCATTCCGCCCCCACCATTCTAGTCTGCCGATTTCTTAAGTCATCTCTTAGTGATCGTTCAGTACACACTGCCTGCTCATGTGTCCGCCCCCAACTCTTCACCTGAATTGCTTTTGTCTGTGTACAGTCCACATGCACTTGTGAGGCACGTTGACTGTTCATTTTCCACACACCGCCTCAGTCGCATGCACCTGTGACCCACGTTCGGGCCGTTGAGGTTTCCCGTGTTGAGTCCAATTAAGCCAAAGGCTCCACACCTGGTGGTGCCCTTCCGTCAATTCCTTTAACTTTCAGCTTTGCAACCATACACTACAGTTCACATGCACCTGTGAGCCACATTCGGGCCGGGTGAGGTTTCCCGTATTGAGTCAAATTAAGCCACAGGCTCCACACCTGGTGGTGCCCTTCCGTCAATTCCTTTCAGTTTCAGCTTTGCAACCATACTCCCCCCGGAACCCAAAGACTTTGGTTACCCGGTTAGCTGCTCGGCGGGTCATGGGAATAACGCCGCCGGATCGCCAGTCGGCATCGTGTATGGTCGGAACTACAACGGTATGTGATCTTCTTCTAACCTCCGACTTTCATTCTTGATTAATGAACACATTCTTGGCAAAAGCTTTCACTCTCACACCATGGTTGGCAGTATAGTGAATTGTTGGTGGGCGGGGCTCTGTGAGTTGGCGGGTGTGGCTGTCTTGCGTGCGTCTTGCTTGCCATGGACTTAGTGAATTATATATATAGATATTTACAACACAAAAGTGAGCACAACCCAGTGCCAATCACCCCTTAAGTCCTGGCCTTTCCACACTGCCTTTCACTGTCTCTGGTCCGTCTCCACTCCTCTCCTCTGAGCTCTGTCCTCTTCCACCCGACTCCAGCCCTCGAATGGAGGGGGCGGCCCCTTTTGTGCACACCCGGATGGGCTCCAGGTGCTTCCTGACACTCCTCCGTCGACACTCCCCTGTGTGGCGGAAGTGCCGGCTGCTCACCCGGAAGGACTCCGGGTGTCCCAGATCCTCTTCCTCCCAGCCTTCCGGGTGTGGTGGAAGTGCTGAGGTCCAGGGCTCCCAAGGCATTGGGGCACCCCCTGGCGGTGACCACAGGCCCCTACAGGGTTCGGCTTCCAAGCCCTGCACCCGTGGTCCCCAACACAACCAGGGTGGTCGCCCCCTCATGATCTGGAGGAGGCACAAGCCCTCCTCTGGTCCTCCTGGGCATTCCGGCTGGGTACCACCCCCTGCCGCGTGCCACACTGTGTAAGCCCGTGCTGTAAAAAGCCTGGGGTCCTAGAAACTATTGAAATCGTCAGAAAAAAAAATTGAAATGTGGAGATATCAGGTAATTGAAAGGAATTACTCTGGGCATCTCTCTCCTTGGAGGATTTGTATTGCTGACGTGCTAGCATTGCTTGTGCATTAGCTGCGGGAGAAAAAAGTAAAAAGGATACCATTTTGCCAATGTTAGTGACTTTGTCTTTCTTCTGAGGTTTCGTTTTGCTGACGTGCTGGCCTTGCTTGTGTTATTAGCTGCTAAGTGAGTTTTCTGTTTCCTCGGAGCCCTTACCCCAACTCCACCTCTCACTTCCAGGCTGAACAGACACACACACTACCACCTGTATATGTTTATAAATAAGATTTTGTAACGAGACACATTCAAATATAACAGGTAATAGAATGTAATTACATGTATTAATAGAGTAAATGTTTTTTGGTTGCTTTGTAAAACACCATGTATTTAAAAACCAAGCCCCTAAAAGCTTTCATGGAGAGCAGATGTTAATTGTTGGTCATAGAGAGTGTAAGAGCCAATCTTAGAAAGTTAAAGTTTTGAGTTAAACTCATATTAAGGTTTGCTTAATTTGAACAGAATATAATTTCTGCCATAGTCATAGACAATGGTGTAGTCTTTTCCCCCTATAAGTTAGTAAGAGATAGAACCTTCTTGCTATAACTGAGGAACAGTGTGATAATAAGTTCAGTTGTGTTTAGAACAGGTCCCAGTAAGCAGGGACTTGAAAGACCAATTTTCAACTTAGAAATGGGATAAGCATACAGTTTTCTGACTGTTTTGAAATGGTTCAGAAACGTTTTGAAATGGTTCAGAAATGTTAAGCAAATAGTAACGATTTGTGATGTAACAAGATTTAAGCTTTGAACAGAACTTTTCTTAATAAGAATTTTCTCTTTTTTTTTTTGCTATTTTAATTTTCTTTTTTGTGTGAACTCTTTTACTTTGAATTTTAACTAAACTATTAAAAACGAAGGTATTTTGTCTGTGGAATCATTTCTATGCATCAGGCTTTTGTTGAATCCCATTTTTGAGTTAGAGCTGCTGAACTTTGGTAACTTTGGAAAAACGCAGCTACATTTTCGTCAAAAAACTTGAACTTGAACTGGAATCTACCATCTGAGGACAGAGGACGCTTCTGCTCCAGAACTTGTCAACGAAAGAAAAAGAACTGAGTCATTCCGAGGTACTGTGCCCTTACCTTCTATCTCTGCATAATCGTAAATGAAAGCAAGGTCGCCGTATCTGAACTTGAGAAGAATTAAGACTGTGATATTATAAACACATTGTGGATGATCGGTTGTGCTTTGCCTGAGTCAAGGAAGTCTCGCTGTAAGGAAGCAATCTGCTTTGTTGGAACATTCCGATTGTGACGAAGTTGCTGTCAGGAACGGAGCTGTCAGTGACTCGAGCTGTTGTCATGGCAATATCTAAGCATAGCTCAGGTGAAGTCGGGAGTGATTTGAGTATGGACTCAAAGCAAGAGAATGTAATTGGAGATCTTAAAGATCATATAAGTAGAAGGAAAGATCAACTTTCTGAGCTTAAGGCTGAAATAGAAAGCCTTAAGGAAACTTCAGAAAATCATTTACAGTAGAAGTAGCAGAAAGATTTGAAATTTTCCGTGAGAGTCAGATAGAGGAGCTGCATAAAAGGCTACTATCAGAGCTAAGTAAAGAAGGTGCGATTAAGAAACAGAAAACGACATTTGTGGAAAATTCTAAGAAATGGAACGAATTTATTAACGCTACAGCGGTATGGCTGAAAGATACAAATAGCCTGTTAACACATACATCTGACAAACTGCTAGTTAATCATTCGAAGAGATGTAATTGCAAGAATGGGATCACACAAAGTCAAAAGTACGAAAGGCTTCTCCTCAGTTAAAGCGCACTTTGGATATTAAATGTGATTCTTCCACTCAGAAAACCGCTGCAGCATCATCACCTTCTTCGACAGTCACACTTGAACGCATGGAACTCGATAGTATCCTACAAATGCTACATGAACTTAAAGTTAAAGTGGAAAGGCAGGAACAATCCATAACTAGCGCACAAACCGATATTCAAAGCTCCAGAAATGATATACTAGATGTATTAGTGCGAAATCAAAGCTCCAGAAATGATATACTAGATGTATTAGTGTGAAATCAAGCCAAATATCAGAAGAATCAAGTTGAATGTCAGAAACCAATCACCAAAATGGCTAAATCGTTAACCCAACAAAACATAGCTACTACTCCACCACCTCCAGCGCCGTGTGGTGAAGTACCACACAGACAGGTCCCTTTATTTTCAGGTGACCCAATGACTTATGCAAAATTCATCAGAGCCTTCGATCACGCTCTAGGTGATGTACTAGCAGACCCACAAGATAAATTAGATTACTTGACTCAATATACAAGAGGATCAGCTCAAGAAATGATTAATGGTTGTACATGATTGCCACCAGATGAAAGTTATAAAAAGGCTAGAAAGCAGCTTGAAAGTTACTATGGCAACCAAGCGTTTGTAGTAGATGCATACATAAGTAAAGCATTGAAGTGGCCTCAAATAAAACAAAATGATGGGGAGGCCTTGAGAGACTATACAACCTTTCTTGATAACTGTATGGACTCCATGACTAAAACAAGAAATCAAGCAGCATTTAATAGCAATGGAAATATCCATACTATACTCTCAAAGCTCCCATATTCCCTACAAAATAAGTGGCTGGACATAGCTTATGAAATTGAAGAAGAAGAATGGGAGATAGAAATTTGCGATTTAACTATCTTTTTACATAAACAGGCTAAGATATTTATGCATCCTATTTATGGCAGCAAAGAGAAAAAGGAAAAGACCGACAAGGTTAGGTCTCCTCTTAAGTATGGACAGAAATCAGGAGGTATCTACACTACAAGTATATCTGATGCTGCTGAAAAGGGGACTCAAGAAATCTCTGTCAAAAAGACTGTTAATGATACATGTGCATTGTAAAAAGCCTTGTGTATTCTGCAATGACCAGCATGCTCTTGCTGAATGTAGTAAAATCAAAGAACTGCCACATAAAGAAAGAATTGACTTTTTTAAATCTAAAGGTTTATGCTTTCGTTGTCTCAAACAGAGGCACCTTGGTAAGAACTGTAAAAAAAGAATGAAATGTCAGACATGTTCTTTTCAGCACCCAGACATCCTGCACATCAAAAAAGACAGTGTAGCAACATCTAAAGCTACAGCCAAGGTGGCAATACCTACTGAAAAGGAGACAGAGACTGGAACTTGTACCTTTACTGGGGCCGGTGAAGAATGTGCACTGCAAGTAGTTCCTGTTAAGGTAAAATCTAAGAAAAGTGAAAGGTATGTAGAAACATATGCCTTTTTAGACCTCGGCAGTACAGTAACAATTTGCACTGAAAATCTCCAGATACAATTAAGCCTTCAAGGGAGAAGAACACAAGTATTCTTCAAAACTATGAGTAATTATGATTCAAAGATGCTAACCCAATGTTCTGTTTTATTAGATTTACAAGTCTGTGGTCTCAATGATGATGAATATATTAAGTTGCCAAAAGTCTTTACACAGGTCTCCGTTCCAGTGAACAGAGAAAGTATTTCACTACAAGAAGATATCGATAAGTGGGCATATCTTAAAGAGGTACGTCTATCTCATATTGACTCTGAAGTTGATCTTTTAATAGGAATCAACTACCCAGAAATCTTCGAGCAGTCACAAATCATACCTAGCCAAGGAGGTGGACCTCATGCTATGAAGACTGCACTTGGATGGGTGGTTGGTGGACAATACAAAGAGATAGATGACCTCGCAAATCAAAGTGGTAAGCTGTCCAAACATTCAATCAATCGTGTGTCAATAACAGAGATTAAAGATATGTTGCTGCAACAGTATAACACAGATTTTCCAGAGCGCAGCTGTAAAGAAAAAGAGGAGATGTCACAGGAGGACATCAAGTTCATGTGCATAGCCTCAGAATCTGCGAGACTGGTAGGTGGCCACTATTGTTTAAATTTGCCTTTGAAGGATGAAAAACTTAAAATGCAGAATAACCGCTGTATTGCTGAACAGTGTGCTATTGGACTCAAAAGAAAACTGAGCAAAAATTCAGGTTTCCACGAAGACTATAAAGCCTTCATGAAAGACATTATTTCCAAGGGTTACGCTGTCAAGGTACCAAAAGAAAGCCTGAATTGTAATGAAGACAGAGTGTGGTATATCCCACATCATGGTGTGTATCATCCAAAGCAAAATAAGATTCGAGTGGTCTTTGATTGCACTGCCACATACCAGGGGACTTCACTTAATGAACAATTATTAAAAGGCCCTGACCTAACTAACACACTCATTGGCGTCCTTACAAGATTCAGAAAGGAGCCAGTAGCCTTAATGGTAGATATTAAGTCAATGTTCTACCAAGTTAAAGTACCAGATAAAGACACTGATCTTTTACGTTTTTTATGGTGGCCTCAAGGTAATCTAAGTTAAGACCTTGAAGAATTCAAAATGACAGTACATCTTTTTGGTGCTACTTCTTCACCCAGTTGTGCTTCTTATGCTTTGTGTAGAACAGCCGAAGATGCCAGAGATACATTTCCTGAGGAAGCAGTTAACACCGTTCTTAATAACTTCTATATGGATGACTGTTTAAGGTCAGTGACAACAGAAGAGCAAGCAATAAACCTGGGAAAGGACCTCCAAGCTCTATGCCTCAAAGGGGGATTTCATTTGACTAAGTTGGGTGAGTAGCAACAGAGCAGTTTTATTGTCCACACCTGAAGAAGACAGAGCTCATGAACAAAAGGACTTAGATTTGAGCCACAGCCTCCTTCCCACAGAGTGTGCCCTGGGCATCCAGTGGTGCACAGAAACGGACAGTTTCAAATTTCAGATTAAGTTACAAAACAAGCCCACTACAAGGCGTGGTATTCTGTCTGTTGTTAGCTCAGTTTACGATCCACTTGGTTTTCTAGCACCAGCCTTACTGCCAGCAAAGCTTATTCTAATAGACTTATGCAAAGAGAAATTTGGGTGGGATGAAGAAGTAGAAGTCAAACACATTCAGAAATGGAAAAGATGGATGGATGATTTGCAGTTACTTACAGACTATAAAGTGCTTCAAACCTACTGGGTTTGGAACCATAAAGACAGCACAAATGCACCATTTTGCAGATGCTAGTGAAGATGGATATGGCACTGTCACTTACCTTGTCTTAACCAATGAAGAGGGCAAAAAGCATTGTTCATTCCTGATGGGCAAGTCAAAAGTTGCACCATTGAAGCAGGTCATGATTCCAAGATTGGAGCTGACAGCAGCCGTTTTGGCAGTTAAAATGGACAAAAGGTGAATTTCAAATGCCCTTAGAAGAATCTACATTTTGGACTGACAGCACCACAGTGCTAAAATACATTTCAAATGAAAGCACTCGATTCAAGACTTTTGTTGCCAACAGAATCTCCGTGATCAGAGATCATTCACAACCTTCACAATGGAGGTATGTCACATCTGCCCTTAACCCGGCTGATCAAGCATCCAGAGGGCTAAGCATAGAAAACTTTCTCAAAAGCACCACATGGTCACAAAGCCCAAGTTTCTTATTGAAGCCCAAGCGGGAGTGGCCAAAAAGACCAGATCAACTGAACGATTCACTCTTTCAAGATGATCCAGAAGTTAAAACTTGTGCAGTTAACATGACAAGAATAGAAGAGGCAACCGAGCCCATCCACAAACTAATCACCTACTTTTCAGATTGGCATTGTTTCAAGAAAGTAGTGGCTTGGTTCCTCAAGTTTAAAGACATACTGCTGCACTTAAGAAATGAAAGAAAAACATTCCAACTAAAAATCAATCAATCTAAAAGTAATCCAGAAAAACATAAATCACTCATCACAAAGCATATGAAAAGGTATAAACTGACTTTAAAACCAAGTCCAATGTCTCTAGATGAATTAGTTAAAGTTGAAACAGAGCTTATCCGCCTAAGTCAACAGCAAGAATTTCCAGAAGAATTAAAGACTGTTAAAAAGAACAGTCAAATCTACAAACTTGACCCAATAATACAAGATGGAATACTAAGAGTTAGAGGAAGACTCTGCAAAGCTGCAATGCCCGAAGAAGCCAAACATCCTGCAATTCTTCACAAGCATTCACATGTTGCTTCTCGCATATTGCAGCACATTCATAAACAAATCAGACATTGTGGGTGCAACTATGTACTCGCACAGCTACACCAGAAATACTGGATACCTCAAGCAAACTCAGCTATCAGAAAAATAATTTCAAAGTGCACAACGTGCAGAAGATACAATGCAAAAGCAGGTGAGCAAAAAATGGCAGATTTGCCAGAAGATCGCCTAGCACCCAACCAACCACCGTTCACTAATGTTGGACTCGATTATTTTGGCCCCTTCTGGTCAAAAGAGGATGAAGTCTAGTCAAGAGGTATGGAGTAATCTTCACTTGTTTAACTACCAGAGCTGTGCACATAGAGATTGCACATAGCTTAGACACTGATTCTTGTATCCAAGCCATACTCCAATTTACAAGTAGAAGAGGACAAGTTAAAATCATATGCTCAGACAATGGAACAAATTTCGTTGGAGCAGAAAGAGAGCTATGAGAAGCTGCTAAAAACTTGGAACACAAAAAAATCAGCAATGCTGTGATGCATTGAAGAAATCAAATGGATTTTCAATCCACCATCAACCTCTCATCAAGGTGGAGTATGGGAAAGACAAATCAGAAGAATAAGAAAAATCTTAAATTCAACACTAAACCAACAAACACTTAATGATGAAAATCTTCATACAATGATGTGTAAAATGGAATCAATACTCAATAACAGACCCCTTACAAAGACATCAGATGATCCAAATGATTTAGAACCACTCACACCCAATCATTTGCTCTTAATTAAGACACAATCTGAAATGCCACCTGAACTCGTTTCAGAAAATGAACCATACCCAAGAAAATGCTGGAAACAAATTAAATACATGGTTGATTTGTTTTGGAAAAGATGGACTAAAGAGTATTTGCCAATACTTCAAGAATGTCAAAAATGGCTTGCACCAAGAAGAAATTTTGAACCAGTGGACGTTGTTTTAATTGTAGATAAAGCTACACCTCGCAATTCCTGGGTAATGGGTCAAGTCATCAAGACAATGCCAGATGCCAAAGGTGCAGTCAGAAGAGTTTGTGTGCAGACCAAAAAGAGCACACTGGACAGACCCGTGAATAAACCATGCCTGCTTCAAGAAACAGCCAATGTTTGACATATGAAATTTTTAAAATGTTTGTTTGCAGTGTTATTGCTAGTGATTTGAAAACAATAGTTAATGTAAAAGTAAAGTTAATTGGCTCATATTGAAGTAAAGTATAGTAATTGTCTCCGCTCCTGCATAGCCAATTAGGGGCCGGAAATGTATGAGCCAATCTTAGAAAGTTAAAGTTTTGAGTTAAACTCATATTAATGTTTGTTTAATTTGAATAGAATATAATTTCTTCCATAGTCATAGACAATGGTATAGTCCATCCATCCATCCATTTTCCAACCCGCTGAATCTGAACACAGGGTCGCGAGGGTCTGCTGGAGCCAATCCCAGCCAACACAGGGCACAAGGCAGGAACCAATCCCGGGAAGGGTGCCAACCCACCGCAGAATGGTATAGTCTTTTCCCCCTATAAGTTAGTAAGAGATAGAACCTTCTTGCTATAACTGAGAAACAGTGTGATAATAAGTTCAGTTGTGTTCAGAACAGGTGCCAGTAAACAGGGACGTGAAAGACCCATTTTCAACTTAGAAATGGGATAAGCATACAGTTTTCTGACCGTTTGAAATGGTTAAGCAAATGGTAACAATCTGACATGTAACAAGATTTAAGCTTTGAACAGAACTTTTCTTAATAAGAATTTTCTTTTTTTTTGCTATTTTAATTTTCTTTTTTGTGTGAACTGTTCTACTTTGAATTTTAAGCAAACTTTTAAAAACGAAGATATTTTGTCTGTAGAATCATTTCTACGCATCAGGCTTTTGTTGAATCCCATTTTTGAGTTAGAGCTGCTCAACTTTGGTAACTTTGGAAAAATGCAGCTACAGAGGGTCTATGGCTAATTTTAGTTTTTTTTTTCTAAAACATAACATTTTTGAAAGAAGTATCTGAGAATTAAGTCATATTTACATTGAAGTCCACTCAACTCTACTGACATTCCAATAATTTGCATTGGGGATTTACTTTGCCAACAGGAGTGGCTATCAGACATGTAAAAGAGAAAATGTAAGACAAAATAATCTAACACAGGTCACAAAGAATATTTCTCTGCTTTGAGATGGACAATTATTAAAATCAATTGATGCTTTTTAGATGGAGGTTGTCAGATTACAGCATATACTATCTACCTTAATAAAAGGATAAGAGTCTGTCTGCCCAGTTTCTATGTCTCTGTCATTCCAACAGATGGCACATCTCAAACATTTGTAGTAATACATTTCATTCATGATACAGCTCTATATTATTAGATTAAAATAAAAAAATATATTAATTCAAGATGGTGTTTTGCTGCTTTTCTGTCTCTTCCTACCTTTTGAAGTTAGTCATTGTTTTAGGTTTTCTTTTAAATTATTATCTTTTCAATTCTCCTAAATATTTGATGCAGTTAATTTCTGTATTAATAATCTTTTTTGTTTGCAATGTTTTACTTGTACTGTTGTCACAGTCTGCATTTTCTGTGTTAGATTGAAGGCACTAAAAAGTGGAAGGTAATTTAATATTCTGATTATTCCTTGTGTATAGAAGTAGTTTGACAATAGTCAGTCAGTTATGAATAAATGTTAAACTTCAACTGCATTAAGTGACTCCTTATCTGTAATAGTGTGGTATAGTTCATAAACACTCAGCTAAATGTTTACTTTACCTCATGAAGTGCCAATTATTCTACCATTGATGACATCCATGTCTTCTTTCTTACAGAGATTGAGAATTGGATTCCTTGTCTTGTTCACTTGATTCTCTGGTTGTGTCATTTAAGGGGGCTTTGCCAATTTTGAACTTGTTTGTATCATAAAACCCATTTCTCTGGCCAGTTCTGAAACCAAACACACCATATCGAAGTACATAGAGTAACTTCATACAGGAAGTGTTTGCTCTCTGGAAGGAGTTTTCTGCTGCCATTAAATGAGGAACTAATCCCAAATATAGAACTTTTATTCATGCTGATCCGTAGACTGGATTTTTCATCCTTAATGGCTGAGATAGGTTCTGTTAAATTCTGTTCTGCAATGACTCAACCGTATTTGAAATGGCTGTGTTAGTTTATTGGCAGGATGAATTCCTGAGAAGCTGATGGACAGTGAGAACTTGCAGCAGCACAACTCCAGCTCTCTAGAAGGATAATGAGGTCTTAATACTGCCTACACACTCTGAATGCATTTTTAACGCTCTAATGAAGTACTGTATACTTCATCTACTATTTTATTGAACTCATTTAGCAAACTCCTTCTGTCATTAGACATATTTTATACTTGTAAGTAATTTAATCCACCCTTCAACTTCTTAGAGAAATCAATATCCATCCATTTCTTTATTAGCGAGCCTTGTCTAATCCAGTTCTAGGGTATAGAGCTAAATTTAATAACTAAATAAGCTGAAACAATATGTATGCATATCCAAATTGCCAAGTAAATGATTACATGAATGTCTGCAAATAAACCAATAAATACACAAAGTAACAGAAACAATTCTAACTTCAATTATAATCCCCATTGTTTCTGAGGTGGGTGACACTGCTACCTCATGGACCCACTGTTCTGGGTTCAAATCCCATACCTGCTCATTGTCTGTATGGAGTTTGCAGGTTTTCCTCCCACCTGCCAAAATGTGTGCTGGTTATGTTGAACTTTGGAATCCTTAATTATGGTTTAAACTACTAAACTCTGTGGCTTTAGTGCCTTGTGCACAATTCTGCTAGGACAGCCTTTGGCTGGATTTGGGTTAAGCACATTGGTGTGTGATGTGCCTACTGATACTTGTGGGGTAAGCCAGGGGGAGTGGCATTGTGAGATTGGTGGGGTGGGAGGGTGATGTATCAGTGTTATAGTCTTCTTTCAAGGTCAGCATTTTATGTTCTGATAAACATTGAGCTAATCAGAAAAAAAATATAGTGATAAATAAAAGCAAATAACTCAAGTATCAAATTATTAAGAAAAAGCAACAATGTGCAATGTTACACAAAATAAATATTAAATCCCTAAAGAAATTCTAAGGCAAGTTATCTTTTATTGTTGATTGGCTCTTTAACTAACACGCTTCTCATAAAAAAGTAATTGCGGATGAATGGATTTGTTGTATTTTTTTCTTTATTCTCATTACGGTGTATATAGCCCACCTGTTGGGGCTGAGTGGTCCCCCTGAGGCTGTGAACTCGATTCTTTATTCCTCTGTGTTGCTATGGGCTTTAAAAAACAAGATGCTGAAGAGAGTCTCTGATTTTTTTTCACTACATCTTTGTTAAGGCACTGTTCCTTTTTCATTCTCTGGCCAGTTGTAACAGTCTCTTCAATTTCAGATATTTACTGTTTGAGTTATTCAGGGCAAACATTCCTTTATGTTCTTCTTTATCTATCCCTGTTTTTCTTTAGCTTGGGTTAGTAATGCAGCAATAGGCAAAGCTGAAATGGGTATAGCAAGGGAAACAAAAGCACAAGACTATAAGACATTGTCACACACATGCGAATAGAAA
Organism: Erpetoichthys calabaricus; assembly: GCF_900747795.2. Lineage (NCBI taxonomy): Eukaryota > Metazoa > Chordata > Cladistia > Polypteriformes > Polypteridae > Erpetoichthys > Erpetoichthys calabaricus. Next base: position 172,678,548 of record NC_041396.2, on the reverse strand, counting down.
GGTGTTGTATGGACCAAGTGAGGGTAATTCCATGGCAGACAACTTTCTTCTGTTGTCTCTGCAAACAAAAAAACATGAAAACCTGTGTGATCCAACTCTGAAGAAATCACTTCCAGTTCTTGCGCCCAGAAACTTGTCACTTCCAGTGGAGACCCCAGAAGCATGTCACTTCCAGGTTCACTATGCCACATCCTGTTTGAACATTTAAAACCGCCATCTTTTCCAGCCATTTTCAGTTCAGTTACAGACTCCAATCTATGCACATTGGTGCTATTTTCAAACCCTTTCTGCAGCCAGGGAAATTATATGGGTGGCTGCCCCAAACCTTTTTGAGGGTGTTGAGTCTAATCATTTTACAACATGTAGAGAGACACGGTCACTAGAGACAGGAACCAGGGTGGTGGCAGTCCACATTTGCATTAGGTGGTCTTTCAACTCTTCAGAATTCTTCTGCACTCCTCTCACCACTTCTTCAGTCTGGGTCCTTCTTTAAAGCTGCTTGTTTATTCTCCCAATTTAAGACGGCAACTGCCTTATTCCATTTTTGCAATTTTGTAATGCAGTCTGTTTGAGGGGAGTAAGGGCTATTTAATCTTCTGGACTTATCAGAATGAGCTACAGGGGCTGGGACCACTATTCCTGATTCCATGGCAATGTTGGAGCCTGCATCTTGCAAATCAGTGCTTGAAGTGTCATCTCTTTTAAATTTCTTTGCAGTTTTATATAGGTCTTAAACCTTTAAACATGTTTAGGATCTGTGTAATTTCTTGGATCCACATAATACAAGGATGATACCAATTTACTTACACAGTGATGTTGCTTGGGTAGGAGTCTGCCATGACGCGGTTTTGTCCTCCTTCATATTCCTTAATGCTAGAGAGAGGCAATACAACAGATGTTGGTGTAATGTCTCAGTGCAATGCAGCAATTAATTTCTCTTTTACATTCCAACAGCTAAACTAAAGTCTCCTTCTAGAGTTTCTGGGTGGTCATTCAATTCCCTTTAGTGTTGGATGAACAAATGCTCCCGTAGCCGCACACTCTGTGGTGCCATTAAAGGAGATATCAGGGACTTCATGCCAGGCATAGGCTGGACTCGTGTTTTAAGATTTTTTTTTTAATAATTTCAGCCATTTTATTCCTTTCATTTTTAGTCCATACCTTAACATATTATTGTTGTTTATGCCTTTGGTCTTTTTTCCTATGGTTTGCCATCATCAAATTGGGTCACCTCCTTTTTTTGTTTTATTTTTAATGTGGTGCAAATTGCAAACCTACCAAGGATCTTCAGTGGGTGGCAGTCAGTCCTATATACTTGAGAAAAAAAGTAAACCCTTGTTCAGGGTTTTAGATAAATCTTGCCCATTGTGACAATGCCTGTATACCAGCGCTTAACCTGACACAGACAGACGCAGGAGGCACACTTATAAAAACAAATAATGTTTTTATTTCTTTTCTTTGCCTGTGGGCAACACCTTCCCCATTCCCCACAGGCACAACACTGTGCCACAAGCACAGTACCACACCATTCTTCTTTTTACTCTTTCTCCTCCACTCCTCCTCGGCAAGCTTTGTCTCCCTCCTCCTGACTCTGGCTCCCTGAATGGAGTGAGGCAGCCCCTTTTAAAATGCACACGGATGTGCTCCAGGTACTCCTTGATGACCTTCCTGCAGCACTTTCTGGTGTGGCGGAAGTGCCGCATGCCATGGCTTCTGAACCATCCAGGCGCCCCCTGGCGGAGGCCACTGGTCCCCACGAGGTTCCCATGCAATCCCGGAGAGCTGCCCTCTTGCGTCCCGAGGTAGGAATTGCCCCTCTCCTGGTCCCCTGCTTCTCCAGGCCTCCCAATGGGGCAAGGTCCCCGGCTGTCTATCACACCATTTAAATTAATCCTTTAAAATACGATGGAGTGGGATAAAGCTAAAAGTAGTAGCATCCAGTGGTTGCAGGTTTTCTTTCTAACCATCTTCTTAATTAGTGAGCCGTTTTTGCCGCTGATTAACTTGATTTGCCTTAGTTTTAATTGACGTGACTCCCTTAGTTGTTTTGTTTTTCCTTAATGAAAAGCCAAATAATAATGAGACACAAAACAACTTGCCACATGACCTGCTAACCTGAAAATAAAGAAAGTTGAAGGTCTCGGTCATGTTGATCTGTTCATATCTCCAAAACTAGAAAAAAAAATAGAAAATCAATAGTCTGCTGTGGCAGGATGAGAGCAGCAACAAGTC